>NC_000086.7:11456306-11786306 GCF_000001635.26 Mus musculus | reverse complement strand
TAGATCATAGACCCAGAATGATATCGTGATGGATAACTAACTAGACTGCCTGCCAACCTCAATTTGGAATGAGAAAAGGACTACGACGTACAATTGGCTGAGGATGGATTAGAAGAGAGATGAGCAGAAGAAAAGAACTATCAAGGGTCAGGTATGGTGGCTTGTGCCTGCAATCCCAATACTCAGAAGAAAGAGACAGATTCAGTTCCAGATTAGCTCAGGCTATGTAGGAAGTTGTAAGCAAGCCTGGGCTACATAGTGAGCTATAGTCTCAAAAATCAACAACCTACCCCCCCCCCCCGCAAGAAAAAAAAAAAAGATCCTACCAGGGAAGTTGCGGAGCCAGGCATGGGATGCTAGATGTCCTTAAGGCAGGGTGACTAAACTGAATTGGTCAGCAGTCCTTGGAGAAGGGGGTGATCATTTCCTTTGCTTGCTACTCAGCTCAACCAGGCATTACTGTGGCTGCCTAGTTCTGATAAAGCTGGTCGGTGTCCCGTGTGCATTTTTATTTATTAAAATTTTTAAATAAAAAAATTTATTTTGAGAGAGAGAGAGAGAGAGAGAGAGAGAGAGAGAGAGTGTTTTGTCTGCACACATGAATGTGTACCATATATACGCCTGGTGCCCAAAGAGAATGTTGGACCCCCTGGAATTGGAGTTACACATGGTTGTGAACCACCTATATGAGTGCTGGGAATTGAACCCAAGTCCTCTGTAAGAACAACAAGTTCTCTTAATCATTGAGCCATCTCTACAGCCTGCTTCTATATGCATGTTTTTAGAATCTTTATTTTCATTATCTTTAAGTATATGTGTGTTTGTATGGGTGCCCATCGTGTCTATAATAGGTCATTAGACTGTTCGGAGCTGGAGTTATAGGTGGTTGTGAACCAACTGCCTGGTATGGATGCTGGGAACCCAACTCTGGTCCTCTGCAGGAACAGTCTGTACTCACAATCACCGAACAGCTCTCTTATCACCTGTGTGCATTATTAACTGAGCAGGTGGCTCATGTGACAACTCAGGCAGGCTTCTTCCTGCCGTTCACTCTTACCCAATACTTCTTCACTAGAAGGAGATTTTCTGTGAATTCCATTTGCCTTGGCCCACAAAGATGGGTCCTGGAAAGCTCACCAGCAACCACAGGAGATTGAGAAAAACAGATACAAGTAACATAAAGCTTGGATTAGATGGGCCATGGACTTGGATGTAGATGCAGCAGCAGTCTGGAAACCCAGCACTTTATTCTCTACATCATGAAGGGCGAGGCAGTTAACTAATCCTGGTAGAGAGTCTCTGTATTGGGAAAGGTGACCATGTAGTCATTTGAGACAAGAAAGCTTTGGTTGGTGCTTTTGTATATATTGTTTTTTAGCTATGGGTCAACTGTTTCTCAACATCTGTCCTCAGACCAGGGGAAGGCCTTGTCATTCCCATGAATCTGAGGCACTGCGTCCTTGACAGGGCAGTGCTCATACCGTGAATGCTCTTTTACAGAGGAGCCCACTGGCTCCCCACACCAAAGCCCGAGGCTTTTACTACGTAGATGAAAGCTTTTTATTCAGCACCTTCTCAATTAGGATGGTAAGATTTTTCTAAAAGTGTGATTCTTAAAGTGTGCTTCCTAGACCTCAGCATCGCAGAGGATTTTGTTTAAAACGCCCAATGGACTAGGGATGTGGCTCAGCTGCGGGTTTGCGCCCCAGCACTACATAAACTTGGGTGTGGTGGAGGACTCCTTTATCCCAATTCTTGAGAGGCGAAAGCAGGAAGGTCAAAAATTCAAAGTCATCCTCAACTACTTTAACATGTGATAGCTCTGGCTTCCAACTTTCCCCTCTTATGAATAAAAACAATGTTACTGTTGGTTCACATTCGCGGAGATGATGTTATTAGTTAAGGGTGTAGTATTTGCCTTATATAGCACATATTACTTAACATTGTCAAATTAAACCACATTCTTTCTTGTCCTAGCTTCTTCAGGGCTTTGAATGTACGGAGGTGATCCTGCCATGCCTGTCCTTAAGTTCTATTTATGTACTAAATTACACTCATTGATTTGCATATGTTGAGCCAACCTTGCATCCCTGGAAGGAAGCCAGCTTGGTCATGGTGTATGCTTTTCTTAACGAGTTCTTGAATTCCATTTGCAAGAATTTTATTGAGACTGTTTGCATCTATGCTCATCAGTGAAATTGGTCTATAGACTTTGTGTTATCGAGTCCTTGTCCGGTTTTCGTCTCAGGATAATGCTGGCTTCATAGAACTAGTCTGTCTGGTGGGGGGGGGGGGGTTCTTGTCTTTCTGTTTTGCAGTGCTGGGTGGGGAGCATTGGGGTTAGCTCTTCTTTAAAGACCCACTGAGTCTATTTGCCGATCTCTCCCCTTTGTGTTCTTTCTCTCTTTTTCCCAATACACGCACTCTTTCTTTTCCAATATGCTTACCCATTTCTTCTTCTTCAACATTTCAGTTTCCATTTTAAATCTTACTTCTATGTCACGCCATCTGTATTGCTGATTTCCCTAGCCACTTTTAGAGGTTTCTTCCTCTGGGTTGCTCACTTTCTTCCCCCGGTCCACAACTCAACTCTCATGCTTTGTTTCTTTGTGTCTTCGTTGAGGTTTCTGTTCATGTTCACAAGCGAACGTTTGAACGCTTCATCTGGCCTCTTCCTCATTTCCGTGCCTTTCAGTCCGGCAGCCAAGGAGTTCAGATCTTTGGAAGGAGTCACACACGGTCTTGGCTTTTCATGCTTCTTCTGATTCTGCGTTGTCATTTGCACAACTTTATTTGTTTGGGTTTTTTTTTTCTCCTTCGGGTGGGGAAGGGTTTATTAAGCAGCCTGAAATCTTGAAGGTTCAATTCTTCACTCCTACTCAGCAAGTAGAAAACAAACTTTTGGAAGTGGTGTCTGCTGGACCTCTCCCTGCCACGGAGCCACACAGCTCAATACCAGAGTTGTCAGAGGACCTGTGCCAAGAACCCCCCCCCACCCCCCATCACCCAGTGCAAACCCTGGATGCTTAAGTTCCTTGTATAAAGTAACACAGTACCAGCATAGAGCCTACCTGCATCCTCTTGTATATTTTGTTTTAAAATCTAGCTTGGTTTTAGGTTGTGTGGAGACTGTCTTGCTATGTAGCCCAGGGCAGTTTTGAACTTGTCATCTTCCCACATCAGCCTCCTGAGTGCTGGGATCACGTGCACGCAGTACCATGTCGGTATACTTTAAATCATTTGGCGGTGGCTTATAATACCAATGCATTGTAAATGCTGTATACATGGTTGTTAAACACATTGTTTAGGGAATAATGACAAGCAAAATGCCCGTGTGTGTTCAGTACAGATGCTCTGCTTTCTCACCATTTTCCATGGGTGGTTAGTTGGACCCACAGAGGCATAGCTCAGGGACACACAGGGCTGACTATATTTGCCACCGAGCATCTAGCTCCCCAGCACAGGGCCCGTCTTGAGCATGGGGCTGCGTATGACTGGGCTTGTTGGGCACCAATGGCGCTGCCGCGCATGCTTACACAGCTCATGCTGCAAAGGCTGAATCGCCAGCCAGCCTCGCCGGCCACTTGCCGCACCACTTGCTTATTTCTCTCCAGTACGTGTGTCCTCCAGCTCAGCACAGCCACCCTGCTGGCTGGACCCCTACCCAGGGTAACAGGGTCTTGGGAATAGACTCAATTCATGCCTGTACAAAAGTAGGACACCATGTAGACACTATTGATTTTCCTATAAAGGGCGAACTTTCTATTAAAACAATTACATAAATTATTTAACTGAACCCCACATGGTAGTATATAACCAGGAGGGCCAGCCCTTGAAAAAGGACCAGAGAGCGTGTACCTTATGGCATAGGACTTGAGGGTATGGAAGTCACCATTGAACTCAATAAATCTTTTCTTTCTTTTCTGCTCTAGAGCTTTGGGATCACACATGTGCCTTTCTGGTGCTGCAACTGCTTGCATAGCACTTTGGGCATCAGAAAAGCGCTGTATTCAGAATGAGAAGAGTTTTCATCCGATCCTTGCTATCTACTCACACCCCCATCGCTCAGATCTGACAGTCAGCCACAGTTGCCTCTGTCTGGAGGGGCAGTCTCAGGTGCATACTGCCTCCACTCTACATCCCTACCCCACTTGCTTCCTCCTTTCATTAGAAGAGACAGAGAAGAAAGCCCTGTCCGTTTCCAGGATGCTGTTTTCCCATTACTGCTGCTCTGCTCATGAGGATTTCTTTGGAAATAATACGACTGTCCTGAATAGTTTTGGTGGCTTGAATAAGAAAAAAAAAAGTGATGTTTAGCAGGGTCCATTAATTCAGCAGCAGCATATTGGAGACAGAGGCAGGCATATCTCTGTGAGTTCCAGGTCAGTCAGGGCTATTATAAGAAGGCTCTTTTGGGGTGGGTGAGCAGCTGTGGTGGTGGTGACATTTGCATCAAATAACCCATTTTGTTGTTGTTGTTGTTGTTGTTATATAGCTAACACTCTTAGCAGGTTCAAACTTGCTTCAGGTCTTTTGGGGGGGGGTTAGAGGATGCCGTTATCAAACTTCTTATTTTCAGTCACCTTGCCCTGTGCCTTAACCGCCTGGTCGTTTTATCCCTTGGATACTCCCAACTCCTACCTCCAGCAAAGTAGATCTGGGGCTTGTATCTCCTCCTTGGATCTCCTCTAAACATTTAAATGAACATAACATGTAGACAAAAGTGGATTTCACATACCAGGAAAGTTAGACACTAACTCGTTCTGTGGCATGCAGGCTTCCTTTCTTTGGAGACCTTGGTGTGAGAAGAAATGGCATTTACCTCTGCTGGGAGGAGGTACTAGCCTGACTCCACTGACCCCAGGGAGGCTGAACTGGCTCTGCCTTTTGTCTCCAGCAGTGCTGGTAGAGGGCTACCTCGAGGGGTTAATTGCCCAGTTGTAACTCTGGTCGTTAAAATTCAAGAGGTGTGCTCTGTAAGACCCTTGGGGTGGATGTGCTGTCCTGTAACTTTTTATATATGACACCTCCCCCTCGGGTTCTCGCACCACTGTTAGCCTCAGCCAATTAGAGCCTCATGAAGAGGCCAGACCCTATCTCCCAGCCCTGCTTCTGCCTGGAGGCCCTAGGAGTGTCCTTTCTGGTTTGGTGGAACCTCTGCTTTCAGCCACAATATGTTTGCGGGGTTTAGTTAAAAAAAATGCAAACCTGGCTCCTATTCTGACATTCCCAAGGGCAATTTAAATTAAGGTATTCATTTATTTATCTGTTTGCTTGAAGTAGGGTTTTGTTATGTACTTCAGGCTGGCCTAGAACTCCTGATCGTCCTGCCCCAGCCTTCTGGGTGCCAGGATTACAGGGGTGTATTTTCATTCTCAGCTTAAAAAATATATTTGAAAATCTCTCTCTCTTTCTCTCTCTCACAATGCTTGCACACATGCCACACTTGGGTGTAGACAGACAGACAGAGACAGACAGACAGACAGACAGACAGACAGACAGACACACACACAGGATTCCACTCCCCAGAATTTTAGAAACTCGGTTTGGTGGCGCACACCTGTAGCCCCAGCATTGGGAGGTAGGAGGTCAAGGTCATTCTGGGCTCCTGAGTTTGAGGTTAGCCTGAGCTCCATGAGTTCCTCTCTAAAATGACACACGTGTCCTCCCTCTATCTTTCATACTCCTTTCTAAAAGGAGCTCCTTTGAAGTCTGTTTTCTTTGATCCAAGTGGCTGACTTCAGGATGTTTTTCTCTAACTACATATAAAACAAACCTCCCCTTCCCACCACACACACACACACACACACACACACACACACACACACACACAAGCCCAGAAGAGTCTCTCCTTTTGAGCAAGCTTTTTGAAGCTGGACAGCAAATCATCTCCTCATTTGCTCTGTCACTCACGGGCCTCTGGCTCCTTCCTGTTGCCATCTTGTGAGCATTTGGGGACAATAGAGACTAGAAAACTTAATCTGCCAGGGCCCTATAGCGGGTCTCCCATCTGTGGGCAAGTTCTAATTCAACTGGCTCTGTTCCTCCCATCACCCAATCACCTGATCAGAGTCTTAGAGGTGAGCGAAGGGCTTCCGTGCTCGTCGGTAAAGGAATAATGAAGATGTTCAGCCTCGTAGGAGTGGGCAATGGAGGGAAGATCTGAGCGCAGCCTCTAGTTTGGCTTGTTTCTGGTGACTTGCTCACAGCACTAATTTTGGAAGTTGATTGGCTAAATAGCAAATGGACCCCTATCAGCCTTGCTGTAGGCAATACCTCCAATATACAGTTACTGTGGAATGGTGGCATGGTTTTTTGTTTGTTTGTTTGTTTGTTTGTTTTGTTTTTTTGGCTTTGTTTTGTTTTTCAGCAATTTACAAGTAGCCTTGATTAGCTTGGACAGGTGAAAGCCACTGACTTCCTGGGCCTTCGTAGGTGTCCCATGTCCTCTAAAGAGCCATCAGGTTTGATTGTATATGCACACAACTCCCATTACCTCACTTCTTACTTTAATTGCCTTGCCCCATGCCCTGAGCACCTTGCTTTTGTATCCGCTAGATACTCCCAAACATTGACTCTGCAACATTATTGCCTCGTGAATCTTTGTTGTACAACTGAAACATTTCAGTGATTGGTGCTTTCAGTGGTGGACAACATAGATCTTGTTTGGTAACAAGAGGGGTGGTTACTTTACTTATTAGAACAAGTGTGGCATCCAGAGGCCTTCTCTTACTTTGTCTTTCTTCTCACTGCCTCTGACATAAGCTGGTAGGCTCTATTAGGAGTAGCTTTCTGGACCTGGTGTGTTCTAACTTGGAAGGGTCAGTTGTACATGTCGTTTCCAGTTCTATGTTCACTGATAACACACCGGTAGCTTCATGTCAATCACCTTGAGAGTACTCACACAATGGGAATTGATAACTGATATAAGTCAGGCCTTTCCCCTGAGGAGTGTGGGGGATTTTGCAGCTCTGCCACTATATTGGTACTTGGCTCTCACCACCATCAATGTGATTTCCCATAGAGCAGGCACAAGAACATTGAAAAATTACCTTTCCCAGATCCCGCTGTAGGGTTGCACGCATATGCCCCAGTAGTAGGTCTTTACTTCTGACTGCTCAAGATTTGCAGGTTGGACATGAGGTAGGTCATATTTCTGCATCTTTGGTGCCTTCTCTATGCAAGCGAGATGGTCCAGATGGAAATGTCTCTGGAAGTATTAGGACATCTCTGGTCTAGCTTTGTGGGTGGTGAGAACCATCACAGCAGCCAGACTCCACATTCTCAAACTGGATGTCAGCAGTTTTTTGACTCTTACACCACACTTATGGCTGTGCCTCTGAACCTATCAGTCTCAGTAGTAGTAGCTCAACATCACCACTTTTCTGATCGTGGCTGAGTGTAGCTCTCCTACAGGGTCAGCCCTGGAGCTCATTTCTGGAAGGTCTACATATGTCTTTATAGCCTCCAAAAAGATGCTGTTAACATGTAATTCAATGTGTTAAATCTCTTTCTGTTAAAACACCAGTGACAGTTAATATTGGTTGTCAACTTGATGAGGTCTAGAATCACCCAGAAACAAACCTCTGGGCATGTCTAGGAGAGCTATTTAGGCTGGGTTAATGAATTCAGGACGATCCATCCTAAATGTGGGCCTCACCATTTAATGGCTGGGGTTTCTGGACCAAATGAAAAGGGGAGAGAAAGAGAGAGTGAGAGAGAGGAGGGGAGAGAGAGTGTTAGTTGAGCATCAATGCTCATCTCTCTGCTCCCCTACTGCAGACACAATGAGACAAACGACCTCATGCCCCTGCTGCCGTGACTTCACGTCCCTGATGGACTGTACCCCCAGCAAAAGAGGCCAAACAAAACCCTTCTTTCCTTAAGTTGATTTTTGCCAGGCATTTCCTCACAAACAAGACAAGTCACCAAGACAACAACTCTAGTGAACTCTGCCACCCTCTGCTTCTCAGTTCTTCTCTTGCCATCTCTCCCTTGCTAGAATGAGCATTCTGGGGGAACACACACAAACCAACTTCTCTGCTAGTTTATAAACTTCTAGAAAGCAAAGTCCAATGGAACATTCCAGCTTGATACTTGGGTAATATTTTGTGGAAATTAGGCCCTTGCATACACTGAGCAAAACCGTCCACGACCGAGCTCCATCCCTGGCCTTCTCTTCACTTTTTATTTTTGGGATAGGGTCTCTCTAAGTTTCCCAGGCTGGAATTGAGTTTGCAATCTATCTGCTACAGCCTCCTGAGTAGCTAGGATTTAGGGCTTGTGCCATAGGTCTTGGCTCTGTGGTGTTATTGATCTCTGAACTTGTATCCCTATCTACCTCTGCCCTGTCCAGCACTACCTAGCAAAAAAATTTTTGGTCCTGGTCTTAAATTCTAACTCTGCACTCCTTTTATAGTATAGAAATTAGTCTGTAAGAAGTTTTCTCACCTGTAAAACGGGGCTAATGCTAACTGTTTTCAGGGTTATTGAAAAAATAATAAATCTATCATTTGATTTGAACATGAAAAAAGAAAACATTATGCTGGACAGTGATGCACACGCCTTTAATTCCCAGCACCCAAGAAGCAGAGGCAGGCAGATCTCTGTGAGTTTGAGGTCAGCCTGCTCTACAAAGCAAGTTCCAGGACAACCAAGGATGAAGAAAAAAAACAAAACAAAACAAAAAACAAAAAACAAAAAAAGAAACCAAAACAAAAACCAGAAAACCAAAAAAGAGACAAAGCAGACCTCTTCCTCTGGCCACTTGTTAGTCATCCAGCTGGGGCTGGCTGCTAGGGTGGACCATTGGGGTCACAAGGCCTCCGTGACTTGTACCTTGGAGCCTCACTTGCTTTGAGGCCCAAGGCAAGTTAATTCACCTGTTTGAATTTCCATCTCTTCCTCTGAAGGAGGAGTGAAAATAATTAACTAACCCAAACCTTCCTTCAAGTACGGCAGGGGTCGGAGTGTTCATGTGAAGATAGTGTTTTATTTTAGGGATTTACATCTCACTGGCGGGTAAAGGCATCTGAAAGACAGGAATGGTGGATTCTGCTACAACTAGGGTGCCGTTATAAGAGTCCCCCAAGAAAATACAACTCCTAGCATGGAGAAAAGGCTTCATATATGCTGGCTCTTTTTATTATCAGCCATGACACCCAGGAATGACTTCCACAGACAGCCTCCACCTCATTATTGACAGCAAGAAGTACAGTTAAATTGTGCTGGATCCAAAAACCACTGTTTGTGGTAAGGATTCCCAGACTACCTGCAGCTTGGCTTTCAATCCCAGCCACTAATCACCTGGGTCACCTTGCAGCATATTTTGCGCTAGCTGAGCCTGGAGGATTCATTAGGAGGTCTGGCTATCAAAGACTAATGACTTCTAAAAGACGATTTCGGTGGGTGTTTAGTCATCATTGCCTTAAATTAGAAAAACATTCTTCTACTAGAAATGATTGCAGCCCTGCCTGATGGCCCAGAACCAGGATGGCACCTCCATCACTCTGTACTCTTAAAGTTCCTAGCCCCTGGGAATTTCCCTGGCAGCTGTTTGAGTAGGGGCGGGGACTCCTAGTTCCTGTATTCTCAAGCTCCTTGGTCTCAAGGGAGGGTTTAAGCTCCACCTCTAGTGCCATCGAATGGTAAGTCTTTGTCCCCTGCCTCCCCTAAGAGCCTGAGATGGCTTGGAGCTTGAGTTCAGAAGCATGGACGGTATCTTTTCCTTCATATGGGTGGTTCTTCCCATTTTGTGGATTGATATTTCTCGTGACTGCCCACTTTGGTTTTATATAACTCATTCTGGAAATCACAGTGTGGCTGGCCTTCCTTTAGCACCTAGGGTACAGGGGGGAGGGGGATGACTCACTCAAATTTACATTCTGCCTCCAGTAGAGAGGGTTTTGTGGTACACATCTTGGGTAATCACCGCCCCACCCCTCTGGCTTCATCTTACTTTCTTATTTTTTTCTTTTGCCTCATCTGTTCTTACTAATTCGCAATTTATTTTATGCTGTGCTTCTGTGTGCATCTTTGTAAACCCTAAATATATCTGGGCAGATATAAATCAATAGAAGTGCATAGTGGCTAATGGAAGCTCTGGATAGCTTTCTTGTGAAAACAATTGTCCCTGAATATATAGGCCTGCGTCCTGAGGCTACAGAGGGCAATAGAGAGGAAGGTGAGAGAACTAAAATACAAAGAGCTACAGGGAATTGTATTTGAATCACCCTGCCCTCCATCTTCCAAACCAAACCAATCTCAACCTCCACCCCACCATGGAGGAAAACATGGATTTTAATAAATCAAATCACTTAAAGATGTACCTTATATGGAAAATTACAAATATTAAACATGGATTAAATATCGGGAATATTAAACACTATAATTAATCTAAACATGATATCACACACTTGTAATCACAGCACTCAGGAGGGGGAAGGCAGGAAGGTTGCCATGAGTTCGAGGTTAGCTTTGGCTAACCTAAATATATCTGTGAGCACAGCTTCTGCCACCAAGAATGAGAGTGAGAGTCTGCCTGAAGCAAGCAAACACCCGACGCTGTAATTAGCCCCTACCCTGGTCCAACAACTATGAATCCATGTCTTGTACTGTTGATGTGGCCCTCCTGTGCAATTATGATCTATGTATGGGGGGGTATGTGTGTGCATGTACAAGTCACAGGCTAATATCTACTGTCATCCTTACTCACTGTCCACCATATTATTATTAATTTTTAGATGGCATCTCTCAGGAGCTTATCCATTCAGCTAAACTGGCTGCTCATTGGACTCTAGGGGTCCCTTTATTTGCATCCCGAGAGTCCTGGGGTTCTAGATTTCTGCTGCTCAATCCGGCATTTACGTGGATGCTGGAGATCTCAACTCAGGCCCTCATTCATGCTTATGAGGCAATTGCTTTACTGACTGAGCCATCTCTCCAGTCTGAGTTATGATTTTTAATTTTTTAGTAATAAGCATTTTATTCCTTCTTCCCATAGGGCATGGGTTGTGCTGACTTCTAATGTTATCCAAAGTTCTGCTTGGGCCTGGCCATGGTGGCACGTGCACTTGATCCCAGAGCTTGGGAGGCAAAGGCAGGCGGATCTCCAAGTTGGAGGCCACCTAAGGCTACACAGAGAAATCCTGTCTTGAAAAACAACAAAACAAGAAAACCAAACCAAAAAAAAAAAAACCTTTTCTGAGGTGATATGCTATGATCTCTCTGCATGGATCGGCAGTTCATTCCTTTTCATTGCTGAGTAGTATTCTGTTGTATGGACATGGCACAGCATATCTCATCTCCATTCAGTTAACATTTGGGTAACCAGCTTTGTAACCATTCTAGGGCATGCCCTTGGGTGAATATGCTTGGCTTCCTTTGTTATTCCGCAGCAGGCCCTGAGGCGTCCCATCATGTTTTAGTATGTATCTCAGAGAGAGGATTTGATCACAAATGTATGCTGACTCCACCAGAGTGCCGTGACAATTAATAGTTGATGTTAATGCTAGGTTCGGGTTTCCAGTGATGGTAGGAAGAGATGGGGCTTGAGGATAGAATGCATGCTCAGCGCGTGGGAGCCTCCAGGTTTCCCAGTACCAAAGCAAGCAAACAAACAAATCTCCTGGGCTAGAGAGATGGCTCATCACATAAGAGTACTTGCTGTTGCCAAGCATTGTGGTGCCCACCTTTAATTCCAGCACTTGGGAGGTAGAGGCAGGGGGAGCTCAAGGCTAACATGGTCTATACAGAGAGTTCCAGACCTGCCAGAGCGACATAGTAAAATCCCGTTTCAAACAAACAAACAAAAACTGAAGTGGACATTTCTGGTTTCTTTGGAAACTCAGCTATGTCATATGATGTCTTGCTGAAGCAGACAGGGGAATGATTTGCTGAAGCAGATACAGATGAGAGGATGTTTTGCTGAAGCAGACACATAAGAGGATGCATGCTGGTTAGGAGTATAAATATGACCCCATAGGCAGTGGGAGGAAGCTCTGGCATTGGGTAACCTTGCTCTGCCTTGCTAGTCTGCTGACAATGCTCTGGCATCGGTTTACATTGCACCGTGTTGCTGATCTATGCTTGTCCTGACTCCATAAGAATAACTCACCAAAGAACTTCTGAAGTGAAAGCTGCTGGTTTCTCTGGAAAGACAGTTATGTCAAATGATGTTTTGCTGGGGCACATAGGTGAAAGGATATTTTGCTGAAGCAAACACGTGAAAAGACACAAGATGTTAATTAAGAAGGACCTAACAGATGATGGACAGTGCTGGATAGTATTGGTATGCCTTTCTATTCCTTAATGGTCACCATTTGTCATGCCTTTATAGAAAGGAATGCATCAAAACACTTCTGGTGGTGTCCTGGTAGCTTCTTGCCACTTCTGCAGACTTGGGTACATTAGCAGAGTGGTGTCAGTTAAGACAGACTCACATGGAGCTTTGCTAAGACAGACTTAGGTGGTGTTTTGCTGAGGCAAGACCCGTGGGAAGACAGATGATGTTTGGAGGGAGTATAAGTAGGACTCAACAGACAGTGATGGTGAGCTCACATAGCTAGTCTAGTTCTTCACTGGTCTCGCATCTTCATCTTCACTTTGTTGAGAGACGCACAGCAGAGAACTTCTCATGGTGTTCCTGCTGGTCCTGGTCACTTGTGCTGATTTGATGGAGGCCTTGCTGTTTCTGCTGGGCTGTGCCACCACTGATTCCTGTTTGCTATCCTAACACTACTGAACTGAGCTGCTGCTATCCTCACAACTCAGACTGAATTTGCTCCAAAGAACTATTTCTAAATAGGTCCACTCCCTCCAAATCCTGACAACCTTTCTTTTTTACTACTATTGGTGGGTGGTATGGGCTAGATAGGATGTTAAAGCTTTTAAGAACCCTTATTAAGAGAAGGGCTTGAAAAATTGAAACCAACAAACTTCTCATGATATTCTGGTGGCTCCCACAGACTCAAGGCTAAGTGTGAAGCCTGAGGATTCTTTTGGATTGTACTGCCACTGCTGATTTGTGTTGGTGTTTGCTAGTGACAGTAAGGATTGGTTGGAATAGTGTCAAAGAACTATTTCTAAACAGGTCCACAATCCCCGTTTTATGTTAACCTTTCTTTTCCACCACCTATGGCAGATGGTAGGCTAGATGGAAGGTTGAAACATTAAAGAACCCTTACTGAAGTAGGTTTTGAAAAATTAAGCCTACAAAAATTGACTTGCCATTTCTGCGGAAGACACCATAATTTTCAATGATTCTCTCACATAAGCAAAATGGATCTCTCCTCCCTTAGCCCCTCTGTTTGAGAATCACTGGGCTAGAGATATCTTGGTAAAAATACTTCACTCAGTAGCATTTATTCCTCAGACATATTTTTAAAAGATTTATTTATTTATGTATATGAGCACTTTACCTACATAAAAGAAGAGCACATCAGACAGAAGAATTCCACTATAGATGATTGTAAGCTACCATATGGTTTCTGGGAATTGAACTCAAGACCTCCCAAGGAGCAGCGAATGCTCCTGAGCCATCTCTGCAGCCCCAATTTCTGTTTCTAAAAATCTCTTAATTGAGGTATTTTCCTAGACAAGTCAGAAGTAGAAAGGACAGGGTGGTAAACACTCATTGTCATTGCTGAGCTACGATCATCTTCCCAGGTAACATTGTGTCTCAAGACTGCCGAGCTATCATTTACTTTTCCTCTCAAATGCCATCAACCTGATGAGATTAATAACATTAAGTCAGGGAGTATTGTGCAGGGATGTGTGATTGAGTATGTGTATTTGGGAAGACGAGTTGATGGGTCCCAGGAAGAGGGGAAGGATTCATTATAAAATATTAGTTTGATTTTTAGTTGTAACAAAATACACATATGTAAAGCTACCATCTTAATTGTGTGTGTGGGGGGGGGCGTGATAGGGATGGAACCCAAGTCCCCACACATACTTCTACATAGGCTTGTGCATGGGGTTTAGGATGGGGTGGAGGTCCCCCCCCTCTCAAAGATGAAGTCCTGTAAGAATCCCCAAAGCATCACTGGCTGGAGGAAGGCAGCAGGGGAGGGGTTGGTGGATGGGAGTTAAGAGTGTTCTCTGGGAGCTGCTTCCTAGCACTTGAATCTGGTCCAAATCCACAAGAATAGTCCTCCAAAGAGAAGGCTTTGACTCGGGATACTTGCATAGGCTGTGGCTAGCGGAAGGGTGGTAGCTACTGGAGAAGGGAGTCCTTCTCACCCTTGGAAACAACTTACTTGCTTTGGACTGAACGCTTGGGCACCCCCAAATTCTTATGCCAAAACATTATGGTTTCAATTTGAAATACCCTCCACACATTCATAGTTTGAATACCTGGCTCTCAGCTTGTGGCACTGTCTTGGAAGGGTGGAGAGCTTTGAGGAGGTAGGGCCTGGTTGGCAACATGAAGTCACTAAGGATGGTTTTTGAAGGTTATATCTACCTCGGACTCCTAACTGCTCTCTCTTATTCCTGGTCTATTTCCCATGCTTCCTTCCACCAACACAGGAAGAACTACTCTGCTATGGCTTCTTTGCTGTGATAGGCTAAAATTCCTCCACAATAGGAAACCAAAGCAAAAGCTTTCTCCCTTAAATTATTTTTGTCAGGTACCTACTTGCTCACAGAGACACAAATATAACACACTCTCTAATGGGGTGGTGTTAGGAGGTGGCATCTCTAGGAGATAACTACTATAAAACGGGGTCAGGAGGGTAGGGCACACATTTGCTAAGTTTCTAAGTGGTATGACTAAATTCTTACAGAAGAGAAAGTTTTATTTTGGTTTGTGGGTTCAGGACATTGAGTTAACTGGGTTGAAGAAGGTGTGGTGTGGCTTCATCCTGAGCACAGTGGGAATGTGAGGAAGTGACTCCTAACGTCCCGGGGTTTCAGGAAACAGAAGGGCTGAAATTGGCTATCACTCCCAGAGAGCCACTTTTGCTAGATAGGTCACAGTTCCAGAGGGTGGACAACCACCCCAACTAGGTTATTCTTTCAGGACCAAGTATTCAAACTCATGAGCCTGCAGGAGACAGTTATGTTCAAGGATGAGGTTCCTTGGAACAGGCCCAAGAGTGTAACTTTAATTTTTTTCAAAACCTACTTTTAATGTTGGTTCTTAAATGTTTTAACCTCTCTTCTAGCCCAACACCCATCAGGGGTAGTGGTAAAGAAAGGACACGGGGGAAGTGGACCTGTTTAGAAATGGTTCTTTAGAGTGACTCCTATCTGTAGTGTCAGGAAATGAGCAGTTCAGGTCTTAGAAGTTAGCAGTAGGAGGTCAGTCTACTCACAGACACTTCACAGATAAACCAGCAGTCTACTTCCGTAGAGTCTGGTTAGCAGCAGCAGTGGCACTAGGTAGCAGACACAGACAGGCTCTCAGCTTCCACACATGCCAGCAAGAGGGACCTGGAGGTACGCCAGGAGAAGTTCTCAGCTGTGCCTCTCTCAAAGAAGCAAAGATCAGTACAGATGAGAGACCAACAAGCATTGCACAGCTAGCTGTACCAGTAAGCCTAGATCAGCCTCCTTCCCTGTCTATCGAGTTCTACTTGCACTCCTTCCAAACATCATTATGTGTTCTTCACAGGTCTTGCCTCAGCACAAGTATCTGCCTCAGCTGACATCACTCTGCCAATCAGGCACATCTGTGGAAGTGGCATGAAACTGCAGCACACCACCAGAAGGTTTTTGGTGTGTTTCTCTCTATCTATGGAGTCCCAACAAATTACCCCAGCAGTCTACTTCCGTAGAGTCTCAACAGGCATTACACAGCTAGCTCAACTATGCAATGTAATGTAAGGTGGACCAATACATGTGTGTCGTTAGCAAAGAATCCTTCATCATGTCTTTTCAGGTGCTTACTTTAGCAGAACATCCTCTCTCCTATGTCTGCTTCAGCGCAATGTTCCTTCACCTGTTTGCCCCAGCAAAACGCCATCCAACACAACTGACTCCCCAAAGAACCCTTAAGTTTCCAGTTCAGAAGAACTTGCTCTTCTCTTTCTTCCAGGTGACCCAGAACTCAGCCCCGCTAGCCATCTGATCTGGAACTTCCAGGCCACAGCACCGAGAAACACATTTCTGTTGTTTAGTAAACTAGCCATCGTGCATTATTGTATCGTAGCATCCCCAAGGAACTGAGACATATCCAAACACTCTAAATGAAAACATGGCTGGATCCGGACTTCCTCAGCAATGCAGCCAGGAGA
Organism: Mus musculus; assembly: GCF_000001635.26. Taxonomy (NCBI): domain Eukaryota; kingdom Metazoa; phylum Chordata; class Mammalia; order Rodentia; family Muridae; genus Mus; species Mus musculus. Next base: position 11,770,068 of record NC_000086.7, on the reverse strand, counting down.
CTATGGCTTCCTGTCACTGGGGCTTGCTTTTACTCTCATGAGAACAAGCGTTTTCCACTGGCACTCAGAAAGTACATGCCAGACTCCACTGGAGATAAGCCTGGACTTCCATCGATCACAGGAACGGAGTAAAGACTTATGAAACACATTTGAAGAGAAGAGAGACGCCAAATTAAACAAACAGAAGAGCTAATCCCTGCAGAACTCTGCTGGGATATAGAAAGATATTTACATGAAATAAAAGTAGTGTCTATAAATAGGCATCTGACTGCTGTCAAAAAAAAAAAGTCTCAGTGTTTGGAATGGAAACTGCAATTGTTCATTGAAGGGACCCAGTGGCCAAGTGACCATGGCTGAAAACTGAATTGATGACAGCACTGAAAGATTTTCTTAGAAAGTTCAAAATGGACAAGGACATTAAAAAGAAAACATATAACAGAAAAAATTAAGAGGCCTGGGATGAACCTGCAATTCAACTCTAATAGGAGTTCTCAGAAGCCAAGAATAGACAGCCTGCAGGAGAGGAAATAATCAAAGTAATGATAGAATAAATAATTTCTCCGAGCAGGAGAGAGACTGCAATCTTTAGATTTAAAAAGCAGAGCAAATGCCAAACAAGAATTATAAAAGACCCAGTCCCTAAAGGCATCAAAATTTCTGGACTCCAAGGGTGATGGTAAAAATAATTCAGATCCTCCAGGGAAATAAAGGGTCAGAACTTGGTTGAAAGACGAGAGTGGGGCTTCTTATACTCTTGCCCACAGTCCTGTCACCTGAGACAGTTTTATACAGCCCAGGTTATCTAGGAATATAAAACAGATGTACAAATGAAATGTACCCTGAGATGAGATCATGAATTTATTTTAACACAATTCTTTACTATATTTATAATTTTGACATTTTCTAATGGTAAACACAAATATGAATGCTAATGAGGTAGATATGCTACTTGATTTTTACATAAAGAGTTAAATACTGGCTACACTGTAGAAAGACTTTGGATGGTGGTAATGATACTGTGCGTGTGCGTTTGTGTTTGCTAGAGTGTACGTGTATGTGTGTGTGTGTGTGTGTGTGTGTGTGTGTGTGAGAGAGAGAGAGAGAGAGAAAGAGAGAGAGAGAGAGAGAGATATGCATGTGTGTCAGCATGTACGTCACAGCACACATGTCAGGGGATCAGAGAACGTCTTTGTCTATCTTTATGTAGGTCACTGGGATTGAACTCAGATCTCCAGGTTTGGTGATCTCCATTTCTTTGAGACAGACTCTCAAGTAGTTCAGGCTGGTCTTGAACTGGATATACGTGAGATGGAATTGACCCTCAGGTCCTCTTGCCTCTACCTCCCAAGTGCTGGGGATTATAAGTATGTGATATCATACTTCAGTTTTGTGCAATACTGGGGATCAAACCCAGGGGCCTTTGCATGCTAGTTGAGTGCTCTACTAATTGAGTCACATCCTTTGTCCCTGGCTGAATATCTGGGTCTGCAGTAAAGCATCTTCAACATTTTTCAGAGATAAACAATATTTTCATGCCAAGGACAAAGATTTGAATAAATACATGGTCTAACAAGGCAGAAGACATTTTAGGGCTATTTTTAAAATTCTTGCAGATACTGTCCTAATCCCAAGCCAAAATGAGTTTAATATCTGTCTGTCTGTCTGCCTGCCTGTCTGTCTGTCTATGTACCTACCTTTCTATCTATCTTGCAGTAGTGGAGACTGAGTCAGGGTTTTGCATATGCTAAGGAAGCTTGTTTAGCACTGTGTTCTATCTCAAATTCCCCAACAAATGACTTTTATGAAATGTAAGACTTCTTATATTTTTATTATTGTTTTAAAGTTTTATTTATTTTATGTATATGAGTACAGCGTTGCTGTCTTCAGACACCCCAGAAGAGGGCATTGGATTCCTTTATAGATGGCTGGGAATTGAACTCAGGACCTCTGGGCGACGAATCAGTGCTCTTAACCAATGACCCATCTCTCCAGATCCCCCAAACAGCAATATTTAAAGCTGAAACATTGTAACATGATATAATCCTAAAATATAAAATCTGATATTTTAACACCTATGGGAAGTACTAAAAGTCTTTCCTCCATTAAATCATTATGTTTCCTTAAGAGCAAAGACTTTATATTGACAATAAAAAACAAAACAAAACAAAAAAACACTAGAGCTTGTAACATACACCAGTCTCCAAAGTAAGCCGAGGTGTTTCAGGCAGCACTTGGCACTGCGTGGTGCAAGGGCATCCACAGGGTAAAGCAGCACTTGGCATTGCATGGCGTGATGGGGTTTCATGGTTTGAGGGCATGCACAGTGCTTCGAGTTCAGAGCCAAGGTTACAGTGAAGACCTTTGCAATAAGACTGGCAAGCACAGCCGGAAACTCCTTGGTCTCTTATTTTCAATTAATTTTGGGGTGTGCCCTCAGAAACATTTTATGGTTGCCATTTTCGCTTACCATCCTTCAAGTTAAGGTATGTGACCCATATGTAGTTGTGAGCCACAGTTTGAGAAGTTATAAACTGAGAGACCATAAAACAATGTCTTCAAACTTCTGAGAGATCATTTTTCAGTCGAATTCTCTATCTGAGTCTTCTATCAGTCAATGCCCAATAGGAAAATGAGGAACGAGCAAGTATGTCCTGTTGAAGCTACAAGCTAGAATCTTTTTGCCCAACTATCTTTTCTTCATGCCTCCTATTATCAGAACAATACAGGAAGGCTTCCTAGAGCTGTAGTTGTAGGCTAGCTCAAATGTCATGAAGTTTAAAATGGTGTGTGTTATATTGAGCAAAAAGCAAGACAACATGGGTACACTGGTCAGTAAGTATTCACTTGTGGCACTGGTAGTGTGGTTGCCTATCTGGGTTAGTGTGGAACCTGGGTTCCATCCCAAGGACCACAAGTGAATCAACTAATTCTCCTACCACAATGTATTATGCTGTGAGGATAAATTCAACATTTGGACATTTAAGGACTTAGAAATTCTAATGTTTTCCTAAGAATTCTCTCTCTCTCTCTCTCTCTCTCTCTCTCTCTCTCTCTCTCTCTCTCACACACACACACACACACACATGCAGAGTGTGTGTGTATGTTGTGTGTACTTGTTTATTTAAGTGTGTGGGAAGACCAGAAGTTGACACTGTCTTCCTTAATTGCTCTCCACTTATTATTATTTGAGAGAGAGTCTCTCTGACCCAGGAGTTCATTGATTTGGTTAGGCTGGCTGGCCAGTGAGTTTCAGGGATTTGCTTAGCTTTATTGTCCCCCCTCCCAATGTGGGAGTGACAGATGTGTACTGCTTTGCTTAGCTTTTCAGCAAAGTATTCTTTTTATTATTTTAAATCATCTGTATCTGTGTATATATGTGACTGCAGGCACTCATATTTCCTTGGGTGGTTGTGAATCCCCCAACCTGAGTGTTGGGAACTGAACTCAGCTCTTCTGCAAGAGCACTAACCACAGGGACATCTCTCCTGCCCCTTCTTGCCTGGCTTTTATGTGGATGCTGGGGATATGAGCTCAGGTCCCTATGCATTGTACTGGCAGAGTTGTCTTCCCAGCTCCCTTCCCCCAAGAATTTTTCAAGGTGTTATTCATCAAAGCAAAGAGGAACAAATTGAAGAAAAGAGAACTGTCAGATTCTGGGAAGACAGAGACAGATGCCTGGTGTTTGTAGCATCTCGTGTGAGGGAAGTACTATCCCTAACCCCACAGGGGACAGAACAGCCCAATCCAGCTATCCAGTGTTGTCTTGTAGAGAAGGTTCCAGGGCATGTGTCTTTGCTTTCTGTTGATATAACTGAGTACCACAGACTAGGTAAGGTAATTTGTAAAGAAGAGAAATGTATTTCTCATTGTTCTAGTCACCAGGGCAGCATCTGGTGGGAGCCTGTTAGCTAGTGGGGACTCTCTGTAGTATCCTAAGGTGGTGCAGATCATTACAGGACAAGGGCAAGTGTGCTAACCCACATCTCCTTCCTTCTTTTTATAAAGCCATCAATTACATACAGGTATTCAGGTATTCAATACGCACCATTGAGTCTAATCACAACAATTAAACTGGCAAGGTGGCTCAGTGAGCAACAGCTTCTGCCACCAAGCCTAATGACCTGAGTTCAATCTCTGGAACCCACGTGGTGAAAGGACAGAACAGAGTCCTGCAAGTTGTCCTCTGACCTCCACATGCATGCACACACACCAAATAAACAACTTTTTAAAATATCTAATTCCAACGGTTTCTGTAATGTTTCTATCTCCAAATACTGTTAGCCCATGTGACTTTCCAGATTACTTGAAATGCAGGGAACACATTCACACCATAACACCAGAAAGGGAATACAGGACCATAAATTCATAGGAAGGTCTTATGCAATAAATGCAGTTTTGTTAGAGGATGAGATGAGACAAGGGTACAGCGCTGTCTTTGGAAAAATGTTTGCTCTTGACCCCAGCCTCTTTCCACATGTCCATCTTGCAAAGCAGGATGAATCTGTAGTGTTTGAGAGACTGTCTCTCTACTGTAGAGACCTCACATAGACCATCTGTGCCCTTGTTCTAGCCTCTGGCTCTGTGGTACACCCTTTCCAGACATTGTCCTGGTCCTGCTCTGTGTTTTCTCTCCCAACAAAAAGCTGTTCAGTGCTCATTGGATCTGCCACGTTTGCTAGTTAATTTGCCCTTTCACAGGGAGAATAGATTCACCAAAGGAATGAAGCACCAACTTTAGAGTTTCAGGCTATTTCTGGCCAGTGGCAGGGAGGGAGGGCTATTTAAGTACTTCTCAAGTCATTCCAGAGAGGCCACAAGGTTTAGATACAAACATTTCTATGGTGGAGAATCATGCAAAGACACAAAGAAAAGGCATGTCAAGAGCTGGCCGGGAACGGAGGGGATGGTGAAGCTCTTTGGGTACCACATGCATATAATACCTTAAAAGGGTTCTTCAAAACTTTTGTGAGCATATTTGACAAATAGCCTGTTTTTTCCTTTTAATTTTCTTGAGACAGGGTCACTATGTTGCCCTATGAATGACCAGGAACTACAAAGACTATATTGGCCTTGAACTCACAAAGATCTGTCTGCCTCTGCTTCTTGAGGGCTGGAATTAAATATGTACATCATTATGACCAGGGACAGATAGCTATAAAAGCCCAGGTGACATATACATATGGAATCCTGCCAAATGTATTCGTTACTGGTCATAGTGACCCATGCCTTCTGTTATCTTACATCGGAAAGCCCTGACAAAATACTAGTCATTGTGGCTAAAACGATGCATGTATTAACCCAAGTTCCTGGAGGCTGGAAGTCTGAGAACAAGATGTTGGCAGGGTTGGTTTATCCTGAGGACCCTCTCCTTCGCTTGCATACAGTCAAGTTTTCCCATAGCCTGTGTGCCTGGATTTTAACCTTCCCTTCTAAGGACACCTGCTACTTTGGGTTAGGGCCCAACCTAAGGGCCTCATCTAACCTACTCATCTGTGTAGGAGCCCTGTTCACAAGTCCAGTCACATTGTGAAGCCACATGGGTTTAGGCTTCCCCATTTCAGTTTTGGGAGGGCATAGTTCAACTTACCACAGGAACAGAACTCCAACTTCATACATCACAGCAGTATGCCCAACTGAAAGCTTAGACTTCACAGCCTCCCTTGCAGCTAGGGTTGGTCATGTGACACATCCTTGACAACAAGATGTTGCAGGGGCTTTTGGGTGGAACTTCTTGGAATATTGGAATGTGAGTGGGCACCTCTGCCCTTTGCTTACAATCTATCTGAAATTCTGATGGGGTGGCTGAGTTCTGTTGGCCTTTGTAAGAGTCTGGGGGTCCCATCCTAAGAATGAAGAAAAATGAGCTGGGTTCTTGGATGGTCTCATGGGGCAGCACCCCTGGGTAGCCTGACACTGGGCTGATGTTGCCAGAGAGAACCTTTCCCCACCCCCGAATCTCACTTAGGTTGCCAGGTTTTCAGGTTTATGTTACTGCCGTTGAACATAATATTTAATTGTCAGGGCAATAAGTACTTTGATTTCTCAGTCCTGGAAACATGTTCCCTGCAGCTTGACAGGAGGCAGTGTGCTGAATAGGGCCTGGCTAGACTAGGAGCCAGCTGGGGAGTGGCTGGCCCTGATGGAAAGGAGGCAGGGAGATGCTGCGCGCTGATGACTCTAGCTGAGAAATTGGCAGGCTGTGTTAGTCCCTCTGAGGATCTTGAAACAGACGGTGTTTGAAGTGGGGTGGGGATGCCATCCCACGTCTTCTAAGAAGCACCTGAGGATACAGCTCTGGAAGCTGAGGTGTCTGTAAAAGTGACATGCCGAGAATCACTAAATGGCTGTGAAGGCTCCTCAGGTCCTTTATGTTCCCTCTGCGTGGAGCAGAAGGCCCTTCCACTTAGGCAGACGGTGTCCTAGCCTCAAGGGGTCAGTGTGAGTGGCGTTTGTCTGGTGGGGTGTTTCCAGTGGGGAGGGAGGCTGTCGCAGCACAGAGCATGTGGGCCAGCCTTTCAGCAGCATCGTCTCCCTGGGCACGCACTCAACATACCAAATGAATCTGAAGCTGGGATTCGTACATGACAGCAGAGAGATAAGCAGGGAAGAAAAGGCGCGCAAGGGCGATGATGAATATTCTATTTGTGACATTTTTCCTGTATTCAGTCAAATAGAAGAAAGTGTTCAAATAACGAGCAGTCACTTTGGTGGCTAGTGTGGCAGTTCCTTGGTAACGCAGTACTTAACTCACTCCCTTCTCAGAGAGGTAGCCTCATGTGGGGGGGAGGAGTTGGGGGGTATGGGGAGGGAGCACATCAGTGCAAATGGGGCATTGATTTGGGGAGAGAATCCTAAGTCCAAGGTTGCCTTAGACTGCTACTGGGGTGGTGATGTCCTTTGGCCACTGGCTCTGCCCCTCCTGCCTCTCATGGAGAGAAGAAAAAAGAAAAATGAAAAAGCCAAATAGGCAGGAAAGTTGGGAGTTTTAGAGATTGACACAGGGGGGTCTCCGTCTTCAGAGACTTGTCATGGCAGCCATTTTTGTTCCAGGGCGCCACAAAGCATACTGAGAAGAGTCTCTGGTGCTCCTGAGAGTTGTATTTAGGATTTGTCTTAGGTAGACATCTCCTAAAGTCAAAACCTAGACAAAGATTCCAGTACTAAGAGTATGTTTGGGCTGGGAGGAGGAAAGGAGAGGAAGGTCTAGGTGTCAGAATCTGGTAATGGGCAGATAGTACTGTGGGCGGGCAGCTGGGGCTCAGGCTGGGAAAGGCCTCAGGCCTAACTGGAGCTACCTAGTACGAGGCCAAGCTGACGAGAGTTGGGTTTTGACAGTGAATGCTAAAACTCTGGGCTACGCCCTTGCCCAAATGGGCTGACAGGTCTGGGACCTGTAAATGTCATATTCATCTGCCCCCACCCTGCCCAGGCCTGTCGTCCCCATTTCTACCAACCCAGCAGAGGCCCGTTATCTATCCCCTTCCTCCCTTCCCTGGCTCAGGCCTGTCATTTTCAAGCCTGTTCCTATGGCATCTTGGGAAACTACATTTTCCTTGTTCCTTATTCATTGGCTTCCAATATATGATGTGGCCAGTGGGAGGCACAGATAGAAGTCATAGGGCAGGAAGAGGAAAGAAGCCAGTATAGCTCCTCACTCTTTTCCATGGTAACTAGCATCTTTTCACTAGCTAGGTCTCTTCTGTTGTTCCAGCCTGGGTCTGGTGGCCTGACTTCTGGGCTATACATATACTATAGTCCCCTTTTGGACTCTATCTTGAACTATGGTGGTCCTTTCCTACTTCTGACATTGCCACGAGAAGTACACACTACTGAAGCACTAAAACTGAGTACAGTTTGGGGACTACCTGTGTCTCTTGTGAATGAGGACAGCAGTGAAGAATTGGATTACAGATGGATGGCAGGTGGAATTTTTGATTCCCATGCACCACTGGTGTACTGGCTAGTTTTATGTCAACTTGACATAAGCTAGAGTCATTGGAGAGGAGGGAACTTCAACTTAGAAAATGCCTTCCTAAGACTGGGCTGCAGGTAAGCACATAGAACATTTTCTCAATTAGTGATCAATGGGTTCCGGTGCAGCTGAGCCTACATGGTGCCATCCCTGGGCTGATAGTCCTGGGTTCTATAAGAAAGTAAGTTGAGCAAGCCAGGGGAAGCATGCCAGTAAGCAGCACCCTCCATGGCTTCTGCCTCCAGGCTCCTACCCTGTAAAAGTTCCTGCCCTCACTACTTTTGGTAATGAACTGTCATATGGAATTATGAGTGAAATAAAGCTTTTCAAGCTAGTCTGTAGTGGAGCACCTTTAATCCCAGTGCTCTGGACACAGAGGCATATGGATCTCTGAGTTCAAGGCTAATCCAGTCTAGAGTTCTAGAACATCCAAGGCTATATGGAGAAACCTGGTCTCAGAAAACAACAAAAAGAAGACAAAGGAAGAAGGAGGAGGAAGAGGAGGAGGAAGAGGAGGAGGAGGAGGAGAAGAAGAAGAAGAAGAACAACAACAAGAGAAAGAGAAAGAGCAACAGCAACAGCAACAATCAGCAGCAGCACAGCAATAGTAACCCTAACTAGGACAAACACTGTATTAGTCCATTTGGGATGCTATAATAAGCCATGATGGACCAAGTAGCTTATAAATAAAGGAAATACATTGCTCAAGTTCAAGAGTCTGGAAAGACCAAGTCTGAAGTCCCAGGAGGTCCTGAATTATGAGAGCCCACTTCCTGCTTCACAGATGGCTGTCTTTCTCACTGTGTTCCCATATGGTAGAAGGGGCAGGGGAGGTCATTGGGCCGTGTGTGTGTGTGTGTGTGTGTGTGTGTGTGTGTGTGTGAGAGAGAGAGAGAGAGAGAGAGAGAGAGAGAGAGAGAGAGAGAGAGAGACCTTAAACTAGAAATCCTCCTGTCTTTGCCTCCTGAGTGCTAGAATTATCAGTATGAGCCTCTATACTTTTCTTTGGGTTATATTTTAAGCTTCCTTCCTTCCTTCCTTCCTTCCTTCCTTCCTTCCTTCCTTCCTTCCTTCCTTCCTTCCTTCCTTCCTTCCTCTCTCTCTCTCTCTCTCCCTCTCTCTTTCTCCCCCTCTCTCTCTTTCTTTTTTTATTGTATGTGATTGTGTGTATGTGGGGGTATATGCTATCACATGACTGTAGGGCTCAGAGGACAACTTTGTGGAGTCAGTTATGTCCTTGTACCTTTATACTGGTTCTGGGAATTGAACTTGGGTTACCAGGCTTGTATAGCAATCACATTTACCTACTGAACTACCTCATCAACCTTGGGTCACATTTTTAAAAACCGGATTTTATTTATGTTATGTGAATGACTGTTTTTCTTGCATATCTCAATGTGCACCATGTACTTGCCTGGCGCCTGGGCAAGTCAGAAGAGGGCAACAGATCTCCTGGAACTGATGAATGGCTGTCCTGGGAACTGAACCCAGATCTTCTGTAAGAGGAAAAAGTGCTCTTAGTCACTGAACCATCTGACCCACCACTGGGCCATGCTTTATATGGTTATATTAACCTTACTCACCAGAACCTTGCCTTTATGGCCTGATTATCCACATCTCCCCTAACATCTTTGCCTCCCCATACCATCACCAGCTATGAGTTTGGGGGGACACACAAATAATCTGTGTATAGCAGTGTACACCATTCCCTGGGACTCAAATCTGACCCCAGTCTGCAATGAGGATCCAGATCCAGGTAGGCTGGCATCCAGAAGAGGGCTATCCAGTTGAATCCAACTGAGATGTGCCAATCTAGAGATGAAAAAATTGAGTATAGAGCGAACCTCTAACCTACTAGGTATGTGTTTGTTATGTAGCAGGAGACAACTGATAATGCCCACTATTCTGTTTCCTCTATAGCAAATACCCCTAGTAAGCTGAAAAACTGAAGCCTGGGAGAACGCCCCATGCCGCTGAGAGATTAGGGGAAGGAACCTTTTTTTTTTTCACTAGAAGTTACCGCACACCAGGTATTGTGATGCTCTGTGTCTGTTAAGGCCAGACTTCATGGAAACCTTGCAAGATACGTGCTCATCTCACTGTGCCACAGATGAGGAAGAGACAGTTGAACAGAGCATGTTCTCATTCTCTAGATGGTCTTAAGTGCCTCTCAATGCACACCACTTGAATGCCTATTTGTACATTGCTTCAGGGTCTGTGGTTCCACCCGTTCTCTGTGGCCACATTCCCAGAACTCAGTTCAGTCCTTATCTTTTGCCCTCTCTGGTAGAAGATACTCACTGAGCCTGGCTCCTTTAAATCTCTTCCTAAGAACAGCCAGGTCTCAGCTGTTTCTTCAGGACCCAGACACTTCTGGGAGACTTTAAGGAAATTAATTTCACCAAGATATGCACACTGTCTCTCTCTTTCAAGAGGTTTCCCACAAGGATCTGATGAAGTCCACTGAATGCTAATGATATCCCACGATGTCTGCATGACATTGAGACTGGAGCTTTGATGTTCGGAATTTATTGATAACTAAAAAGGATCATAATTACTGATCAATCACCAGGAGGCTGGCACCAAACTAGGAATGAGGAATGAAAGGCACCCAAATCATAATCTAAAGGTTTTAATTTTTTTTTCAAGACAGTGTCTCACCTGAAATCCAGGTTAGCCTAAAATTTGCAGTGTTCTTGTCTTAAGCCTCAAGAGCACTGGGGTGACAAATGGGAGCTGCCACACTTGGCTGAGGGAACTTTGAATTTCAGTAATATTAATTTTCTCTTGGTGTGGCTAATTAAAATATTCTTGTGAGTTTTAGCTCCATCTAACTTAAGTGGTGTTTGGTGGCCGACCCATGTCTCTTTGGGAACAATGATAGAAAGAAACTCTGATAGTGACAGATGGATGGCTTTTCTCTCTCTGTTTGCATGAATTGCCCTATGAGTCATTGACTTTGGCTGAATCAATAAGAGTTGGGTGCATTTCCAGAAAGTTCTGCTGCATCTGTAAGAGCAACCCAGACCATCCTTTGCTTTCTCTGTTGTCTTTTAGCTAGATGGCTCAGAAAGTTCTATGAGGGCTGGGCTTGTCTTCGCGTTAAGCCTCCCAGCCTACCATCGAGGTGAAGAAAGCAGCGCTGGGGCTGCTGCCGCCATGGGAATCCAATCAACATCCCATGGCTGCACTGTGAAGCAGTGACATCAACTGTAACCCACCCAGTGACTGTCTCAGTGTCATGTGGGGATTTGTACTTGGACCACATTCCTTGGCTACATTCATACTGACTGGGTGGATACATACAGACACACACACACGTACACATACATGCTAAACATACCTGCTCCACCTCAGCTAAATTGCAGGCACATTAAACTTTGAGATTTACTCTTGAAAAATTGGCCTGTGTGGTGTTTTGGATGTGAATTGCCACCACAGGTTCACATGTGGTCTTCAGTTGTTGAAACTATTTGGGAAGGATCAAGGGTGTGGCCTTGTTAGAGGAGGTGTGCCACCAGGGGTATGCTTTGAGGTTTTGAAAGATTCGTGAGACTCTCAGTGCTCTCTTTCTGCCTGATGGTTATGGATTAAGAGGTGAACTCTCCACTGTTCCTTCACTCTGCCATTATAATCTCTAACTCTCTGAAACCATAAACCAAGTGTGATGGTTTCTATATGCTCAGCCCAGGGAGTGGCACTAATAGGAGGTGTGGCCTTGATGGAGTAGGTGTATCACCGTGGGTGTGGGCTTTAAGACACTCATCCTAGCTGCCTGGAAGCCAGTATTCTGCTAGCAGCCTTCAAATGAAGATTTAGAATCCTCAGCTGCTCCTGCACCATGCCTGCCTGGATGCTGCCATGTTCCCACCTTGATGATAATGAACTGAACCTCTGAACCTGTAAGCCAGCCCCAATTAAATAGTGTCCTTTATATGAGTTGCCTTGGTCATGGTGTCTGTTCACAGCAGTAAAACCCTAACTAAGGCACCAAGTTAAATCTTTTCCTTTATAAGCTGCTTTGATCACGATCTTTTATCATATCATAGAAAAGTAACTAAGACTGTGCATGTGCTTGTATGTATATTTGTGTTCACATGCTTGCAGACTCACATCCATAGAGGCCATGTACACACGTACATGGTACTTACAAGCTGATGTCTGGTGTAAATTCAAAGGGTAGAGAAACAGACTCTGTCCTTCATTGGGGAGAGTGGGAAGGTCAGAGCTGGCTTTGCAGTTTGAAAGACCCAGTGAAAATGAAGACATAGGGGCCAAGGTTAGGAAACAAAAACCTAATAGGAAACCTAAAGACTCTGGCTGAGTTTGCTTTGTGCTGCTATGGTACAGTCACCTGAGGTGGATCATTTATAACCAAAAGAAATTTGTTTCTTACAATTTTGGAGGCATAGACCCAAACAAAGATCAAGATAAGAATAGGTTTGGGATCTGGTAAGAGTCTTATCTCAACTCCAAGATGGTACCTCTGTTGCTGTGTCCTATGGAGGGGAGCACTGTGCCCCCCCCATATGACCGCACACGTAGCAACCGAAGGGGGCAAACACGGTCCTTCAAATGCTTTTGTAAGGCCATGTAATCCCATTTCTGAAGACTGAGTCCACATGGCTCAGTCACCTGTCTTAGTCACATCTCTCAGTTACTTTTCTAGTTGCTATGGTAAAATACTCTCACAAAAGCAACTTAAGGTAGGAAGGATTTATTTTGGCTCACCGTTTACAGGTGGAGAAATCAAGGTGGCAGCAGGAGCCTGAAGCAGCCACTTACCTTACTTACATTGTAGGCATTATGAGAGAAATGAATGCTGGTGCTCAGTTCACTTTCTCCATTTTAGACAGTCAAGGATCTCAGCCCAGGGAATGGTACCACCCAGAGCAGGCAGGTCCCTCACCTCAATTAACCTACTTAAGATAACCCTCCACAGACAGAGGCCTGTATCCCAGGGGAATCTGGATCTCATCAAGTTGACAGTTGGGCTTAGCCTTCATACCTCCTAAAGGATGTATCTCTTAATGCCACTGCCTTGGAGAGGAACATGAATTTTGGAGGGGGCACAAACATTTGAACTGCAGCTGACATTGACATACATATAAAGCTTTCCCCACCTTTCTTCCATGCACCCTCTTTTGACTTATGGTGTTTATTTGCTAGTTAATGAGTTTCTAAGCAAAAAAAAATTAGAAAATTTAAGTTATTAACACGAATGTACCATTCATCCATATAGTGTGTGCTGTCAGTTTTAAATGCAAATATAAGAGCATTTAACTAGTTTGCAGCATCACCGGAATTGCACAATTTGTGCTCCATTGCTCGTACATGCATATGTATTTTGTTCTTACCAGAATGCAAGAAAGGCAGCAGAAAACTCACTCAACTGATCTCTTTGACTTCCTCACTGGTTTGCCTTCTACCCACTCTGCTTGCAGCTTACTTGTGAGTAAGGAAGGGTTAGAGTAAAGGAGACTATAAGTCACCTCATCTTTCACCTTCCTTCTCTGTCACCATTTGTGACAGAAGTGGCTGATTGATACACAAAAGCAATGCAAAGGGAAAAAATAGGGTCTGAGGATAGGGCTCAGTGATAGAGTACTTCTCTAACATTCATAAGACTCCCCAGCAGCTCCCCTACCGAAAGAGCATTGTTTATTTGTTCGTTTGTATGTATGTATGTATGCATGTTTGTATGTATGTATGTTTGTATGTATTTATGTATTTTTGAGGCAGTATTTCATTTTATAGCTCTGGCTGGCCTGAAATTGCTATGTAGACCAGGCTGGCCCCAAACTCATAGATATTCTCCTGCCTTTGAGACAGAGCTACACAATTAAATACTTCCTCAAAAATACATACACATATAATTCATTCATACATACATACATACATACATACATACATACACACATATAAATAAAGCTTAGATAAAGCCATGTACCACCAATCTGGCAGCCTTACTTGAATTACACTTAGTTTTCTTTGGTATACTTTGGATAGGGGCTGCACATGGATACCATTTCCAATATGTGGTTGTCAGAAAAAAAGTTGGTTCTCTCCATCCTCCATATGGTTCATGTGGATTGAACTCAGGTCATTAGACTTGGCAGCAGGCATCTTTACTTCACTGAACCATCTTGCTGGCCCAACAGTATCTTTTTTCGTCTTTTCCCCTGCTTGGTTCATGATCATTTGTTTTGGTTTTGGTTTTGGTTTGATTTTGTTCCTGTGCCTTTCTTCCTCTGAAATGGAAAATGCTGCCCCCATAGGCTATCAACTGCCTTTCCCTCAATTGTGGATGTAACATGCTTACCTTGTACTGATTTCCAGTCCCTCTGAGCTCCCATGCCTTATGGGCTCACCTGAACTCCATACTTGGGGCCACAGTGAACACTGCAATCTAATGAAGCCACCAGAAAGGTCAGCATACATATGGTACATAGCTCCCTTACACATGCACATGCTCTGTTGGCTTGGCAGCCTCAGTTATGGAACACAGGTTGAGAAGTAAACTAATTAAGAATTACAAGATATAGGCAACCCAGCATTAAACCATCCACGAGGCCACTGTGACTGTAGGCTCTGGCTGACTGCTTGCTTAGTGTTCATGCTCTTGAAGCCAGCCCTTGGTATCTGTAAATGCAATGCAGGGTATGCTAACACCTGAGTGTCTGGGGCAGGATGTGTGTGTGCAAAGTAAAAGAAATCCAAAACCTTGGTGGGGAACATATTCCAACATGGCTGACCCCAAACACCAACAACCTGCAGTTGCTAAATGCAGCAGAGGTAGAAAGAAGTGCACAGAATTTGTTCCGGTGAGCTGATATTGAAGAGGTAAGCTTAGCCATTAGAAAATTCCACTGGACCGATCTTCCCTCCTGGAAGAGACAGGCCAGAGAGCACATAGACCAGAAGGGAGAGGCTGAGTAAGCCCCTACTACCTCATTCCCTAGAGACCAATCAGTTTAAAGGGTGCACTATTCTGCCAATCCTATTGTGCCTAGTTGCTGATGCTCTATTCCACCCCTGGAAACCATATAAAAATTTGCTGAATGGGCCATTGGGGGTCACCGCCTCTTCTTCAGGTCTGGGACGACCCCAGTGCACTGGAACAATAAATTCCTCTTGCTTTTTGCATTGATTCCAGCTCCACGTGGTAAGCTAAGGCTTGCCAGAGTCTTACAATATGAATTGGCTTTAGAACATGATGACACTGGGGCCGTGGACTCCAGTACAAAGGGGAAAGAATTGGTGGAATCAAGCTAGCACACACACATTGACTTTAGAAGGAGAGAGCAAGTGAGCCGTTCACATGCATGTGTACAGAATAAAAACGGACTGATGGATATACACCCAAATGTTACCAGTGATTATTTCTTGGTCATAGGATTAAAGGTGATAATAATGAAATAATTAGTTTTGCTTATCTGTAGTATCCACATTTTCTAAAATAGATATGCATTACTCTTGTAATAAAAAAATGATAAAAAAATCTACAAACGTCTAGGAAAAGTTAGGGCAATCTTGAAAAGCCTAGGGTTTAGATGTGCAAGTTGCTACATGCCATGAATAATTTACAAATTAAATTGATTTTAAAGCACAGCTAAAATAAATTTGATAAGATGGGCCACAGTTACGTTCTTTCTTATCATTCACATTTGTACATTTTATAGTCAATGAAGAGTGACAGCCACTATTTAGAATTCTAGTGAAGAACAGTCATAACTATTTGTCACCTGCTCAGCATCTAAACAATGGTCTGCCTGCTCACCTGCCCAGCCTGTGCAAGAGTGGGGGGGACCTGGAATCCACACTAAATAACAGTGTCTAAGCACAGAGGCAGCAAGGAGGATAGACAGTCTCTTTGGAGAACTAATGAAAACAGTAAGGACAGGTTTGTAAGCATTAGCCAGGCTCTAGTGAAGGACAGGATGCAGGAATTAAGGCATGAATCAAAAGCCCCAGTCACAAAGAGGAGGCAGGGAGCATTTCAGACTGAGGTCCCAGAGGGACCCTTGGGAGTGGCAAGTTACATCAGTGCCAGGTGATCATGAACCTAAGAACCTCCTAAGGATCCTGGGTCCAGGTGCTAAACAGACACCTTCTAACACTGTGGACTGATCGACAAGACCCAGACACTGAACTGAGGTGCTTGCTGTTCCTTTATTGTAATCAAAGTTTTAGGCACCATCTTCCCCATGAGGGCAGGGAGGGGAAGGCTCAACTTTTTCTTTGTCTGGAATGAAAAAAGTGAAGAGCCTCAGTTGGGTTACATTCAGTGACACCCCCAGGGACCCTGGCTGCCTTTTCCATCTCCAATGGTATTAAGGCTCATCCTTACCCGTGGTGTGCTTCTGAGGGTCTCTGGAGGTGCTGGAGAACCTGCATTTCTAATAGGCTCCCAGTGTCACTGAGATATTTATTGGTTGGTGGGCTACAGAGAGCAGCAGGTTGAAGGCAAAATGGCTCACTAGGACTGTCTGTCTCCATCCCTCCTCCCTCCCCCTCCCCCACCCTTCTCCCAGGTTAGGTTCTGATCAACCGCAGGGCCCTGCAGGCCACAGCTGGTCCTGCTGATGGCTTTTGCAATGCGCCTAGCTGTTGCTCTGGAGGAAGCCACCGGGGTGAGTTCCCCACATCCCTTCTTCCTGTTTTGGTATTCAGTTTCTCTCCTGGCCTGTCTTTTCTTTGCCTCCCTCCTCTTTTCCTTCTCTGCACGCCTTCCTCTTTGCCTCGTCATTACTGCAGGAGATTTATTTTTAGAGTCAAGGCCACAGAGTTGCAGATTCGGCAAGGGCCTAAAACAAATCGACAAACGGAAAGTGTTTGTCTTTGAAGCCGGTGTGAATGAGGGGCCTGCTAGCTGGGCCTGTCAATATGCTCTTATCTAGGCTTGTTTTCTGAGTCACCCACGTGGGTTGGCTTTCTTCCTCCTCCCAGATCAGAAAAGAGGTTGAAACACAAGAAGCAACTGAAATCTCATTTCGCCCCTGTGAGATCTTGGCAGATGCAGCTCTTAGCTGACCACCTCCACAGCGCTAGGCATGCCCACAATAGAGGCAAACAGAAATGAGAGAAAGTTGGGCTACATCCGTTTTCTTTGCATCTGTAAGTGAAGCCTTGATGTTGGCCGTCTAGGAGGGTTGGGTGACAGCAACTGGGGTGGGAGGTGGGAGGTGGGAGGTGGAGGGGTGTCAGAGTTTTTCTGAGTCCTGTCCTCAGGAGCTACAGAACCAATGTGCTGGATAAGCCACTTACACCACTGCCCTGATCCTTTGTCCTTTCAAAGGTCCGACTGGTAAAGTTAGCGCTAAATTCTTCCTAGGCTTTCTGCCAAGTAGGTCTTTCTGGCTGGCTACCTCCTGTGCTTCTCCTAAACCTCACAGGGCCAGGAACCATGGCAATCCCTTCCCATCGCTCAGGCCTCCCATGTGCTCCCTGGAACATTAGTCTGCTCAAACTCTACACAAAGAGTTTAGATGTGGCCTTTTTGTATTTCAGAGGCCAGTGGATTTCTATGAGTTACGGGCTAGTCTGGTCTACGCAATGAGTTTCAGGCCAGCCAGGGCTAGCTTCTGTCTTTAAGACGCTGTCTTAAAACAGCAGCAGCAGCAGCAGCAACAACAACAACAACAACAACAAAACTGAAAACAACAACAAAAAATGAAAACAAATTTGCATTTAGAGTGTGTGCAATACAGGAATTTTGTGGTGTCTCTGAGAACAATGGGACCTTTCTCAGGAAGCTAGAGTTCTGGAAACTCCACAGCTATCCAAGACACCCTGAGTCAGTGGCGTTTGGGTTCTTGTCTTGAGAATTTGAAGAATGAAATCCATAGACGCAGAGGGTGAGTTTTAGAGAGTGGTCTATTTATTATAGATTCTTAGGTGACAATGGGGGTGGGCACATAACAGCACAGAGCTTGTGTGTAACAGGAGGGGTCCCAGGAAACAGGGCAACATCAAGCTTCTAGTCTGGGGCCTTTTCTAAGGACGGCAGAAACTGGGGTGGGGTATGGGGAAGGGCATGGTCAGTCTAGCTGTTCCATTCCAGGTGCCCAGGGGCTTCCTCTCAGTTCCAGCCACGTGTTTATGAGGCTGGTGGATGTGGCCGTACCCATTCATTCTTACCAGTATTTCTCTTTCCTTCTTTCCTTCTTCTTTCCTTCCTTCCTTCCTTCTTTCCTTCTTTCCTTCTTTCCTTCTTTCCTTCTTTCCTTCTTTCCTTCTTTCCTTCTTTCCTTCTTTCTTCCCTCCCTCCCTCCCTCCCTCCCTCCCTCCCTCCCTCCCTTCCTCCCTTCCTTCCTTTCTTCCTTCCTGACAGAGTTTCTCTGTGTGACAATGCTGGCTGTCCTTGAACTCATTCTGTAGACCAGGCTGGCCTCAAACTCACAGGGATCCTCCTGACCCTGCCTCCCGAGTGCTGGGATTAAAGGCGCGCACCAATACTGACCAGCGACCAGTATTTCTTGAGAACCTGCTATGTTCTGGTCTCAGGTTTAGGCATAAGGATTGAGTGATGAAGAAGGCCGCCCCTATCCTCAGTATTCTTCCACTCCAGTGGGGAGGCTAGATAGCAAACAAAGCCATGGATGGATGTCTCAGCAGAGCCAAGCAATGGAAAAGCTATGTGGAGCTCTTTAAGGCATGTTGGCTAGGGAAGGGCTTGTTATGTGTGCGTCAGCTGAGGATCATTGCCTTGCACATACTAAGCAGTTGCTCTACTGTTGAGTTTCGTCTCTAGTTTATTTTCTTAGAAATAGGGTCTTGCGAATCAATTTTTAAAATTTTCATATGTATAAGTGTTTTACCTGCATGTATATTGTTGAGCCACCTGCAGGTAGCACCAGAGGATACCAAAACAGATCATTGGATCCCCTGGAAGAGGAGTTACCAATGGTTGTGAACCACCATGTAGATGCTAGAGATGGAATCCTGGTTTTAGCATCTGGTCATAACCTCTGAGCCATCTCACCGCATCTCCCCTTTGTTTTAATCTAGGGTCTCACTATGATGGCCACATTAGCCTCAAACTCAAGCTCTTCCTGCCTCAGCCTTCCAGGTGGCTAGCATTATAAGTATTTCTGAACCTGCTTGGGACAAGGTTTCGAGTAGAGACCTAGACAAGATGAAGCAGATGGGAGCAGGGAGGAGTGGTCGGGTGGATAGACAAGCTAGTGTAAAAGTCTTGGGATTGGACTACATTTCGAGAGTTCAATGAAAAAGCTGGTGTGGTAGGATCAGAGGGCCCCATTTGTAGAGAAGGTTGATATGGGGTCCGGTTAGCAGGCAGGGCCAGGCTGTAAAGGTCTTGTAGGTCATAGTGAAAAGTTTGTCATTTTTTTTCTTGAGTATAAATGTTTCATTGTTCTCTTGAGATAAAGCCTCTTTATAAAGCGTACGCTGGCCTAATCTGCTATCTGACCACCTCTACCTCTCAAGTGCTGGGCTTACAAGCACGCCTGGCCAGTGCTGGAGTCGCAACCTCTGACAGCGGCCAGTTACCGAGAGGACATGTAACAAATGCCCACTGCAACCTTTCTTCAGATATGCTCAGCTCAGGAACTGTGGTGAGCCACAGGGACTCCTGTTTGGAGGGAGGGCTCTGGTTCCAGGCTAGCTCTCTTGTCTTTGTCTCCCACAGTGATGTAAGGAGCCTAAGCCATGTACTTCCAATACCACAAAGTTGGCTATGCGTTTCTGTCATCATGGACTAGACTCTGGAAGTGGGGACCAGGAGAAGAAGCCTTAGCTCTCTCTTCATTAGTTTCTGTGAGGGATTTGGGGATAGCAACACAACCACAACATAGAAAGAGGTCTGCTACTGTAGGGCTCAATAATATTTATTGAATGGATGAATCAAGCCAAGAAGATTAGTCATCTCGATCTTCCCAAACCTGCTTAGGTGACTTCCCGTTAGCTTTTTGGAGCTGCCCAGAAACCTTTTAATTATATCTTTCCAAAAGTTTACCATATCACATAAACTAGTTTTTCATATGAAACCAAAAGTTTTTTTGTTTTGCTTTTTTTTTGTTTGTTTGTTTTTTAAGACAGGGTCTCCCACCAGGCAGTGGGGCACATGCCTTTAATCCCAGCACTTAGGAGGCAGAGGCAGGAGGATTTCTGAGTTTGAGGCCAGCCTGGTCTACAGAGTGAGTTCCAGGACAGCCAGGACTACACAGAGAAACCCTGTCTCAAAATGCCCCCCCCCATAAAAAAGACAGGGTCTCCCTAGCTGACCTGATACTCAATATATAGACCAAGATGGCCTCAAATTCACAGAGATCCACCTGCCTCTGCTTCTTTAGTGCTGGAATTATAGGTATGTGCCACCACACCCAGCTCAACCCAAAGACTTTTTACTAGGATAATAGTGTAGCACTGAATTCTGGAGCAGGGACATTCTGTTTTCATTCCAGCCATCTGCTTATCCTATTGAGTTTCTAAGAGTACATTTCCCAGGATTCTTTGAAGTTAGGTTGGGGCCATGTGACATAGCTGTAGCCTATGGAAAGTGAATAGAAGTGATGTTGAATCATAACTTCTCCCATTTCAGGTCCCTCCATTTCTTCTTTCCATTCTCTTTTGACCTTGCAAGTCACCTGTTGAAGTTGGTAGTGCCATTTCTAAGAGATAGAAGAAATCTGAAGTTTAGATTAATGAATTATCTTGGGGTAGGCTGTTTTTAGAATTGCTGCTAGGAATGGGATGTGAGCAAGAAATACACTTTTGCATATGAGGACTAACTGAAGGACCTTGTATCTCAGGCAGGCTTGTAGACTTCAAATGCAGTAGGGAAGTTGCCTCAGGGTGGGGCAGGCTCCATCTGGAAAGCACCCTTGGGCACTGTTGGTGATGCTGCTAGGAAATAAAGGAGGTCCACTCTTTACCCCAACCCCTTTCCAGAATTTCTCAGAGTCTTTAAGTGAATTTTGTCACAGCCTTTCTAGCTCCACAAGCCACAGAGCATCAGTGTGGTGTGTGCAAAGGTTGCTGAAAATGGGTAGCCACAGTGTGATCCCTCCATTTCATAAGATGGTGACTTTGACTGCACAGTACTGGGGAAAGGACTGGCCTGATGGTTTGGAGCTGTGGATTCTAGACCTATGTCTGTGCCACATGAGAAGGGCATGGTCCCTCTTTCAGCCAGTGTCTTGGTTTGCAAAGTGAAAATGGGGGTAAAAGATGGGAAAAGAGATGAGTTTTGGAGATGGTGTCTAGGCCTAATAGCCTGTAATGCTGCATCTATCTGCATCTCTGATGGCAGGAGAATCCATGTAGTTTTGGAAATGAAACCAAAACATCCACAGGTAGTCTTTGTCTCGAGCCCTGCAGCTAGAGCCAACATTGGGCTGTATCGGTAAGCTTGCAGGGCTGGGAACAAAGATAACCTGTGGATGTGCAGCCTTCCATAGTCCTGGTGGGGACAGAGGCCCAGGGTTGGGCTGCTATAGGAGAAAAAAGGCCCAAGTCAAACATTGCACTGCTGTTATATTTGTGACCCAGACTGACCATTGCTGTGGAAGGCCAAACCAGGGAGGCCTGGAATGGGGCCAGAGCTGTCACCGTCTGGGCATCTGAGCCCAGGGAGCCCCCGAGGTCAGCTGCCTCTTCAGAGTGGAGAGCAGCCAATTCTCACTGTCTCAGCTGCCAGCTGCCACCAAATCCCAGCAATGAATCCAAAGTAGCAAAGGCCAGCCTTGGCGCCCTTATCTTCTTCTCTACCTGAAGCCTGTGCTGGGCAGAGCCTGACACACCTGGGGAAGGGAGAGTTGTGCTTCTAACGGTTGGTTGGTTGTGCATCTCTTTAGCACCCAAGGAGGCCTGTGGATCCCTTCACAGACTGGTGGATTTCCAATGCACAAAACAGGATTACAGAGGAGACCAATTAGATTGAAATGTAGCTATCCAAATATTCAAAAGCAACTTTGTGGGGCAGTAATAGATGTGGTTTTTCATTAACACATTAAAGAACAGGATTTAGTGGCAGATCTAATGACTACCATTGTTTCACACTAGTGAGGTGCAGATGCAATCTTTAAAGATACCAACTCCCAAGGGATCCAAGGATAGCTGTGGTTTCTGCTGGTGACAGTCACAGGAGGAACCAAACACTGTGCCATGAAATGGAAGGAAGTGCTTGTTTTCAGTTAGAGGTTAGTTATACTGATGACACATTTTCTGTCTCACCCCACCCCCATCAAGTTCACAGACCCTTGACTACTTTTATGGACCCCCTAGCTTAGTAGAAAACAGGAACACCCTGTTAGGAGACAGGAAGACACTGAGGTATGACCAGGGACACTGTGCAGTGAACCAGTCCTTGCCTCGTGTTCAGCAGGGCAGGTGGAACTACATCAGGGTTGGCTAATTAGAGCAGAGTGCTGCCTCCCTGCCACCCCGCCTGTGGTAAGCACAGCTAGTTGATGGTGGTGGGAGCCAAGAGATGCAGAACCCTTCTCAGTCCAGCGCTCCAAGCAGCCATCACTAACCGATTGGAGCTGGCACCAAAATGAAACCAATTTGCCATTCCAAGGCTGGAAGCTCTCTAAGGCCTGTTCCAGCCTGACATCATATGATTACCCATGATTAAAATATGCTCCCTGCCCACAAGAAACTTCTGAACTGCCAAGTGTCTTAGAGGCCCTTTTGGAGCAAGCAGGGGACCCACATCCACAGAGCTCCTCACCAGGCCTTCAGTCATTTCACAGCCAGGGCATCGATTTTACTTTTCGACTTGTAATTTCCACCTCCTGGATTCCATTATCACTCGCTCAATAGACGACGGCTCGCCATTTCTCTGGCCACGGCTCTGAGACTCATGCATTACTGAGCAGAAGCAGAAGACATTGCCTAAAACACATTACTACCTGGAAGTAATGATTGGGTTTTAACACAGTCAAGACCTTGATGAGTCTGTGGATAAGCAATCACTCCACCTTCCTCCTTCCCCAGACACCCGACTTCCCAGAAGGGAATTTGAATTAACCCCACGTGCTCAAACCTTAAACCTGGGCTAGCTCTGTCTTGCCCAAGACCCTCACATTCACGTGATTGACCCTGCAGTTGCAAGCTGTCATCACTATCCTTTCAGATATACTGTCATTGACTGGTTCTTTGGGTGTGTGTGTGGGGGGGGGGGGAGACCCACATCTGTTCATCCAGGGCTGCTGAAGTAGTCAGGAATGGGTAATGTGGGACAGAAGTTTTTGGCCAGTAGCTCTCAGTATGAAACCTGTGGTCACCAACTCCATAGCCTCATTACCAGGTTAAAAATCTAAGTGTTGGCTCCAGTGAACCAGAACCCGAGTAACCTGGTGTGGCGACTGCTCCTGTAGGGGCATTCTGATGTGCTAACAGGTTGGAATAGTGGTTGAAGGCTGAAAATGGGGAGGCCCTATGTGAACACATTAGTGCCCTAGACAGTCACCTTTTGGAGGCCTCAGCTGCTTTGTCCATAAAACAGAGGCAATGCTGCCTGCCTGCCTTCCTAGTTTCACAAGATGACCATCAACTAACTAGACTTAATGCAGCTGAGGCCAAACAGAGGCCTGGCTACCCGGAGCCAAGGCATCACAAATGCATGGTGTTGCCAGGTGGTGGGCATGGTTAGGGAAGGAGGGGGTCCATTTTAAGACTAAACATTGGGACGTTGCTTTGTTCTGAGATAAGCGGGGAATAGCCATTTTCTGTTTTCTGGGACATGAAGATTGTTGCTCAGCCTGGGGATGCCACCTTCCCTTTGGCTCCCACTGAGCAGCTTTCTGGGGACTTGACTGCCCCATCTAACAGTTTTGAGTATTTAAATCCACCCTCTGCTGCTGTTGTTCTCCTATGACTCATTGTTAACAAAATTTCTAAATCCAGGTCAATTAAAATTCCTGGGTGTGAGCCACTTGGGTGGCAGGGTAAAGGGGATTACAGGATAGCATTCAGTGGCAGTGGCGACCAACAAACAAAGCAAGTAGGGCTGTTTTCATCCCTAGTTACACCCCCTGGGTGTGGGAAAACAAAGACCACAATGGCAGCTCTTGGCAGATGATCAAAGGTTGATCTTTCTTCCCAGTTTGGAGGACCACGTCCTACAGGCTGAAACAGGGTCATCTTTTAGCCGAGTTGGCTCTCAACCTTCCTAATGTTGTGGCTCTTTAATACAGTTTCTCATGTTGTGAAAACCCCCAACCATACAATTTTTTATACTACTACTTCATAACTGTAATTTTGGTATGGTTATGAGTTGCAATGTAAATATCCACAGGTCAAGAATCCCTGTGAAATTTAGCCTTTCTCAGGCAAGCCCAGAAGGCACCCATCTCATCTTTGCACTTGACTACCCCAGCTTTACTTAGGGAAACTGAGATATGCTTGGGACGCCATTTAATATTTTTAACAATCCTACCTAGAACATGAGCCATTCCTGTCATAGGTGCAGACCAGAGTCCCAAGGACACTTGCTCATATTTCCAGGAACAGAGACCTGGACTAAGGACCAGTGAGATGGCACAGCCAATAGGAAGCAATTGCTGCGAAGCCTGATGGCCTGAGATGGATCCCTAGGACCCACACAGTGGAAGGAGATAATCAACTCCAGAGAGTTGTCCTCTGACCTCCATATAATTGCCATAGCATGTGCTCTCTTGCATATGCATACATACACACAAATATAAACATACACGGAATAATAATATGTTATTATTATTATTACCAGGGACAGAAGAAATAGTGATGGAAATAGTTGAGTAAGAAAAAGAACAGCCCTTCTAAGAGTGAAATTGGCTAAAAGCTGGGAAAAGTACAAGGATCACAAGCTTTTAGACCCTGAACACCATGACCTTTTTATATAGGTCGTTTGTGCAGTGACCTGCCTTTTCTCACACTTGGAGAGCTTGCAATTTTCTCATCTCTGTCCTATGGTTGATGGGTTTCTAGTCTTCTACTGCCATTGGCTTTTTCATGTTTGCCCCGTGACTCTCCATGCTTTCTTCTCCAGCCACAACCTATTGTGCAAACAAGGAAACCGAGGCACAGAGAATCAAGCAACTTGCCCACATGGTATCAGGGCTGGGGTTTAAAGTCCAATTTATCCCCAGAGCCCATGTTCTTTATGGACCCACTTTTTATGGACCCCTTTTCAGGAAGGCCTCATGGAGTAAGAAGAAATCAGCATAAAGGGACCCACTGGAGAAATCTGGTGATCTGTTAAAAGGACTATTTTCTTCTGAAGAATCACATCTTAAATCCATGTTTTGCCTCCACCTTTCTTTTGGAAAGGAGGTTTTGATGTGGTGGAAGAAATTAGAATATAGAGAATAGCTGGGCATTGGTGGCACATGTCTTAAAATCCAGCACTTGGGAGGTAGGCAGATCTCTGAGTTCAAGGGCAGCTTGGTCTACAGAGTGAGTTTCTGGACAGTCAGGGCTGTTAAGACAGAGAAACCTGTCTCAAAAAACAAAAACAAACAAAAAACACAACAAAAATAATATAGAAAATAAAGGTCAACTGTACAGATAATTTTAAAAAATGCTTAAAACAAAGGAAGAAAAAACAAACCCCTCTAGCCCCCAACCCCAAACCAAACCATGGTCTCCAAACTAAAAAGACACCAGTTTATATACAAAAAAGTATGGTTGTTATAATTATTTTGTGAAAGAGCCCATCTCAATTGATAAGAAAATATTGTTAAAAAGAAAACATATAAAGATAATCTACAAAAGAACATAGCATCTTAATATTATTGTTTATATTAAGCAAATATAAAATTAAAAATACAATTTTACAGTTACTAAAATTATAATATCCAGCATTTGAGACAGCACAGTAAAAACAAATGTGTGTAGGGTTTATGATTATTTTAAATGTACTGCAATAGCTGGGCATGGTGGCACACACCTGCAATCCCAACACTTGGGAGATAGAAGCAGAAGGATCAGGAATTCAAAGCCAGCCCTGGTTATATGTGTACAAACCCCAAACAAAACCAAGAAAAAGACATGCTGTACATCATCAAGAAAACAAATGAACCACCTGTGCAGGCAGAGAGAGAGCGGGAGAGAGAGAGAGAGAGAGAGAGAGAGAGAGAGAGAGACAAATTTTGTGAGTTTGAGGCCAGCCTAGTCTACAGAGCAAGTTCTAGGCCAGATGGGGCTACATAGTGAGACTCTGTCTCCCTAAAACAAAAATACAATAACAACAAGCAACACACAAACCCCATCAAGCAACAACATCAAAAAAAAGTCACAAAACAAGCAAACAAAACCTGAAAACCACAATAAGATCTGGCTTCAAGCCCAGAGGGTCCAAGAAAAGAAGAGGGAAATGGGAAAGAGAGACTGAGGGAGGGGAAAAAAGAAAGGGAGCAAGCAGAGTAATGGAAGAAAGAAAGCATGGAAGAAGAAAGGAACTGAAGGGAGGGAAGAAAGAAAATTAGAAAGATAGAGGGGAGCGAGGAAGAAAGAAAGGGGAACAGAATGAGGGTATGGAGAAATTCCAGTCCTCCTAATTCCTGGTGGAATTCTAGCAAGGCATAAATATTATAGAATATAGGTTTTTTGTTGTTGTTGTTGTTGTTGTTCTTCAAAAAGATAAATACAGACTCACCATGCTGTTCAGGTATATAGCTAAGTCCACACAAAAACTTACACATGGCTCAGCAGTTAAGAGCACTGTTTGCTTTTCCAGAGGATCCAATTTTAATACCCAACACACAACTGGCCATTCACAATTGTCTGTAAATCCAGTTACTGGAGATACTGGGCTTGGCCTTCCAGAGCCCTGTACTCATATGTACACCCCCACATGTACATATAATTAAAAATAATAAAAGTAAATCTTAAAAAAAAGTTATATAAATATCCACCAGTGCTGAAACACTGTGGCATGTCCATTCAAGCACACAAAAGGAATGGCTAATTTGTTCTATTATGTGGATGAAGTTTATAAGCCCTATGTTAGGGGCTGGGGAGATGGCTTAGCTAGCAAAAGCATTCTTTGAGCAAACGTGAAGATGAAGTGGGAATTTCTGGTTTCTTTGGAGATTCAGTTGTGCTATGTGATGTTTTTTCTGGAAACTGTTTTATGAGAGGATGTTTGCTGAGAACAGACACATGGTGTTTTTCTGGAAACTTCCTGGAAAAGGGGCATGTGATGTTTTGCTCGAGCAGACACTTTCAAGGACACATGATGTTTGGAAACAGTGTAAGTATAACAGTGAACAAGGCCATGGCATCGGTTCACCTTGCCACTCTTTGCTGGTCTTTGGTGGGCTTTGTGGACTCTGGTCTTCACTGATGACCCTGTGATGTTGGTTCACCTTGCCACTCTTCACTGATCATCATTTGTTGTGACTTTGTAAAGAGAAATTCAGCAATTTCTTGTGATATTTCAGTGGCTTCTTGCTGCTTCCAAGGACTGTGGTCAATTGGTAGAGCCTCATGGTTTCTTCTGGATTGAACTGCCCTTGCTAATTTGTGAATGGCATTTTCTAGTAGATGGAGCTACCGCTGCTGATGTGTGTGAACTGAATTGCTGCTCTCCTGACAATGAAGATGTTTTTGGAATTGCCCAAAAGTACTATTTCTAAGCAGGTCTATATTCACCTTTGCCCTATTAACCTTTCCTTTCCACTACCTCTGGTAGGTGATGGGCTAGAAGGGAGGTTAATGTAGGTTTTGAAAAACCTAAGCTTACATGAGGACCTAAGTTGGGATCCCCAGTGCTCATGCAAAAATTGGACCTGGTGGCTAGCTAGAATCTGTAACCCCAGAGCTGGGGGAAGTAAAAACAGGGGATTTATTGGCTGGTAAACTTAGCCCAAACAACCCACTCCAGATTCAAAGAGAGACCCTGTCTCAAAACTAAGGTAGAGAGGAATAGAGAAGTGTTAACTTCTGGCTTCCACACCTGTAGACATGGGACACAATACCCTATCTACATGAAAGAAACCAGTCAAGAGTCCACATGCTGTGTGATTTCATCTATGTGAAATGTTCATAGAGGCAATCTATTAGAGACGGTAAGTAGACTGTATCAGTCACTCGGAGCTTGGAAGGCAAGTGTATGATGCATGTTGTAGAATTAGGTAATGACAGTGCTGCAAACATTTGTTTATTTATTTTATTATTTATTATTTATTTTTAAAAATTTAAAGAGAGTCTTACTCTAGGCCTAGGCTGGCCTAGAGTTCATAATTCTCCTACTCCTGTCTCCCAAGTGCTGAGATTACAGACATGTGTCACCGTGCCTACTCTAGCTCAATTCCTGTGACCCTCACCAATCTATAACTTTCTGAGTGCCCGGGAAATTCTACACCAAGAGCTTTCAGGCAATGTTCATGGCACATCTTCCAGGTAATGATGGAGGGGAGCTACCTCAGCTTCCCATACCTCAACTGTGGAAATGCTGCGGTGTCTTTTTAAGAGGTCTCACTGAGACACTCCAGTGTCTCACTCTGGTGATTTGCCTGGTAATGCTCATCTACCTGCTGCTTTTTGTCTCTACTCACTACCTGTCTTAGTTCCCTGTTACTGTGATAATACTCCAAAGCACTGTAAGTGGGGAAGGGTTTATTCTGACTCACAGTTCACAGGAAGAGTCCATCAGGCTGTGGAAATCAAGTCAGCAGGGGTTTGGAGCTGCTGCTCACCTTGCATCCACAATTGGGAAGCAGGATGTGAAGGATGCTTGCTGGTACTCAGCTTACTTTCCCCTTTTTATTCAGGCCAATCAACAGAATGATGTCACCCACAGTGGTAAGTCTTCCTGCCTTAATTAACCTGACCAAGATACCCCACTCCCAGAATGCCCAGAGGCTTAACTAACCTAGATAATTCCTTACAGGTATGGCTGAATGCTTTTCTTTTAGATGAGCCTATATCCTGTCAAATTGACAAGATAAATCATCACACTGCCCTACTCTTGTATTATTATTATTATTATTATTATTATTATTATTAATCCTTTCTGGGATCTCTTTTGGGAAAGTCCAGTCTAAGACATCTTCTCCTGGTCACTCTTGCTGTACGAACTTGGCCAAGTCGTTTGGCCTAGAGCCATTTAGAGGCAAGGTATGTGAAGAAGGTGATCAAGGGCATGACAATGTGTGTGTGTGTGTGTGGTGGGGGATAGCTCAGTGACATCCAGATTATTAATAATTAGGAATAATTGGAGAGAGGATTTTTAATTAATATTAATGGTGTTGTGTTTTACTTATACTGCACACTTGAGAGGCTCAACTTAAGCCAGACCACAACAGCAGTTTCCAAACAAAATCTGACTAGTTAAGGATCAGAGCCTGATAAAATCCAGAAAGTTGTTCCAGAAGTTGTGGCTCCCTGACAGGCCGGTCCCAGCCCACACTTGGTCACTCCAGAGGATTAGTGGCAGGGTAAATAGGGGCAGGATTGGGATAACATGTGTGCCTGGAAGGGCTAGAGATGCAGAGACTGATTCCTTAACACACAAGGCCCAACTTCTAGCCCCAGCATCACACAAATCGGGTATAGTGGCAGATGCCTGCAACTCTCAAAAAGTAGAGTCAGGAGGACCAGAAATTCAGACTTAATCTGCTAGGTAAGTTTGATGCTGGCCTGAGCTAAGTGAGAAAAACAGTTCCTGGAGAGATGGGGGCCCTTCTTTTAGGATCCTGTGTGTTCCCTATGGCCCAAACCCCACAAATGAGGATAACCTGGTCCATCTCTACCCTGGGGTGGTCACAGTGCTCTAGGACATGGTTGACAGGCCTGGGGGGCTGTGGCTGGACCTTCTGTTTGCCTAATGGACTTCATCTTACCTGTGCCTAGCTCAGTCACCTATCCTGTATCTAGTCATGAGGCTGGGCCAAAGGTAAGGCTAGTGGGGTGACTTCTACTGCTGCTTTCTACCCCTCTCCCCACCCTGTGAGTTCTGTCCTCACATACACAGCTGACTGACTTCTTTCTTAGGGGACCTCCACCCTACCAATGTGTGTGTGTCTGTAAATGAAAAAAAAGTAAACAAAGTACCTCAGACTGGTGCTGGGGCATGGGGGGCTTCTGTCCTGTATGCCTGGCACCTGTTCTCAGGACACTGCCCAAATTCCTGATACATAGAGGAGAGCTCCTGATGAGTGGGGTGAACGTGAGGAGGGTGTTTCTGAGCTTGTCACATCAGCATCCCGAGTGTGGCTGGAGCAGGGTGGGCCTATGAGGAACTCTGAAGCCGCCAAGGCTGCCTTGGCTGCTCCAGGCGCCTCCTGCCTTTCTGCCACATTCTTTTTCTCAGACAAACAGATTCCTTTGCTCACTGGAACAGCCTGGCTGGAGGAACAGCTGTGAAAACAAGCACAAGGAAGCTGATTGGAAGGCTGAGGGGCTGTTTGCCGGGGGTCTGTCTGGGACCACACTCTGTCCCAGCCGCAGTGGATACTCTGGCCCAAACCCAGGAACCCAAGAAGGGGAAGGTAAGTATTGTTGCTGCCTGCCGGAGACCAGTCCAGCTGCCTGGGTTTTCTCACAGTGGCGGTCTTCAGCTGCTTCCAGGCAGACATGGTCACCTCTGTTCCCTAAGCCCTAACTGGCTGTCAACTGTCTCCAGCCAACTTGGGGGAGAAACTATTCAGAAAAATGGCCTCTGTTCCCTCTGGAGCCCAAGTCAGCTCTGAGAGCTTCCTCCTGAGCCACCCTGGGGTCCCTTGAAGAAAGCATGGTGGACAGGAGGCAAAGAAGTCAATGGAGGAGTTTGGTTGTACCCTGAGTTTGTAGTCCACATAGACAGCATATTAAATCTGATTATTTTTTATGGTAGATGGAAAACCGTTTGAGTACCAGAACTTGGGAAGACCCCTAAAGGCAAGGACCAAAATTCAGACAGAGAGAATGACCCATAACCAGCTTGAATAATTGGGCTTCTCCCCTCCTTGCTGTGGAATACTGAGGCCAGGGTTTACTTTAGCTTGGGGATGTCGGTCAACGAAGGTCAACAGCTCTAAGCTCTTTAATTTGGTATGTCTCTCCCAGCACCAGGCTATGTGGTAACTGGGAGCCTAGACCTGGTAAAGCCCAAAATGTGTGAGTTTCTTTGGCAACACTCATGAGGCCATTGATCAGTGGGAGTGGGAGGAGGGGCTGCAGCTGAGGGCATAGCTCTTGCCAGGAGGCTCTCCAGTAGCCGAGGAAGACCGCCAAGGAGCTGAGAACTCAGGGATGGCTCATGCTTTACCTTGAAGACCTGGGTGGAACAGAGAAGCTGTTACAGGTCAGTGGCAATGTCACCACCTTAAACTTGCGTTCACTTTGAATGAAGGATCCTGACAGTGCAGCTTTCCTGTCCATTTGGTCCCCTCCTGGTACCTGACACCCAGTAGGTGTTCACAAATCATCTGAAGACTAACAGAATTCTGGGAAAGCTCAGCCCTTGGCCTCCCTAGGAAGCATGCTCTGTTTCTAAGTTGTCAAGAAAACAGCCCTTTCAATAGACCCTAGAGCAGTGGTTCTCAACTTTCCTAGGGCTGTGACCCTTTACTACAGTTCCTCATGTTGTGGTGACCCCAACCATACAATTATTTTCGATGCTACTTCATAACTGTAATTTTGCCCTTGTTATGAATTGTAAGGTAAATATTTGAGATGCAGGATATCTAATAGGTGAGCCCCAAAGGGGTTGCGATCCCCAGTTGAGAAACATCACCCTAGATGCTAGAGGGTCTCACCATGTCACATGCAGCAGGGCTGGTTCAGGCATTATTTTATTTATAGTTTATATTTATTTATTACAATTATGTGTGTGTGTGTGTGTGTGTGTGTGTGTGATGTGTGTCACTGCACAGCTGGAGAGCAGAGGACAAGTTTGGGACAGTAGGTTCTATCCTTCCACCCTTAGTTCTGTCACATCATCATGCTTGCTTGGCAAGTGTTTTGTTTTGTTTTTTATAATGCATCCATTTCACTGGCCCCTGGGCATTCTTTTCCTGTGGATTTCCAGTGGAGTTCAGAGTACCAGGGAGGAGATGCTAGTCAGTGCTCACCCAGGAAATCATCCCTGGATGCTCCATTGTGTCCAATTAGCCTGCATTGGAATCTACTGGGAGAAAATAGAGTTATAACCATCAGTTGTCTGCAGCTTTGTCCATTTTTAAAGTTCTTACTTAGAGGGTCCAGAGGAACAGGTGGAATGGGAAGAGGGCCCGATCCACTGTCTTGCTAGAACTGTTTAAGATAAGGACGCAGGAGCTCAGGGAGGTGGTTTTAATCTCCTACTCTGGGACCTGGGAGGGAAGTGGGTACCAGAAGTGAGCTGTGCCTTGCCTTGGGTGGCAGTGTATTAGTTAGCCTCTGAGATTTTTATTGGGAGATCTGGGGAGTGAATGTCATAGTTTGGAAGAAGTATCCCCAAATCATCTGCTAGGCTTCACTGTGGAAAGAAAACCTACTGAGTGGCATGGTGTACTGGACGGAACTGCCCTTGGAGTTAGCAAAGGTGCCAGGGTAGTTCCCTGGATGCCCCTACAGCAGAGGCTGTGAAAGGTAGCCATGGTGCCAGCTGGTGGGTGCAGATCACGGTTCAGTTAGGGGACATCACAGCCTCTTCAAAGGTCCTACTGTACTCAGAGAACACCAGCTACTCATTACCAATCAGTATTCTAGGGGCAACCAAGACACTCACTCTACTCCAGAGAGCTGGAAACTTCCAGGAGTCCTGTTGGTGATGGAGGATGGGGCCAGTGTTTGAAGACTTAATTCTTTTCCTCTATAAAACACATATGCTCTCATCGTTCAGAGTGTGATAAGTTGAGCATCATCCTGCGCATAGGCATGTGGCTCTGTTTGATATGCCCTGCCTCATCCATCCTACAAGCAGAGACAGCACCTGCAGCATCTGCATTGGTTTAGTTTGCTTTTGAGACAGAGTTTAGGTGTGTATCGAAGACTGGTCTCAAACTTTGTCTGTAGCTTTAACCTTCTTCCCTATCTTTCTGCCTATCACACAGGGATGCACTTTGACAAGTTCCTCTGGGAAACACTGGCATAGGTTCTGGCAGCCACCCTGACACATTCCAGTACTGTTTTTACAGAAGAAAGGGCCAGTCGGGTAGACATTTGAGAAAGTGTGGACATTTGTCTCAAGGACAGTTTAAACCAGTGGTTCCCAACCTGTGGGTCAAGATCTCTACAGGGGTCACATGTCAGATTTCTGCATATGAGATATTTATATTCTGATCCATAACAGAAGCAAAATTACAGTTATGAGGTAGCAACAAAGTCATCTTGTGATTGGGGTTCACCTCAACATGAGGCCTAGCACCCTTAGCAGAACCCAACCTTTTTTCTTGTGCTGGCATGGACCTCAGAGCCAGGGCATGCTAGGCCTCCGGTAGAGCTACATTCAGAAGCTACATGCCTTGACCTTGGCTTTTTGCCACTGCTACTCAAAGTGTACTCTGGGCGCTAGTGCCAGTCCACGGTCTGCCTGGCACCTGTCCTCAGTGAGCTAAGTCCAGAAATTAGGAACAAGTGTTTGGAAACTTTCATAGCATGTTGACAGAGGATTCAGATGGCTGCTAAATTTAATAATAAAGATCTGGGCTTGCATTTCATGCATTGTTTCTTTTCATTTCCTATTCCTAGCAAATCATTTTTTATTGTATCTGCCTGGGATAGATTGAAATTAAATCCCCCCCACGCCCCACTCGAGTAGCCCTGCATCTGAAGCTGGTTTAACGAGCTCTGTTTGAGGGCCAGGGAAAAGGCTCATCCGGCAATGGCCCCTGCTACCAAGCCTGATGACCTGAGTTCTATCCCTGGGTGGAAGAAGAGAATTGATTGCAGAAAGCTGCCCTCCCTCCACACGCATGGCGCACACACACACAAAGTCAATATAATAAAAAAATTAAAGCCACTTCTCAAGTTTGGGTCATTTCAAGTCCAGAAGAAATTTGAAAAGTCAGGGACCAGCCAAGGCTTGCCCAGCTTGAACAAAATAAGTGAACACTCAAGTTGAGGGGCCAGGCTTACTTGGCAAGTGGAGCTTAAGTTTCGTATGTCCTCAAGAAGTTTCTCTACCATAGAGAAAGTGGGAGTGCAGGCCTGGTGGAGGGGGGGCTGTGCTTCAGGCCAAGGTATTCCATCTCTCAGGCCTCAGCTGGGTCACTCGCAAGTGAGGCACACCCAGATCTCCTGCCTCCCTACCTGCAAGGAGAACACTATCTCAGGCAGAAATGTCCCGGCACTAGCAGCGCCTTTCTTCTCTCCCCGCCCAACCTGGCGCGCTCTCATCTGGCAAAAGAACAAGCCATTTCTTTTTATGAGCCTGCAAACCTCCTGCCTCCCCAGCCTCCCACCTGGCCAGGCGCCAGGCTGGGCCTGACACACAGGCTGACATCCCTACCCAGACCTTGGGCCCTCGCTGTTCTGAATTCTGGCGCGTCTTATTCACTGCACCTCGGCGGCGGCGGCTCCAAGAAAGAATTGGAAAGAATCAAGGCCTAGATCCTCCTAGGGACCTGCTGGTAGCCATCTATCAGCGGGGTTGCATTCTGGCCTCCTTTTTCTGCTGCCTCTAATCCAGCAAAGCAGGCTGCAGGCGTCCAATGGGGAACCACTGAGCCAGGAAGGATGATTCAGAGTCCCCTTCCCCAAGGTGGTGTGTAAATGAGATGTGTAAATGTCCCCAAGTCCTTCCCCACAGTGCTGTTGATTTCTGTGTGAGGGTGTGTGAGGAAGACCAGAGAGGGAGGCCACACATTGCTCAGGGACTTTCGGATCACCCGGCCTCTCTGAGACATGCGCCCTGTCCACCTGCAGTGCACACCCCCTCCAACATCGTCCCCCCACACCCACCCCGCCCCCGGGTGTCTGGAGGCGGCCTGTCAGATTAGCCCTGCGGCTGGCCTCCTGTTTAATGAGTGTGGCGCCTGGTGTGCGGCTCAGCCCCTGCTTGTTTAGACAGCCTTGTAGGCTGTGCCACGCGTCCCCTGCACCAGGCTGAGAAGGGGGTGTCCCTGCAGAAAGCCAGCTCCTTTATTCTTTCCCACCCGAGCCTGGCTGCTCCTGCTAGGGTCAAAAGGGTCTTGGCAAGGGTCTATTGGGGCCTGGAGTGCCTTATTTCCTCAGAGACTGAGGCTGGCCTAGGGGATGATGGGTGGTGGGGGACACTGGGAAATGCAAACTGGAGGCAGCAGGGCAATAGCCTGGCACACTGCTGAGTTAGCCTCCCTGGGATCCATCCTTTGACTGCTTTTTGACGGGGCCGTGAAAGGAGCCATTTGATCAGCATTGGATGGGTTTCTTGTTCTCAGTCTGAGGAACCCAGTGGATTCCTTAAGACAGAAAGACATTCCCCGCCCTGCTCGCGGGCGCCCCAAACAGAATCTTACGTATTCCAGGCAAGGCTCCAATTCCCTGTGTAGCTAAGGTTGCACTTCTGACCCTCCCGCCTCCACAGCCGCACAGTGCTGGGATTACAGGTGTGTTCCACCACTGGGCCTTCCGCGATGCTGGGATGGAGCCTAGGGCTTTGTGTATGCGACGCAAGCATTCTACCGACTGAGCTGGCTCCCCAGCCCTGAGCTAGGAAGATTTTTGGAGTCCTAATTTCTCTGCCATCTGGAAGCCAGGGCTTTTGTAGGCCCCTTGCAGGCATATCTGTTTCTCACGCTGCCCCTTCATCCAATATTCATGTCCCACCCAAGGGCCAGAGAAGACAACATTTATTTATATTTTATTTTATGAAGTTTAAAACAATTTTTTATTATATTTTATGAAGTTCTGATTTTGAAGTAGTTTCAGACTAGAAAAGCTGCAAAAATAGTGCCAAGAGTTTCTGTGCCCCCTGGATTCAGAGTCTTCTGGTGTCAGGCACTTTGAGCAATTTGCATGCGATCTATCTCTGTCTCCCTTCCCTCCTCCTTCCACGCCAGAATTTCCCTGAGACCTTTGACGTTAAGTCAGTTGATAAGATGCACCTTTGTTTCTAAATGTTTCAGTGTGTACTATCTAAAAACAACACCCCTCCCTGTTTTGTTTGTTTGTTTGTTTGTTTGTTTTTCAAGACAGGGTTCCTCTGTGTAGCCTTGGCTGTCCTGGAGCTCAGTCTGTAGACCAGGCTGGCCACCAACTCATAGAGATCTGTCTACCTCTACATCCCAAGTGCCGGGATTAAAGGCGTGCCCTACTGCACCACAGCCTCAGGACTTTTCTCTTACAAGAGCAGTTGGGCTGGTGAGACGGTAGAAGTGAAGGCACTTGCCCGAGTTTCACCCCCAGAACCCACATAAAGGTGGAAGGGACAGAACCGACTCCACACAGTTGTCCTCTGACTTCCGTGCATGTGCTCTGGTAAAAGTCTCCCCTTCCTACCTCATGCACACACGCACACTAATCCTAATACAATAATATAAAGATTGGGATTGAGGGTATGGCTGAGTTGGGAGAATGCACAAAATCCTGGTTTGATCCACAGCACTACATACATAGTATTAAATATGGTAGGGTACACCCGGAATCATAGCATTGGTGACTTGGAACTAAGAAGCTAGTCCTTAAATTTGAGACCTTGTCTCAGAAAAAGAAAGGCAGTATAGAGGATGGAGATATAGCCCAGTAGTGGAGACCAGGACCTGCTTCCATTGCTAACATTACACAGATAACCCGAAACCACAGTACAGTTCATCAAAATTGGGAAATTGACACTAATCTAACACTATTACCTGATCCACACATCTTGTTAAAATCTTCTCAAGTGCCCCAGGAGGGTCCTTTAGAAGACAAAAATAAAGGAAGACACGTTTCTGGCCCAGGATCCAATCCAGAGTCACATGTTGGATACAGTCATGGCCTTCGCTTCTTTAAGCTGCCACATTTCTCCGTGTGCCTACTTTCCGTGACAGGAGGACTTTTGGAGCACCAGCTGCTTGTTTTTCAGATTGCCCCACTGTTTGGCTTTTTCTGGTGTTCCTGACTAACTGATTTTGTTTCTGGATGTTGGGCAAAAGTACCAAGGATGCATGTCCTCCGTGCATGCAGCAGGAACACATACACGTCCACTTGCTCTGCCATTGGTGATGCATCTGCCCACTTTGCTAAGGGGGGGGTCTTAGCTCTGTCTGTGGTTTCTTTTGTACTAATGTATAATCAAGAAGAGAACGCATTTTTGACAAGCTTACCTCTTCTTTCTGAGCCCAGTTGAAACCCCAACTCATTAACCTGCCTCAGGCCTTTCGTATCAGCTGTACCTTCTGCCCGGAATGTTCTTCCATTCAAATGGCATTTCAGACTTTTTAATGTCCTACAAATCTCAGCCTACAGGTCACTCAAGCGAGCTTCCTGGTGGTGGGGCCAGCCCCAGCAGCCTGTTTTGGTTCTTAACCATGGCTCTGGCTACCATCTGCTATTTGCCAATTTGTTATTTTTGCCCAGAAGAAGAAAGCCCGCACCTCACCTACCTTGCTCGGTGTAGTGCCTGTGTACCCAGCATAGCCTACAGCTGTGAAATGAAGGCTGGTAGAGTTAAAGGCTTGCTAAGTAACTCATGGCAGGCTGAGGTCCTAACTCAGAAGTCTTGCCAGAATGTCTGCTGGCTGCAGCTAGCTCTGCTGGGCTCCTGCTCAAATAGGGCAGATGGCTGCATAGCAGCTAAAGCATTCTGTATGACCCTCTTAAGTGTGTGTGTGTATTTGTGTGTATATGTGTGTGTTTGTATGTTATTTATGTGTGTATTTGTGTGTGTATTTGTGTGTATATGTGAGTGTTTGTGTGTTATTTATGTGTGTATTTGTGTGTGTGTGTGTGTGTATGTGTGTGTTTGTATGTTATTTATGTGTGTATTTGTGTGTGTATTTGTGTGTATATATGTGTGTGTTTGTGTGTTATTTATGTGTGTATTTGTGTGTGTGTGTGTGTGTGTGTGTGTGTGTGTACAGGAAATGACCAGAAGGCATGATGAGACAGGATAGAGGGAAGTGACAGGGTTTGAGCCCCGAAATATAAATCATCTTCACATCTTTCTTTTTCCTCCCTTCCTTCCTCGGTCTCTCCTTTCTCTCTTTCCAATGCTGCTGCTTTTGAGTATTATATATATATTTTGTAGATGTTGGCAGCTGCATAGCAGCAGGTAACTAGCAGAATAGCTAGACTATGAGAATGGAAGTGGCTGGGTGTGCTGAGATGAAAGAGAAGGCCAGGGTACAGAGGAAATTAGCCCGCCCGATGCCGCCAGCTGTCCCATCCCCTCTGTACAGCTCTTTAAAGGATTGTTTAGCTCCTGTGCACTTGGGGGTGGGGGTGCCTGAGTAGGAGCATGTGCCTGACCCCAGAGCTGGAAGGCAGGGCAAGGATAGGACTTTCCTCGTGTGTTGCTAGAGTGCCCTAGATGACAGCTGTTCCCAGTGCTCCTGCTAATGAGTTGGCCATGGTCTGAGTGCTCCCTATGTCACCTAATTTTTGTATTTAAGTTTCTTATTTATTTTGTGTGTATGCATATGTCAGGTGTTCTGTTCTGTCACTTTCTGCCTTAGTCCTTTGGGACAGGATCTCTCACTGAACCTGAAGCTAGGATGGTGGCCAGAAAGACCCAGCAATTCTCCTGGGGGCTACCAGCACACATTCAGTTTTACCCATTGTTTTTAAATATGGGTGTTGACATTTAAACTCAGATCCTCATACTTTTCAGTAAGCATTCTTATTCATAGAACCATTTGTGTGTGTGTGTGTGTGTGTGTGTGAGAGAGAGAGAGAGAGGGGGGGGGGGAAGAGAGATAGAGACTGGCCTGAAACTCGCAGAGATCCACCTGCCTCTGCTGCCAGAGTGCTGGAATCTAAAGGCATGTGCCTCTTCCCTGGCCTCAGATTTAATTTTGAGAGCCCTCCTGGAAATGTAAGGGCCCACCTTGGTAATGCCACCAGGTTTTATGGCATGAAGTAAGGCCATCTCTGGTAGACCTTTATGTGTAAAGGTGACTCTTTATGTGTAAGATGAGGAGTGAGGACTGTCCCAATGGTTCCTTGGTCTGGAATTATCAGAGTGTGACGGTCGTTGTCGCACAAGTGAACCTATGTGCTCATGGTATCTAATAACAGCTTCTGGATAAGGTCATTGTGGCAGCTGGTTCCCTCGACCTTGATCTTTCCTACTTAGGGCATTCTTTCTTCCTCTTAAACTGTTTGCGTGTTTTGTGTGTGTGTGTGTGTGTGTGCACGCGCGCATGCATGTATGCACAGGAGTGTGGGTGCTTAAAGGCTTAAGATCCTCTTGAGCTGGAGTTATAGGTAGTAATGAGCCACCTAATGTGGGTGCTGAGAATTGAGCTCAGGTCCTCTGGAAGAGCAGCCTATCCATAAACTCTGACTATCTCTCTAATCCCTTCTGCGCTCTCTTTTTTTTTACATCATTTATTTTTTATTAGATATTTTTCTTCATTTACATTTCCAATGCTATCCCAAAAGTCCCCCATACCCTACCCCCCCCCACTCCCCTACCACCCACTCCCACTTCTTGGCCCTGGCATTCCCCTGTACTGGGGCATATAAAGTTTGCAATACCAAGGGGACTCTCTTCCCAATGATGGCCGACTAGGCCATCTTCTGCTACATATGCAGGTAGAGACACGAGCTCCCGGGGTACTGGTTAGTTCATATTGTTGTTCCACCTATAGGGTTGCAGACCCCTTCAGCTCCTTGGGTACTTTCTCTAGCTCCTCCACTGGGGGCCCTGTGATCCATCCAATAGCTGACTATGAGCGTCCACTTCTGTATTTGCCAGGCCCTTTTGTGCTCTTAACACCACTGTTGGATACCCTCGTTAGTTCTCCAGCTCAGTTCTCTCAGGACTCCTGCCTTCTTTTAAGAACCCATAAAATGACGTTGGAACTTTCCAGAGACCTCTGTGGTGGCTGATGACCTATCTATGCTGTCATGCGCGATGTGACAGAGCAAGCAGCTGCTCTGACCACCTGCTGCTCCATAGTAAACTACTCCAAACTTTAGGGACCTGCTCATTGGATATATTCTTTAGGCAAGCGTTATCAGGAATGACTCTCTCCTGTTCTGGTCTCTGTCAGCTTGGGGTGGGGGTGGGGGTGGGGGCTGGGTTATTTGAAAGTCTGTTCACTGATATGTCTGCTGGTTGTTGGTTAATACATTACTTAGAGCTGGTGATCAGAACGCCAATTGGCTTCCCCACATTATGGCTGCAGGATTTCAGGAGTGATGATGTCAAAAGACAGATACCTCTTCTAACCTAGCTTTGGAAATGGCGTCATTCCTACCATATTCTATTTAGAGGAAAGCACTTTCTGAAGGGCACCACATCCGTCTCTTGAGAGAATACATGTCAAAAAATTTGCAACCACCTTTCAAACCCATCAACAGCGCCTCTCAGCTTCCTTTTCTTTACTGCAGGACTTGGGGGCTTATCCTTCATGATGCCTGGTCCCCTGTTTACCTGGTTACTGTCATACCACCTGTCATTCAGTGGTGCCTTTGTGGATACCAGAGTAGATCCAGACTTGCTTGGACCAAGGCCAAGCCAAGCCAGTAGCACTTCACAGGGGACAATAATTTGGTTCGTCTTCATACCGGAAAAACCCAGATCCCTAGCACAACAGCATTTGGTGCAAGTGTCACATAGACCCAAATCAAGGTAGAGGTGACTTCTCTTTCATCTATGGTGGGTGGTCTATGGCTGGCATGGAAATTCTGTTTTGTTAAGTCTATAGGTTGCAGGCTCCTTGCATCCCATGACTCTGACATCTTAGACCGCCAGGTGGACTGGAGACCAGCATGCCATGTTGTGACTAGTGGAAAGGAAGACGCAGAACTATTTCGGAAGGAAGGCTTTCAGAACTGTCACAGGGTACTTCAGATTATATCTCACTGGCCTGAGCCTCTCTGCACCAGTGGGAGCCTGGGAGATGTAGTCTTTATGTTCAGTGACCTTATGCCGAGTGAAATTTCAGCTGTTCTTAGCCTAGGGAAAGGGGCAGAAAGGAGACTGTGGGTCAGGCGACAGATTCTGTCAAACATTAATTAAAAACTCTTATTCACAGGACAGATTTACTTGGTGGTTTACTGCCCCTGGGTAGAGAAAACTAATGGTCTAAAATGGTAAAATATCTTACCCTCTTTGTAGTTCCTTGCATCAGCTTTCTTAGGCATTTCTTCAAGTCAGACAGTTTGTGGGGGGAACATATTGAAGGAGTTACAAATTGCATAATAAAGCAAATACTCGTTTGTGCCAGATAGTGATACCATCCTTTATTTGGCTTTAGAGTGGGAGCGGATGGCAGGTAGCTGTATGGGTGGAGTACAAAAATACCCAAAGAGAGGGTCTGTGCCTGGCAAGAGTGTTTTTTAAATTACCATAAAAGGCTGCTGTTTACTTTGGTAGAAGCTTGTGGAGACTTGCGTCAACTGGCCGGGATGTTTCTATTTATTCCAGTGATATTTTGGATCCTCTAATAGCCTGGTGCTCTGGGCAGCTGCCCAACTGGCCTGCCCAGCCCATTCTGTGTATGAAGACATTTGGAGGAACTTCACAACTTAGAAAAGATGCACTATCTCCATCAAACATACGATTTTTGTCCTCTGTAGGTGAAATGGGTCCACATGTAGTTCCATTGCCTTGCTATGTATGTAAGCAACAGGATTTGTTTGTTAGGGATACTGTAACCAATTGGCATGCATAGGGATGCTTAGAGGATACAAATGCATTTTCTCACATTACTAGCGGTTGAAAGCATAGAGTCAAGGTGCTATAACCCTGTCAAACCCAGGGTGTCCTTTGTCCCTTTTGAAAGTGATAGAGGGAGATTGGCTCCAGGCTTCTCTCCTAGCTGCTGGCAGTTCCTTCACTTATGGCCAAGTGATTCCAATCCCCAAGGACGTGTGTCTGCCTCTAAATGTGTCCTTTTTATAAGGATCCCATCAGATTAGAGACCCATTCTGTACTATAATCTTATCTTAATTAATTGAAACTACAACGACCCTAGTTCCAGTTGAAGTCACAGTGTGGGGTACTAGGAGTGAAGAGGCTAACATACAAATTTGAGAGTATACATCTCAACCCGTATCAGAGACATTCATGTACAGAGTGATTATATATGATTACATATGTACACTTCATACTTGTGTGTGTGCCAACGAGATTGTGTACGTGTCAGTGTATGTGGCTGTATATGTGTGCATGAGACTGTGTATGTGTGCTAGAGCATGTATGTGTGAGAGTGTGTGTGAATATGTGAATGAATGTGTATGTGAATGAGCATGCAAGTGTATGAGC
Source organism: Mus musculus (assembly GCF_000001635.26). Classification (NCBI taxonomy): domain Eukaryota; kingdom Metazoa; phylum Chordata; class Mammalia; order Rodentia; family Muridae; genus Mus; species Mus musculus. The sequence continues at coordinate 11,727,841 of NC_000086.7, read as the reverse complement.
ACATGAATATATGTATGTATGTGTGCATGTGTGATCAAGCGTGTGTGTGTGTGTGTGTGTGTGTGTGTGTGTGTGTGTGCATGATGCTTGATGGGCAACTGGACCTTGTTAGGGTCTGAAATTGGCCACCCCAGTTTCATCCCTGGCACCAAGTAGAAAAACACAACTGTTAGTGAAGTAGGTATGCGAAGGCAGTGCAGGGTTCAGCTGGCTGCGGTGGAGGTAGGGTGCTTGCAGAGGTATTTGATGCCTATGTTTTACAACTCAAAGCTCACTGCAGGCGGTGTAGACCACAAAATTCTTTTCCCCTGCAACCAAGAAGTCCAGCACAGGACCACTCCTGGGTAATGAATTCAGCATTCACTGCTGCAGTCAATATCCCCGGTCCTTCCTTTCTGCTCCACCATCCTCAGCCTATTCATGCTGGCCCTTGGTCTTGTCTCTTGTTGCCAACAGAGCTTCCTTAGCTCCTGGAGTCATGTTCCAAAACAAGTTCAAAGGCTTGCTGACAGAATGCTCTGTCCTCTGGTCCTTTGCAAAGAGCCCTGACTGACTTCTTCCTTCTCCTCTTTGGTCATAGTCATGCCACTGGGACAGGAAACAGGACGCCCGTGGCTAGCTTTGACACCTGTGGTGTCACTCTATGGAGCTGGGAAGGGCCAACCCCCTTGATACATATCTTTGAACAGAAACCAATTCAGGTTGGCTATGGTGGAGGAGGCCGATGTGGAAAGCAGTTCACTAGAACTGACTCACAGGCTCTGAGCAGAGGAACAGGAGTCAGGGTAGGGGTGGAGTACGGGGGTGGGGTAAGGTAGTGGGGATGGGAAGGGGAAAGGGGATGGTCTGTAGAGCCTGCAGTCAATTCCTTCTTAGAATAACAGCTCTCATCAGGCACTGGGTCTGACTTTAAGCTGACAAATGATTTTCCTTCACAATAAAAGTACAAACAGAATCCTAATTAATGAATTTGCCAATAGCTGTTGCCTAGTTTATGGGCCTCAGCCCAGCTTCAGTCAGTGGACAGGATGAGTGAGTATGTGTGTGTGGAGGTGGCTGTAAATCACCCGGGGGCCCAGGACAAAGGCAGGCTGCTGGGGATCTTCCCAGGCAGCCCTTTTGATGGGAGCTCTGGCTTGCCACGACAGCCATGAAAGCCACAGTAGCTTTGACAGTCGTGATCCCCATGGGACACTCAGTGACTGGGAAAATCCTGCAATCGTCTGGGCTGAGCTCAGCTCATTGTGGCCGAGAGGAGTAAGATTTTTCCTGTGAGTTCTCTGCCTGTTTCCCTACTGTCTCTGAGTAGGTATTTTGTCTTTTTCTTTTACTATTCCCACCCAAGGCAAGGCCACAGCCTCTTCAGTGAGCTGCTTTGCTTTGAGGAAATACCTGAAAACGCTCCTCTCGTTTAAGAGTACTAAACAATCATTCGACAGCTAGGAGTCTGACTATGTGCTGGGTACTGGCAGTAGAGGAGGAGATGAATATGGGGCTGAAAAGGACAAATGAAGCCATCCTTATGGGTGTTGAAAGAACATGGAGCAGGAGCAAAGAACTTGCTGAAGTCTGTTTAGGAAGCCATAGAAGGAGGAGCCCTGGGCTACTCTAACACTTGGGGGCATGAAATAGCAGGAACAGTGGGCTTTCTGCTTTCTTTTATTTTCTTTCTTTTTAATTTTTTTTTTTTGAGACAGGATCTCATGTAGTCTAGGCTGGCTTTAAACTCATAAGTAGCGGAGGATGGCCTTGAACTCCAGATTCTGTTGCCCACACCTCCCAAGTGCCGGAATTACAGGCATATGCTACCATGCCCTGCTCTGAAGTGGCAGTTTTGACAAGACTGTAGAACAGCAGATGTCATCTACCAAAGTGGACAGGGGACACAGACTGACATGCTGAAGGATTGGCTCAAGCTAGTGGCAGTGAGTGTAGACATGCTGTTTAGTTATTTTAAGGATGTGTGTGTGTGTGTGTGTGTGTGAGAGAGAGAGAGTGAGAGAGAGAGAGAGAGAGAGAGAGAGAGAGAGAGAGAGAGAGAGAGAGAGAGAGTGTGTGTGTGTATGTCGTGTATGAGGGTGCTTGCAGAGGCCAGAATTGCGAATTGGATCCTCTACATGTGGCTATGAACAGACATATTAGGAGCTGAACTCTGTGGTCCTATCTGTGGCAATTTGCCATGGTTGAATTAATTGATATGGGAAGAACTAGACCACTGTGGGCAGCACCATTCCCTGGGATTGATGTCCTGGACTGAATAAGAGTGGGAAAAGCAGGCTGAGCACAAGCGTGCATTCATTAGTTTCTCTGCTCTTGACTATCGATGTGTTGTGACTAGCTCTTTGAAATTCCTGCTGCCTTCTCTTCCCTGTTATGATGAGCTGTATAACCTGGACCCGTGAGCTAAAATAAACCCTTTCTTCACTAAGTTGCCTTTTGTCAGAGTATTCTATCACAATAATAAATATAAAACACATCGGATCATCTGTGTTATGAAAACCCTCCCTGGGCAATTCTGGACAATGGGCCATTGCAACTTGACTGAAATGTTCCCTGTAGGCTCAAACTTGGGATGCGTCCAGATGGTTGTACTATTTTGGGAGGTTCTGGAAATTCTTGGAGGTTGGTCCTAGTTGGAGGAAGTAAGTCCAGAAGAACATAATTTCTCTGACCACTTCTGATCACCCTCTACTTCCTGGCTCTCACCACAATATGAACATGTGTCCTCTGCCACACAGCCCTGCTGTCTTGATGTTCTTTCTGTTCAAGCACATGTGCTTTTGTCACTGCATAGCCTCAGTGAGAAATCACCAAATGATAAGAAAAGAATCAATAACTCACACATACCCAAGGACAACAAAATCTCTCTTTTTTCTATAGGCTCCTCAACCCCATTTACTTTCATTGGCCAGCACAGACCTGTTTTCCAACTCGTGTTAATGATTAAGAATTGGTTTACCTTTAGCCGAGAGCTTTCCAAAATGGTTTTGGATTCACGGTTTCCCAGCCGTTTGCTCCAGTTCGTCAAAACTGACTCGTCGCCTTCACATGGCATCGATAAATTAATTTCTTCTGTGCTTGCCCTTGATATGGCCAAGAAAGCCCAGTGCACTGTGACATGTGACCCTTGGATATTGCTCTTGTCATCTCAGGTATGATATCAACTGCTCAGGCTGACACTCAGCAGGCCCTAGGTGAGCCCTCTAGAGCTACCTCCCTGGGGTGACATTCTTCTCACCCTCAGGAGCTGGTGCTGTTAAATCGATTTCCCCACTCCGTTGTCATCAGTGCTATTTAAAGACTTTATTTCTTTCAAAATTTCCAAGTTCCAATCACTTGCTCCTGACACTTAATAATAGTAGAGTTTATGTCTTCTTTCCAACTTTGTCTTTTATGACATGATATTCATATGGCCACCATCACTGTCACTGTCGTTTCTTGTGACAGTGGGCTCTTGAGGCTGGAAGCTTCTTCTTTTTTTTTATTTTTCCAAGACAGGATGTCTTAGTTATTTTTCTATTGCTGTGATAAGACACTGTGACCAAGGCAGAAGAAAAAATATTAAGAAAGAAAGAAAGAAAGAAAGAAAGAAAGAAAGAAAGAAAGAAATCAGTTTTAGAGGGTTAGAATCCATGACTATCATGGCAGAGAACATGGCAGCAGGCAAGGCATGACACTGGAGCAGCAGGGGAGAGCTTATGCCAGAAGCATAAGGCAGAGAGAGATAACTGGTAATGGTGCAGGCTGAAACCTCAAAGCCAGCCACCAGTGAAACACCTCCAACAAGGCTCCATCCCCCAAGCCTTCCTAAACAGTTCCACCAATTGGGGACCAAGCATTGACGTATATGAACCGATGGGGGCTGTTCTCATTCAAACCACCACACAGAGTCTCATTATGTAGCCCTAGCTGGCCCAAAATTGGCTATTGTAGATCAGGCAATTCTCAAAATCATAAAGATACACTTGCCTTTGCTTCATAGGTGTTGGGGATTAAAGCTATGTGGTATTACCCAGCCTAGCTTCTGGGAGCTTCGGAATCCCACCAGTGCCTTGCACATGCTCTCGTGTCATATTGGCTAGTCGGTTGGGTAAAGCAGGGCTCAGTGACCTGTCACATTTGCTTCTGAGGCTCAATGTCTTTGTCTTTATTTTATGTTTAGTTTTTGTGGTGCTGGGGATGGAACCAAGAGCCTCCTGCATGCTAAGCCCATGTTCTACCTGCTGGACTTCATCGGCAGCCTATCTCTTCATCTTTAAAATGGTTCTTGTGAAGATGGACCATCCTAGTACTTGCAGATCCCTAACTGCAGGCATAACTTTCTTGGCCACCAATGCAACCAGCATCACTTTGTTTGAAGGTTTTCTGTAGTCACCAGAGCCCTCTCTTCCTGTGCACATGGCAATGTAGAAGTGGCAGGGGAAGGAGTCTCTAGGAAGAGCCTAGAAACCAGGATTAATGGGAGTCAGTGTGTTAGTACTGCAGCCCAGTATTGAGCGGGGTGAGCGGTGCCAGGCTTGTTTCTATTGGGTTCACAAATCCTCCCAGAGGCACCATTCACTTGTCCCCATTGTGAACTTGCCCGCAAATGTCCCCTCTCTTGGCTCCCTTCTCTTCCTTGTCTCACCTGCCTGGGCCCCTTGCCCTGCTTCTGGAATGGCCTCTCCATGATCCATTTGCATATATAAATCCTTATCTTGAAGTCTACTTCAGTAGAAAGGCAAGCCAGGGCACCTCTCTAGCTGTTTCCCCAAATCCTGGCACTCGCTCCAAACTGCCTCATGGATGACCCATGTTCACATCCAACTTGACAAATGTAAAAGTATGCTTCTTGCCTTAACCTTCAGGCCAGCTATTCTTCTGCCTTCTCTGCAATTTAGCAGTTACACTGTTCCCTTAGTCACCGAAGGTAGAAAAGCAGAAGTTATCCCCCCAACCCCAACCCTGTCCCTCACAATGGCCAGCACTTATTTACCTGGCTCTGTTAGCAGGAGGGTTACTCTATACTGTCCCCAGCCATGGTGGCTTTCTCTCCACAGATGCCCTCTTCATCCCGAACCAACTCTGCCAGCCCCCCTCCCCCTCCCCCGTCTCTGACATCTTTGTTGCTTTATTCCTGTTTACTTTAACCCATTCATGGCTTCCAAGCTGGACAAGAAAGCCCCTTGTCCCTCCCTGACCCCTGTATGATACCCTGGTGTCAGCCAGCCACCTCATCTTTCTGTGTTCCCGAGTCCCTGGAGCGGCCCCTGGCTGTGTCCCGGCTTGTGTTAAATTCCACTCACACCTTATGGTTCAGATTAAATGCTGTTATTCATTGCAGCCCCGTCCCCAGTGGGAAAGAAGCCCTCTTCTGTATGATTAGAAACAGTCCTCTTCATCTAGTCACTAGGGCATTATGTGCCAGGTACCTTTTCACAGGGTATACACGGGTAAACAAGATAGGCCTGCTCCCTGCCCTTGAGAAGCTCAGGGTACCAATATCTGTGAGTCTTGACTTATGATGGGGTTAATTCTTGACAGACAAATCCACTGCACCTTAAAAATATTCTGAATTTAAAAGATAGGGAGCTAGGGATATAGTATGGTTGGGAGTGCCTAACATGCATAAAGTCCCGGGTCCAATGTCTAGTACTGCCTATACTGGACGAGGTGGCACACACCTGTAATCCCAGTACCTGAGAGTTGGAGGCAGGAGGATCATAAATTCAAACCCCATATCCCCACCCCAGATAAATTTGGAGTTCTATGCCAGTACTTAACACACTCAACCTACTGAACATCTTCACTTAGCCTGGACCACCCTGACTTGCTCAGAACGCTGGCATTAGCCTACAGTAAGACCAGATTGACTTACACAAAGCTCGTTTTGTGATGCTGTTGACTGGCTCTTGTAATTTATCTGATATAACACACTGTAGAGTGTCCCTGCTTCCTCTCCTGACTGCATGGCTGACTGTGAGCTGTGTGTGGCTCCCGCTGAGTGTCCTGAGAGAGTGTCATACTGAAATTGTTAGCCTGGGGAAAAAATCTGAAATCAAATTGTGTAGTGTGGTTTCTACAGTATCACCATAAAGCTAAGAAGCCCTGAGACGAATGTTAAAAGTTGAGGACACCTGTACCATGAGAGAAGATACAGAAGCACAAGGGACCCAGAGCTATAAAATTATACACATTAAGGACAGGGGTGGCAGCTAAGTTTAGCTGTCAACTCTACAGACCTGGAAAGGAGGAACTTTCCATCAGATTGACCTTTGGGTACGTCTGGGGCATATTGTTGATTGCTAATTGGTGTAGGAGGGCCCAGCCCACTGAGAGTGGTACCATCCTTAGGGAGGTGGGCCTGAGTTGTAATGCAGTCGGTAAGCAACGTCTGTCCATTGCCTCTGCTTTTGTTTCTGCTTCCAGGTTCCTGCCTTGACTTCCCTGGATGATGGACGGTAACTTGGAAGATGAAATAAACCCTTTCACCCCAAGTTACTTGGCTCATGGTGCTTATGACAGCGACAGAAAGCAAACTAGAACACATATGAAGACTACAGGGGCTAGACAGGATTTTATCAGAAAGCCAAACATAAGAGCAGCTTAGAGGGGAGATGGTAGACGTTCAGTTGCTATCCTCCTGGGACATGAATCATGAGTAGAAATAGACCTGTACAACACGTAGACTGTAATGGGAAAACTATAAACCTTCAGACACTGCAAAAGGTCAATGGTGCCATGGGGCAGTATAAGGCGAGATGGGGCTGCGATGGGCATCAGGGCCTAGATGGCTTAGATGGTTAGTTTTTGGCGTGCTCATGCTAAAGCCCCCACACTCACACCTCAGATCTACATGGTACACAATAGCAAGTATTTATTTTGTACTGTTTTGTTTATTTGCTTGTTTTTTCCAAGTCAGGATTTCGCAGTGTAACACCCCCGGTTGTTGTAGAATTTGCTCCGCAGACCACGCCGGCTTTGAATTCACAGAGATCCACCAGTTTCTGCCTCCGGAGTGCTTATTTAGCATGTTTGGATCTTTGTATTGTCTGCAGTTGAGCAGGGCTAGATGCAGCCGAGGAAGCCAAGGCTCAGCGCCTGGCTGGGGGTTGGGCCCAGAGCAGTGCTATGCTTCCCTCATTCAGACAGAAAGAAGTACAGCTGCCTGGGAAAGGCTCATCTTGTGACTCATGGTCAACTCCAAATAAGGATAAGACTTGGAACCAGCTTACTGTTGCTTTTGCCCAGTGGTCAAAGGTGGTCATCATGCTAAGCCCTAAGTTAGTGGGGCAAGATACATCCTCGAGAAGGTGTGCAGTTGCATGGTAAGGGATGTGAGGGTGTGATTCAGCCACCGGGAGGGGCAAAAGGGAGTCAAACCCATTTTAACGCATGGACCGTGGAAGGTTTTGCTGTTTGATTCTGATACCAACTGGAAACTGTTGTATCGTTTCTATTCCCCTCCCCCTCTTGCACTTTTTCTTCTTATATTAAATTATCCAACCAAAATAATTACTCACTATATGCTCTTCTGTGTGAATGAGTCTCTCTTGTTAGTTCCAGTGGCCCTCAAAACAAGACCTCCTTCAGAAACAACCACTGGTAATCTCTTGTATGTTTCTTCTTTAAGAGTAAAGAAAAATATATCTCAATACTCTCATACAGAATTTTTAATGTTTTATCCCTCCCTTCTTTATTCCCTTCCTTCTTTATTTTTAACTTTTAATTCTTTTCAGAGAGTTTTCTTCTTTATTTTTAAAGACAGATCTCACTATATAGCCTAGGCTGGGCCAGAGCATGCTATGTAGCCCAGGCTATCCTCTAACCTGAGACTCTCTTGCCTAGCCTCTTGGGTGATGGGAAAACATACATAAGCCACCATGTTCAGCAATAGATTTGGGTTCTTAGCAAATAACTTCTTTAATTTTTTATTATTGCATTTTAATTTATTTTGCATGTGTGTATGTATATGTGAAGGTATGTTGGTGTCATGGCGTGCATTCAGAGGTTAGAGGGAAACTTGGCAGTTGATTCTGTCTTTTCACCAAGTGAGTCCCCAGGAGTCAGATTATTAGGCTTAGCCACAAACCCCTTTAGCTAACTGAGCTATTTTGTATGCCCATGAGTAACCTCTTGAGCTCCAAATCACTATCTGGGAAGACTGTATTGTAACATTTTCAAAGCCCAGTTTCCAAAGTCCTCACTGTGGCTTGGGTATAAGGTGTAAGTGTGGTTCACGAAATGAGCCACGGAACGGGAACATTAATTCCACTCCTGCATGCTATGGGAGAATTTTGAGACCCTTATAAGGACAGATATATATTGTATCTTCCCTTGAAAATAGTGCGACTCCCAAGGCTGAACCCTAACAGGCAATTCAGCCTGGCCAAAGCTCATCCCTGGAATGTGGCTTCCGGGCTGTAAGGAAATGCAGTACTCATGAAGAGCTTCACGGGCCGGCCGAGAAACCCAGACCCCTGCACCTCAGCTTTGGCAGAGCTGCCTGCTGCCTATCAGTTGTGTGTGACCACTGAGGGAGGTGGCTCATTCAGTCCTGGCTTACCTGTAGATGATTTTGTGTGAGACAGAGGTAGATGCCTCCTGCCTACACTGCCCTGTATTTAGATTCCTGGGCAAAAAAAAAAAAAAAAAAAAAAAAAATCAATGGACCATGGGTGTTAGAAGTCCCTGAGTCTGGGGGTAGCTTGTAACACAGAGATGTCTGGGCCACTTACTCTGTAGGTCCATAGTTCCTGGTGGAAGTGGAAGCCTTGGCTAGGCTGGCAGTGGTGCACTGCCTCCAGGAGCCCCTGGGCTTTGCCTAGGAAGAGCCGATCCCCACCCACCACCACCCCCAGCCTCAGGCTGGGCTGAGTCACTGAATCTTGGGGATGGAAATCATCAGAAGTCCCACTTCTGCATTCTCTGACATTAAGGAAATTGTGATCTCATTGTGACAGGAAGACATATAAGTTCCAAGTTGTTCTACCCGTGTCCCCAGGCACTATGTATCTTAGGTCAAATACCTGTTTGGTTTCAGACCCAGGACACAGGACTGCACTGCATATTCTACATATCAAAGCAGACCTGGCCTCCATGTTTTCCCAGAATCCCTCAGTCCCTACCTGACATACCAGGTCTCCAACTTTGAACTTTCCAGCCCAGGGGCTGGGCTACCCTTCCCCCAGAGGCTCTTCCCTATATAATCCAAGCATTCTGGCCTCCTCCTCCTCCTCTTCCTCCTCTTCCTCTTCCTCTTCCTCCTCCTCCTCCTCCTCCTCCTCCTCCTCCTCCTCCTCCTCCTCCTCCTCTTCTTCTTCTTCTTCTTCTTCTTCTTCTTCTTCTTCTTCTCCTTCTTCTTCTTCTTCTCCTTCTTCTTCTTCTTTCTGTGATCAGGCCTTGGGGCCAGTGAACTTGTCCACCAGAGAGTTCTGCCTTTAATACATTCTAATCTGGCTTGAATTGGCTCAATTCACCAACAGCGGAGAAATAACCTATCAATCCCCATCTGCATAAAGAGCCAGAGGACCTCAGTGAGGGGGACAATTCCGGTGGATCACATGATCTTGGCAACCACTAAAAGTTGAGGAAGGATGCTAGTTAGGGGGAAGTGATAGCTTTGTCTGTAAATATGCTGTGTGAGGAGTCTTGGAGTTGGTGATCATTGACCTTGACTCTGACAAACTCTCAGTGTTGCCACTCCTATCACAGTTGCCCCTTGGCATGCATAGAGGTTTGGATTAAGGATCCGCATGGGCACCAACACCTGGTTTGGCAAGTTCTTCATTTAAAATGCCCTATGACCTATATATCTCTTCCCACACTCTTTAAATCATTTCTGAGTATGCTTACTACCTCATACCATGTACATTTTAAGTAGCTATTAGACTGTACTGTTGAGGGAACGACAATAAGAAAACAGATTTGTAACTATTCCATATAGATGCAGATTATTTTTAGGATCCCTTTGTTTTGTGATTTGTTTCATTTTTAGAGATAGGTCCTTATGTTGTAGGCTGGGGCAGGCTCATTCAACCAGCCATAGGTTGAACAGATTAAAAAAAAAAGGTATGGTGGCTCACGTTTGCCACAATTCTAGTGCTTAAGGAGCTGAGGTATGAGCCACCATACCCAGTTTTCTAAAAATCTGTTCAACCTATGCTAGTTGAATGAGCCCATGTGGAGAGTAATGGTCAGGGGACAGCTGGCTTTGACCTCTGTGGGCCCTAGGGGCAGAGGGTAGGGAGGCAGGTCTTGATGTAACCCTAGACCACTGTGATGGTTTGTATATGCTAGGCTCAGGGAGTGGCAGGATTAGAAGGTGTGGCCCTGTTGGAGTAGGTGTGTCACTGTGGCTTTAAGATCCTCATCCTAGCTGCCTGGAAGTCAGTCTTCTCTTAGCAGCCCTCAGATGAAGATGTAGAACTCTCAGCTCCTCCTGCACCATGCCTGCCTAGATGCTGCCATGTTCCTGCCTTGATGATAATGGACTGAACCTCTGAACCTGTGAGCGAGCCCCAATTAAACGTTGTCCTTTATAAGACTTGCCTTGGTCATGGAGTCCGTTCACAGCAGTAAAACCCTAAGACAACCACTCAGTTAAAGGCGGCCTCATAAAAAAAGTGAAGGACTTGTAGTGTGGGTCCCACCTAATCCATGAATGGGGCGTAGACAACTTGGAGCTTCTGGGCAGTGCAGACTTCCAGACTGAGGCATGGAGGCAACCGGGTCATATACAGTGCTCCGGATGGCTGGGTTGCAGTGCATGTGAAGTTAAAATGAAGTATTTTTCCTCTTTCCGCTGCCAGGGTGCCATGGCCCATAGGAAACTGTTTATTAAGCAACAGCATCTTTATGCTTTTGTGGGCAAGGCTGGCAGGGAGGGGTGCGTAAAGATAAAGAAACCGCTGGCCCCACTCCCCAGGCATGGGAGCTAGCAGTTGTGGCTGAATCCCACTACCCACTGCGTTCAACTCCCACAGTTAATAACATTGCAAAATGAGGGCTGTGGCGGCTTCTTCCTTCCTCGGCATCTTTATAGGCAGGTTTTTTAATTTTAAGCAGGAGAAAAGCCATCAGGTATTTGAGGCTCCTGGGGGGCAGCTAATGCTTCCTGTCAAATGCTCACCCTGGGGTGCTTTGTTACCCTGACACCTCCCCAACCTAGAGTCAGCAGGCAAATCGCAGGACAAAATTCTTAGGCTGCAAGTTTATTGCATATTCATAGAATTTAGGCCATTAGGCAACATTAGCTGTTTTTTTTTTTCCTTCTACTTTTTATTGAAGTCTAACCTACATTCAAAGAAGAACACAGACCTGGGTATACAGCTTGATACCTTTTCAGGAGCTAAAAGCCCTTGCTTATGACAGCACTGAGGTGGGGACAGTCCCCATGGAAGCTCCCCTCATGCCCTTTTCCTGTCATTGCTTCCTGTAAGGCTAGTGGGTCCCCATTTTACATATAGAGAGGGACTTTCAACATGACCTGAATGAATACTATAGTCTACCTCCTAGGGTCTATCTTTTTTTAGACTTCCTCCCTCTCTGTCTTTATATTGACATGAAGCCCAAGCTGGACCTGCCTACTCATCACACACTTGAGGATGACCTTGAACTTTGTATCCTCCTGTTTCCTTCCAAGTGCTGGGATTAGAAGTATGCATCATCATGCCAAGAGGCCGTGGGGCTGTGAATCGAAACCAGGGCCTTGTGCATGTTATAGGCAAGCACGCTACCAACTGAGCTCCATCTTCAACCTTTATGTTCTCTTTTATGATGGTGAGACCTAGCTACTGTGTTGCATATAGATGTAATTTTTTAATTCTCACTGCTGTGTAGTAGTTCACATACTGTGATTCTTCCATTCATGTGTCCATCTGTTGCTAGCCCATGGGTTTGCAACTAGATTAGCTTTGCTCTGGCCATTCCACTCCTTTCTGTGGGTGTGTATGGAGGAACCAAGATCATGGTAGATGGGCAGTTGACTCTGGTTGAGATGGCCAAGCACTTTCCTACTACATCAGCTTCTAACTCCTAAGGCTGAAGATCAGTGAGAGAAACAGCCAATGAAAAGAAGCCACCTAAATATCTATAATATTTTTTACAGTCTACGAAAATAGTGTAGTAAAAGTGGTTGGAGAAAGACAATTTGAACTTTAATCTCTGCATTACCAAGGGTTGATGACGCTCTTGACTTTCTTTCTTTTGAGAAAGGGTCTTGCTACATAGTCCAAGATGGAGCTGAAGTCTCAGAGTTCCTCCTGCTTGCTGGGATTGTAGACATGCAGCACCATGCGTGGTTATAAGTGCTTTTTGTTAAAGTAGTTTGCTCTGTCTGCTTTTGTAAGTCCTGCCCACCAGAAGCCTCTGGTTCATCCTTCTAGAATAGGTGCCCAAACTACAGACTTAACATCGTCTTAGTCCATTTTCCATCGCTAGAATAGAAAAACCTGGAACAGAGTGATTAAGAAGAAGAGAAAGTTGCTTGGATGTAACTTTTATTTTCTCAAACCCTATTTTTAATGCTGGTTCTTAAATGCTTTAACCTCCTTTCTAGCCTACCACCTACTAGAGGGAGTGAAATAGAAAGGATACAGGGGAAGTGGACCTGTTTAGAAATGGTTCTTTGGAGCAACTCCTGTCTGTGTTGTCAAGAAATTAGGAGTTCAGTTCCTAGGTTAGCAGCAGCAGCTCAATCTACTTGTAAACACGTCACAGATGCACCAGCAGTCCAGTTTGGTAGAGTCAGGATAGCAAACACAAATCAGCAGTGGTGGCACTACGTAGCAGAGACAGCCAGGCCTCAGCCTCGGCACAAGTCAGCAGGAGAGACCAAGACCAATAGGAATGCCAGGAAAAGTTCTTGGCTGTGTCTCTCTCAGAGAAATGATGATCAGCAAAGACATTGCACAGCTAGCTGGACCAACAAACCAAGCCCAGTTCAGCCTCCTCCACTGTCCCTTGAGTCCTGTATATATTTTCTCCAAAACAGCATGTGTCCCCTACAGGTCTTGCCTCAGCATGTGTCTTGCCTTACTTAATCTGTGTGTCTGTCTCAGCTGACATCGCTGACATCACTGGCTATCAGCCCGAGTCTGCAAATGTGGCATGAAACTACAACACACCACCAAAACGTTTTTGGTGCATTTCTCTCTGTGGAGTCTTGACAAATGGAGCCCAACAACGCAATATAAGGTGGACCAATATTTGCTCGTCCTTCATGAAGAATCCTTTATCACAATGTCCTTTCACGTGCTTGCTCTGGCATCCTTTCACCTGTGTCTGCTTCAGTGAAACCTTCCTTCACGAGTCTGCCTTAGCCTTTCACCTATGTCCACTTCAGCAAAATGTTCCTTCACCTGTTTGTCCCAGCAAGTCACCATCCAACACAACTGACTTTCCAAAGAAACCTTAACTTTCCACTTCATTTGGGCTCCGAGTTCTGGAAGTGTAAGGGTATGTATGGTACCTACACCTGTCTGCTCTGCGGCTGGCACAAAGTGGGACAGCAGAGGGCTTAGTGGCCAAGAGAAAACAAAAGACCAAGCTTCAGTGCATGCTAACCTAGTGGATAGAAGAGGGCTTTAATCCATTACTGAGGGCACCACTCCTATGACATAAACACCTTCTAGCAGGCTTCACTTCCTGCAGCATCGAGGACTGAGCCTTGGTAAAAATTTGGTGAGGAGAAATCATAGCAAAAGTGAGCAGGAAGCCCTAGCAAGACCATCAAATATGTTGTGGGCCTGTGGCTACTATTTCTGGGCCTTTCTGTGTTTCAGGGGCCTCCCATGCCTAGCTCCAGGTTGCTTAGTCTACTGATCCTCTTCATCACTGTTGATGAAATGCTACTAGGTACTTGATTTGTCCTCGCTTCAACAAATGCTCCCTGCCTTCTGCTTGGGCATCTCCAGGTTGAATTTGAACTTGGGACTTCAAAGTGAATAGTGTGTGTGGATATTCATGCTACTTCCTGAAAGTCAAGGGGGGTGCCCCACCCTACCTTGATCTCCCATTTTCTTGGGAAAGAAGACATGATAACATTATGATTCTGGCCCCTAGGCCTGAGCCTTAAATATGACCTCCTTGGAGACTGGTGGGACAGTGTTTTGGGGCACCCCAGCCCAGGCAGAAAGGCATGCCTTTTGCCTGCTGGTCACCTCTTCTGCCAAGGAGTGTGCTGGCTCATGGCAGGAAGCCCAACAGACTGTTGGGTTTAGCTCTTGAAGGTGGCCTGAGGCCAAGGCATTGTGTCCGGCCAGCCCTTTCTGGATAAGCCAGCCACTCGGAAGAAGAACTGGAGAGGCCTCTGGACCCAGAGCCAGTTCCTCTGCCACCCTTAAGACAGAGGACATTTGGTGGGAGAGGGAAGGTGAGAGACCATAGTGCAGGGGCTCTGAACCTCTTGAGTTTGACGTAGAGGAGGTCATTTTCCTGAACAAAATCATGTGTGTATCTGGAATCGCAGTCCTCAACTAAGCTCAGGGTGGGTGGGAAGACTGTGACAGAGTCCAGCTCAGGCCCAGACTCAATGCTTTGTCGCCATTGCTGTAATATTTCCACTGCCAGGACTAATCATTGGGGGTGGGGGTGGGGCAAACCTGGCAATGGTGGCACCGGCCTGCTGGACACCTTTGGGGGATCTGACTAAGAGCAGGGTACCCCCTGCTCACCCTTGCATTCCCCAGCATAGCTTTGAAAACTGCTGCTTAGGCCAGACTCTGTCTTTAGTTGAAAAGATGGATTCCCAGAAGGGAGTGGGGGAGTTTGTGAACAGCAAAGTTCCTCAGGCTGCGCTCTGAGGAAAAAAGAAGGAATGTCACCTTCCTTAGGCTTGAGAAAACCCTACACCCCACAGGAGGAGGCATCAGAGGCAAGAACCTAGCTGGGAGGGTGTCTGAGCCTGGGTCCTCCGGGAGGGTGCTCCCCTCCCAGCTTCGCTGGATGCAGGATACCTTCACCTTTGGAGGCTTGGACCGAGAGCTCCTTCCCCTTCCCCTAGCGAGGCCAGGATGGCCTGCTTTTTGGCAGCCATCCCCTCCCCCTCCATCTTTCACAGCCATTAGAAACGAAGTGGCTATATTAATGTCCCGTCTTCACTGTGAGGAGGCCAGTGGCATCACTGCCACGTTCGCTCTCCCTCTAATGATTTGTCCTGGCAGTAGAAATATTACAGCGATGATTTCATGTAGAATTTCATTTGCCGTATTTTTTTTTCAAACCCTTGAAGAAGGAGCTGAGCGATTAATGGGTCTTTGAGAGATCAAAGCTGTATGTGGCACAGAGCAAATAATTGCAGCTAACATTGATTGGGGACACTGTATGTGTCAGGCACCGTTTCCCCACCACAACAACCCTGTGAGGTAGGCACGGTGTTTATCACTTGCATGATGACATACAGAGCCCAAGTCACTGAAGGGGTTCGAAGCCATAGCTGCATGGCTCTGCTGCTTTCCAGCAGTCCCTGTGCTACCTTCTGATGGTAGGAAGAGCATTGGAGCAGGAGGTCCAGGTCCCTGTCTACCCTGTCTATTCCTGAACTGCAGCCTGAAAGAAGTCAGGCTAAATGTTGATTTTTCTGGGAACCTGAGTCTGGGGCCTTCCTCAGGGCTACTGGGTGGGTCCTAGGTCTAGTTACTGGATCATGGACCACACATAAACTCTGTTACTCCTTTTCTAACTGAGCAGGACATGTTCTGCCTCAGTTTCCCCATCTCCTTTTATGAAAAAATAATGGCGTGATATTATATGTTGAATACCTACTGTGTTCTAGGAGTTCTTCATAGACTATGCCTACTGATCACGGCTCCTGTTGAAAGGTATCACAACCTGTCCCTTTGATAGGTCAAGTGGCTGGGGTTTGGAACTCCCTACCAAAGCACAAGGCCATGCTGAATAAGTAACTCCCAATCCAGGCCTGGATTGCTTTGCATCTCAAGTAGCTCACTTCTTTGAAAGGAGACTAGTTATTGGGACTGAAGAGATGGCTCAGCCAGTAAGAGAGATTACTGCTCTGGCAGGGGCCCTGAGCTTGACTCCCAGCACGTGTGTCCAGGGGCGTACAACTGTCTGTAACTCTTGCTCAAGGGAACCCTGCAACATTTTATGGCCCGCAAGTGTACATGAATGCAAATGCCCACAATTCAAAATAAAATTTAAAAAGGACAGAATAGTTACCATGTCAGAGACTTAGTGAGAAGGTTCTTTCCTCAAAATATACCTCTCCCTCTGGGAGATAACGATTAACATTCTGACATGACAGGTAATGAGTGAGCCAGGTCCAGAGATACTTTGCAAGTTGTTCAGGCTCATACAACTCAGTGATGTTAACTCTGGCTCTTGGACCTGGGTTGGTCTGTCTTTCTTTTGCCATAATGTCTCATGTGTGGAATCATAGTTAACTAAAATGAAAGTTTCTTAGAGGAAGTTTGTTGTCTGGCTATTTGTTGTAACTCAAGGAACTGGAAAAAAAAGGCAGTATTTTTAAGGCCACAATTGAGGAAAAAGTAGAAAGGAAACTCTCTTAATATAAGAATTGTTAGGCCTCCAGTGTGAGAAGCCAAAAGAGGACCAGGACTCAGTCAATTTGTCAATCCATCCATCCACCCACCCACCCATCCATCCATTCCTATCATCCATCCATCCATCTTCTATCCATCCATCCATCCATCCATCCATCCATCCATCCATCCATCCATCCACACCATCCATTCCTGTCATCCTTCCATCCATTAGTTCCCACAGCCATCCACTTATTCACTATTCTGTCCATCCATCTATCCACTATCATGCGTTGATTTCCTTATTCATTCATGCATCTAGTCAATCTACTCATACGTCCCTCTGAGGAGAGACCAAGAACCCTGAGAGAGTCTGCCATTCTGGCTGCTTGGTAAGTCTGTGTCCCCTGTCCTGGTTGTGATACAAGAAGGAAAATGTGTCCGAGTACAAGTTAGTTATTCATGAGGGCAGAGTCCCCCTTTCTGAAGAAAGCTGTCTCACTTACAGCAGGGGCAGATATGAGCACTTTGAGGTGGGATTGTGTGCTCTCATATAACTCAGATGCTTGAGGCTTGAGACTCCGGAGTAGGGAGACGGCTTGGTTATTTGCTCAGTGACCTCGAGATTCCCCAACCTTCTGAACCCAGGATTGACATGGGAGGGAGTCCCTGTCACTTCCTTCTCCCACACCCACATCTCTCAAGTGGGTGGGAAGTTTGGGAGGGAGCAGTCAAAGACAGTTTGCTCAGAAATCTCATCTGGTACCGGTGGCTGCTTGTTCTGATTTATAGACCAGATTTTTCTCAGGCCTAGAAAAGCCACAGGAAAGAGGACTGTAGGCATTTTAGAAAGCTGCCCATTCAAAGTCTGCTCTAGCACCTCTATTCCCTTCTGAGAGAACCCCCAAACCTCCTCAATACTCCAGGATCCGCAGCATAGCTTTCCCAGATGGCTTCTTACCCTGTCTTCATCTCTTTCTATCCTGCTGACCCCTCATTGCCTGTAGGGAGCCTTCCTCGGCCCTTCCAGCTTTCTCTGTTCATCAGTTCTGAGCCTGCCAAGCAAAACTGCCTTTGGGAACGTCTCCTTCGCCCTTCCTATGACGAGGCTCTCCTGCCTCGCTTAGCCCTTACAAGACTTCATTTAGGTTGACTTAATGCCCACTTTTCAGGTGAGTACACCAAGGCTTTGAGAGGTTCTCAATAAGCCAGATTCATCCAGCTAGTATATGTCTACAGGCTATAGTTTATATTTCTCCTTTCTCTCCCTCCTCTTGTGGCACTGGGATTGAGCCCAGAGTTTTGTGTATGCCAACGAAACACTCTACTAATGAGCTATATTCCTAGCTATCGTTTTTCTTCATTTTTTTTCAGGGGGTGGGGTGGGCTTTCATTAAGTTTTGAAGTCTAACCTTGAACATCTTTTCTAGCCTAGGCTAGTGCTGAGCTTGTTTTTCTTTCTTAAGGTAGGGAAGCTCGTGCCATGGAGTCTGGAGTCCTGGAGAGCCTGGAACCAGGTTCAGAAGGGGACAGCGGTGTTGAGGCAGACTCTGAAGAATGGCTTTCCAAATGCATGCCTGCAGCACTCTTTCCTGTGGCTTGTCCAGGCCTGGGATTATAACTAGGCACCACAGGGACCAAATGAGCTGAGGTCCCACTAGGCCCTGGTGTCGTTCCTTTGACTCATGCCAGAGTCTCAGTTTCCTTCCATGTTGAAATGGGGACAGCTTTATTACAAACCTTTAAGAGATCATATCTCATGCAAGCTTTTGGCAATGGTACCCGAGTGTGGCTCTCCAGTGGTTATAAAGAGGGATCTGAAAAAATTCCTGTGCTTTGTGGAAAGCTGACTAATCGCACCCGCCCCCTTTGCAACCTCAGAAAAGCCCTTGCTGAGGAGGCACCCCCTTCTGCTCTACAGCATTTGCCACCCCATAATTAAACACTACTTCTGCACTTTGACACCTTCCAGCTCCACAGGGACATCCCTGCCTGGGGGTGGAGTGTGGTAAGTCAGTTCTAGTCCAGAACTTAGCAGAGCCCCTTCAAAGTGACCTTGTTCAACCCTAGTCCTCTCCCACGCAAGCAGAAGCCAAGGCCTGGAGAGGGCCAGGAATTTACCTGAGGTCAAACAGCCATCAAGGGTGGGCTCGCTGCAGCTGTGAAGTGTCTTCTCTCGGGGCTTGGGATATGGTGGATCTATTTGTGCCTCTGCCTCCCTGGGAGGGGCACAGAGGCTACTTTAAGGAGAGGAATGGGAGAGGAAAAGCCTAAAGGCCTGGGAGGCCCACCCACTATCTTCTGAAAGCCATTGAATGAACATTAGACCTCATAGAATAGGGTCAGGGAGTGCCCCAATCTGGCCAGACACCCTAAGACCCAGGTATATATACGTGGGTATATATACCTATATTATATATACCCCTGTAGTATACCTGGGATCTGTTTTGTAGCTGTGTTTCCTGGCTTCCTTCATGAGCACTGGTAACGTCTGGCCTCTCTGCGTGACAGGAGAACATGTGAACCCTTCAGAGCTGTGTGGGTTTGCTCCCTAGCTCCAAGAGAAGCAGGACCCACTGTCCCCTGGAATGTGTTCAGTGCCAGCCCTGCCCCTGGTCCCTGCATCCTTTTCACCACTTGACCAGGATCCATTTTCCTCACAGCCACCACAGACCCCCATGACAAACACACAGGAAGATCTATTTTGTGCCACCACTCCTGTCACCGCCTGCAGAGCCAGAGGAGAGGCAGCCAAATGCTGTGCTAATTATTCTAGCTTCCAGCAGGGTCTCAGAGGTCCCAGCCATGGTTAAGTCTTAACTTTCATGCTATGGTGCACCGGTATGCAATTTACTTCAAAGAGAGCGTCAATCCCCACCGCGGCGTGTATCAGAGGAGTGGCACATAAAAGTGGCCTGTGTGCTCCCCACCCTGGCTGCCTTCTCACTCTCCCTCCTCTCCCTCCCCAACTCTTCCTCCTTCCTTCCCTCCTTGTAAGTTTGAAAAAGCCAGCCCTGTGGTTGGTTACACATTTTACACGAGAAAACATTTACACACACGTCTGCTCCCAGCCTTATAAATCAAGGCTTGGCGATTCGGCAGCGGGAATGCCGGCAAGCTCAGTCTGGCCCCCAGAGCCTTTGCTACAGTGACAGCTACCAGTGCAGATCTTGACCAAAGGCAGCTGGGTGAATTCCAACCCACTTCTCAGACTTGGGAAGATGGGGCCTGACCAAAGCCTTACCTTTCCATAATGCCACCTCTCCAACTTTTTCAGTCATGCCAACACATGCCATCTACCCCTATCCCTCATAGGACCAGTGATGGAGTGTCTTTCCCTAGAGTCATGGGCAGCACTAGGGAAGGTCAGTACTGCTCTGTAGGCTGCCAAAGGACCATGGGTTATTTTTATCCCCCCAAAGCAAGATGTCCTCTTCCTGAATGGATCCCCCTGTGCGTGGGGTTATCTAAAGAAATGTTTCCAGTGACTACTTAACGCTGAAAGACATCTGCTATCTTTGCTGGCACCCATGGGACTGGTGGACCGAGAGGGCCTTGTGAATCCTGGCGTTGTCATTCCAGCCTGGGAAGGGAATGGAATGAGACAGAGGCACATCTGTCTCTGTCCTCTAGCCCTGGCTCCTAGCCCCTGCCTCCTCCCAACCACCTCTGCAGAGGCGGCTGTGCCAGGTCTAATGCTCTAATGTCATCTTCCTAGAGCCATTTGTGATTCCTTGATGCTGTAATTACCGCCGCTCCACTCCCCTCACAGCCACTGCCATTAGCTGGGCAGACCGCAGGCTGCCTTGGCAGCCTGGGGGGCCTCTGTGGGTTACTGGGGGTGGGCAGGACCCTCCTGGAAGGCTGAAAGCTGCCCAGAGGCCTGAACCGCTGACTGAACCAGCCAAATGCTGGTGATTAGTGGCTTTCCCCTGAGTGTAACCCCTGGCTGTCAGCCAGCTGTGGAAAATACCCTAGGGCTGATGGCAGGGTGACGTATAGCTTGGACTACACTACTGACACTTTGGTGACCCTGGACAAGTCACAGCCCCTCTGATCTTTGGTCCTCTCAGCTCTAAAAGGAACTCTAAAGAGAAGGAGGTAGGTAGAGTGCTAGGAAATGAATCCCCTAAGTGAGAAGTCCCTCTCCATTTCTCATTTGGAGAATTCTGACTTCCCTTCATCTTAGCACCCAGAAAGCTATGCAAAGCCTTGGTACTCTTTTTTTTTTTTTAAAAATCAGAAATTTAGGCAAGCTACTAAATTCATCTTGGGAACAGAGAGGAGCAGCAAACCAATGCCCCAGAACTCTCCCCTGCCAAGAATTGTGGTTATAATCTCAGAAACCCTTCTGTGGGCTAGTCTAACATCCCCTTCTAAGGACAGTCACCCAGAAAAGAGATGAAAGCTTCAGGTAGTCCAGGCAGCCAGCTTTTGAGGGTAGGAGAAGAAGGGCTATATAGACTCTCAGAAATGAGAGAGCCGAGTTAGACACCTGAAGAAGACAGGGCGGAGTTTTGTTCCCAGCCCTTCTTCCTCTCCTATTCTTGTTCCCATCCTTAGTGTGGCTTTGATGGCATTGTGATCAACAGAAAACTGTTGCCTCGGTGGTCAAGGCTTGCTGAAAGCAAGAGTGGATATTGTACCCAACAGCTCCAAGTGGCTTTAAAACACTGCCACAAGTTCCCACGACTCCCACCTTCCATCAGGAGCTGCTTCTGTGGACATCATCCCTTGAACCTGGGCGGGCTTGTAACTACTTCAGCCACAGTATATGTGCTCTGTGATTTTCAAGATTAGGTCACTGAGAGCCAGGTCACTTCTGACAACTTCACAGAAATACTTGCAGTTGAATGCCAAGCTACTGTGGAAGGTGTCCGACCCCAGGCTACCATGTTGTGAGGAAGCCCAGTTTATTCCAGTAGGTTACATGCAGGTGCATGTAACAGTTAACAGTTTAGGCTGAGGACAATCTCTGAGTCACTGTGCCCTATGCACCAGGCATGCGACTCAAAGAACTTCCAGATGGCCCTGGTGACCAGTTACCAGGCACCTCCCAGACACTGAGGAGCAGAGATAAACCTTCTGGGTAGATCTCTGTCTGAAATCCCTATCCACTGATTTGATGACGTAGTAAAATGCTTGTGGCTTATGCCACTAAGATTGGGGCGGTCTGTAAGCAGCCATAGATAACAGGAGTAGCCCCCTAGCCCAGGTCCTGGCTAGCATTTGGCCTAATGCATGGAGACATGGACACCTGTTTTCCATAAAAGAAGCAGGAAGTGTTGTAGAAAGCTAAGGATGGCAAAGGGCCAAAGGATCTGTGGTGTGGGCTACATATGGCTCCTTGGCTGCTGAAGTCGGCAGGCTCCAAGAGGGAGGTGGGACCCTGGGAAGGCCAGTTCTTCCTATCTCTGGTATTGGTCTCAGTGTCTGTGTGAGCTATGGGAACTGGAGGCTTTCTCAGCTCAGTTTCCTTGTGTTTTCTGGGAAGCCCGGAAGTCTTCCCTCTTTTCTTCCCTTCTAATCTGTTACTTGGGTCTGAGTGGTTTATGATGGAAGAGAAAGGAGAGGCAGGCACGTGCTCATGAGTAATGACACATCCTTTTGTGGCTTATCTGTCAAAAGGAGAGAGGACACATTCCCACCCAGACACCAAGAAGGTCATCTGGCAATGTGATCTATGAAGGCTTTGGCTGTATGGGTTGGGAGCACACGTGCCCTACCTGTGATCAGAGTCTATTTGCCATGTTGTTTGTGATTTCTATAATTTCTAAGCATGTTGGGTTGCTTTTCTCTCTTATTGACTGATTGATTGATTGTTATTTGTATATGTGTGTGTACACATACGTGGACTTGTGTGAACTAACACATGAGTTCCTTTTAGTACCCAGGTGTGTAGATCAGGGACAACCTTCGGTGTCATTCCTCAGTCATCTTCTACCTTGTCTTTTAAGACCGGCGTTCTCACCAGTCTGTCATTGACTGTGTAGGCTAGGATGGCTGGCTGCTCAGCTCTAGGGATCTCTCTGTGTCCACAGTCCCCCAACCACAGACTGGGATTACAAGCATATGTCACCTTTCTCACCTTTAAAAGATACGGATTCTGAGGATCAAACCCAGGTCCTCATGCTCACAAAGCAAGCACTTTACTTACCAGTGTCTTTTCAGCTTCAGTCCAACCCCCTCCTTTCTGAACTATCAAAAGATAGAACCACGCATTCAATTGCGGGCTATCCCACAATGCTCTTAAACATTTGCTGGCATTTATGCTCCTGGCTCAATTTTACACAGAAGTCCAATCAATGGCAAACTCTAGTTTGCTATCTAGAGTTTGACAAATTGATGCTAGACTACTTGGGTTTGATGAAAAAGAAGAAGAAGGAGGAGGAGGAGGAGGAGAAGGAGGAGGAGGAGGAGGAGAAGAAAAAGAAAAAGAAGAAGAAGAAAAGGAAAGGAAAGGAAAGGAAAGGAAAGGAAAGGAAAGGAAAGGAAAGGAAAGGAAAGGAAAGGAAAGGAAAGGAAAGGAAAGGAAAAAAGGCACTCAGAAGCCTTGACTCAGAAATTGTTAGCCACAAGTGTGAAAAGAGGGAACCCTGGGGGAAAGTTGCATATTTGTTCTTAAACCTGCTTAGATCACAAGTCAGGGTAAGTCTTTCTTTTTAAGGGGATACGTTTTGCTTAAGTGGCAAACACAACCACGAATAAGATTTAATAAGCCCCTGATATCTGACATTTAGCTGTGAGACTACAGGGAAGAGACACTTCAGTATATGGCTATGCTACAGGCCAACCTGGGTATACCATGTGGAGTGTAGGGTGGAGTCTGAGGTCACAAATTTGATCTTGGTGGTCCTCCCGGAGCAGCCTGAGGGTACAGGGTTTAAGCCAGCAGTTTCCTGGCATCCTTTGTTATCTCTCTTCCCCACCCTAGGAAACAGTCACCTGTCTCCTAGTTGGCTAGGATCATCTACTAGAGCGAGTGACATCACAGTGACCAGAAACCACCTCCTTTTGTCTGGAGGAGTTATGATGTCATTCCCTCTGGCAGCGATGCAGGATGTTGGCAGCTGGGATTCCTCAGGGCCCTCCTGAAGTGATAATTGCCTTAGATTTTGTTATAATTATCTTGTTAAATCGCAGCCATATACTTTTTTTTTCTTTTGGATTTTTTCCCTTTGCAATCCATTTAAACAGTCTGGAAGATTAAATAAAACCACATACCCTAAACAAAAACAAGATTGCTACACACACACACACACACACACACACACACACACACTTGCACACATACACCGTTGCTTCTTTAAAATACTGTAAGACTAATTCTTTTTAATGAAAAGGGCGCAGATACGGCGTAATTAGATTGCTTCCATTAAAAAGCCATCATTTCAATATCCTCATATAAATATCTGCATCCCGTTGCATATTTTAAGCAATTGCATAATAAGCCCCCAAGTGAAAAACAGAGCAAAACTCATTTCCTGACCACAAAAGGAGAAAGGAGTCACTGTGTGCTCTGAGTTCCAAGGAGAACAGGATTGGATTCCTCCCACACAGCCTGGAGGGAGATGGAGTTCATTGCTACAGGGGAGAGAATTATAACAACACTTAACCGCTGTGACCCATGCAGCTCTGTGCCTCTCCGTGCCATTGGCCATCAGAAGTGCAGCTCCCACTGTGGGCAGAGAGGAAGGAGAGAGGTCCTGAATCCCTTTGTTTGGCCTTAGGGGACTCCTGGAGTGTGGGAAAGGCTGTCCCAGACTTCAGTATCAACAGGTGAATGAATACCAGACAGTGCAGGTATCCTGGCCACAGACCCATGATATGTCATTTCAGGCTTCCGAGGTTTTTAGTCCAACTGGAAGTTGGCCAGGCTGGGGAAGAAGAGGGAGCTGGTGTGGGCATGGCCTGGGAGCCCTATACTATAGACCTGCGTCAGAGTTGCTGGCCAGTTGCTTAGACTCTTACTTGCTGTCCCTTTCTTTTGGTCTCAGAGGGTGCCTGAAGGGGTTAAATGCAAGCATGTTTGAGGAGCATGGCATGTGACCAGCGCTGGAGCCACAGCACTGTGTGAGAGGACCCCCTAGATTGTAAAGACCACCCTTCCCTTGTTCCTTTTGTGTGCCATCTCTCTTCCCCTGAATTATTTAGTATTATGCCTGGCTACTAGGGATCCATTTGGTTACAAAGAGACAAGCAAAGGACTGGTACAGATTGGCACTTGTAAGAAAAACATGATACAAATTTGAGCTGAATATACTGACGCACAGCTGAACTCCCAGTACTTGGAAGGCTGAGAGGCAAGTAGATTGAGAGTTGGAACCTAGTCTGGGCTACAGAGTGAGCTCAAGGTCAGCCATATCAAGTACATAGCAAGACCAGTCTTAATTTCCTTTCTATTGCTGTGATAAACACCAACCAAAAGCAACTTGGGACAGAAAAGGTTTATTTCAGCTAACATCTCTCAGGTCACACTCCATCATTAAGGGACGTCAGGGCAGGAACTCAGGGACAAGACAGGAACTGAAGCAGAGGTCATGGAGGCAAGTTGCTTACTGGCTTGCTCCCCATGGCTTGCTCAGTTTGTTTCTTTATACAACCTAGAAGTATCTGCCCATGGTGGAAGGCACTAGCCACAGAGAACTGGGCCCTCTCATCAATCATTAGTCAAGAAAATTCCCCATGACTTATCTATAATCCAATCTTTTGGAGGCAATGCCTCAAATAAGAGTCTTTATTCTCAAATGAGCCTATCTTGTGTCAAGTTGACAAAAATCTAGCCAGCACAAGACCCTTTCTCAGCAATCCAAAAAGAAAAAGAAAGAGAGAAAATAATTCAGTAATACTGGTTAGGTTACTTCTGACAAAGTAATTGGCTGGGTGGCTGGGATAAGGCTGGGAAGGAAACGCTTCCCTGCTCATGCTTTTGAATCTGATGTTGCATGGATATCAAGATGTAAATATATAAGCTAAGTAAAAATTGCCAAATAATCACAAAGTCATACATATACACGTTTGTACATAAATATAATAGTGAATATCTATTATTTCTGCTTACATAGCAACTTGACTTTCCTTTTTAAAGAAAAATATTTATTTTATGTGTATGTTTGTGTGCATGGATGTGTATGCACCATGTGGATTTATGGTACCCACAACGGTTAGAAGAGAGTGTCAAATCCCTTCGAACTAGATTTACTAATGTTTGTGAACCACTTTGTGGGTACTAGGAACCAAACCCAGGTCTTCTGCAGGAGCAGCAAGTGCTCCTAACTGCTGACCTTGATTTTCTTTTGGGGTAAAAGTTACTACTCTCATTTGGTATTAGCCTTAAGACCCTCCAAGACCCAAACACACACACATTGAAGGTAGGCATAGGCCTTGAATCAACAAGCACATGACTAATGTGCTGTAATAGCAGAAACACAGACTAATGTGAGCTTTTTCTGCAACTGTTTTGTTCTAGCTATAGAAAAAGAATGCCTTGTTGGTATTTGTTGTTACTGAAGGGGCCATAGCCTAGACAGGCCAGCGACGTCTTTGCTGGGAGGGAAGGGAAATCCTGTCTTGAAATAAAGCTAATTAATACTGAGGAAAACAGAGACAGGAGAAGGAACAGGAAGAGGAAGGGGAGGAGGAGGAGGAGGAGGAGGAGGAAGACACCACCAGAGACAGAAAGAAGCAAGAGGGAGGGAGGGTGAGGTTTTAGTCTTTGAGTTTGAGCTTTGCATCCTGTGATATCTGAAGTGGACTCTCTATTTTGTGGATTGGTTAAGTTACAAGCATCCTTGCCATGTTTTGTATGCTACTGTCCATCTTGGCTGGGTTTCTTTCCTTTACAGCTAAGGGAGTCCTGGCTGCATGCATATTTGTACAAACCTGAGTTGAGATGAAAGGAAATCTGCAGAGGTCAGGGACAGTGAGAATGGCAGAAAGACTCCGTAGGAGCATCTCTGAAAGTCTCACTTGGTCCTTGAGGCTGTGGGAATAGAGTGCATTGAAGTCTCACACCTCCTCTGACTTGGTTCCCTTTTCTTCTGAGCTGTTTACCACTGAGCAGTCTGAGCAGAGGCATCACTGACCACACCCATTATGTGGCCCTTCTTCTTTTATCCTTTGGCTGCCATTTTTTGTTATCTGGCACAATACTTGACTTTAGACTATTGAGCATACGCTGTTTTCAAAAAGACCTTAGGTCAGAAGCATGTAGATGTGAGCCCAAGCCTCCCTTGGCCATGTGACCTTGGGCAAGTCTTTTAGACTGCCTTCATTTTGAACGTAGTTTTCCTCACCTTAAAAAAAAAGATGTTATGTCTGCCCTAGACAATGTAAACATGGACAATATTTAACTTCTTTTCTTGTTTCGACCTTCCATCTCTTCCCATCTCTCCTTTGGTATTTCTGGCTTCTGGATTTCAAAACTAGAGAATGGAGCTAATCATGTACCTCAGATATGTCTTATCACCATGTCCAACAATCCAGGCTTAGATGGACTTTTCTGATGTGGTTTTTTCCTTCTACATCTCCCATCTCCCACTCCATCCCACTCTCTCCACCCTACCTTCAGGTCCAACATCCAGTCTAATATGCATCCTTTAGAAGATATATGGTGGTTTTGTGGTATACATATGCTTTTCATTTATAAGAATGGTAATTTAATATAAAGCTATAAATCTTCTTCCTCTTTCACTCATCATGCTGTCTTCAAGATCTGTCATGTGCTGTATGTAAATCTCCTCTATTGCTTTTGACGGCTACACGGAATTCCATCGTATGAATGGCTGAGGTAAAGACTCGGGGCTTTCTGGGTCATAGGATTTGCACAGACTACATTCCTAAACACCAGCAGACAATCCTGCAGGGTGAAACTGTAGTGTTGAGGTCCCACCAGCAGTACACAGAGTTTCTGGGTCCACTATCTATAGCACTTTATCCATCTTTGATGATGTTGCTAATGTCTGTGTTTGAAGAGATGTTGTTTCTATGTGTGTTTTTCTGGTAATTTGTTGGCTCTGATAGCCTCTTTATCTTCTTGCTTATCATTAAAGAGTTTCTACCTAGGAGTTGCTTGTATGAAAGATTGGACCTCTTTTGTTCCCACTGTTTCTCCTTGTGGGTATAAAACCCTCTGAGTTCTGTGCCCATTTTGACAACATTGAACACATGAACATGGACAGTAGTTAATGAAGACAACACATGACAGTGATTTATGACAATATATAATGTCGCTCTTTGTTTATTTTCTCATAGTCTGTTTCCTTTCTTACGTTTTTAAAATATAAAAACATTAAGCAGTATTACAAGTGAGTCCCCCTCGCAAAAATATACTTTGGTTTCTTCCGTTGTCTAGTTTGTTTTTGTTTTTGTTTTCAGAGATGTGGAGAGGAAAAATAAAGAATGAAACATGAAAGATGGAGAGATTGAAAGAAGGGGAAGAAAAACAACCATAAAGCATATCAGATGGAGGCCAGCAGGATAGCTCAGTGGATAAAGGTACTCACTGCCAAATATGATGATTTGGATTCAGTTCCCAAGACGCAAATGCTAGAAGGAGAGAGCTGGCTTCTGCATATTATCCTGTGACCACCACACATGTCCCGTCCCCCCACCCAACTAAATAAATAAAATATAATACAAATTTTAAGGGGCTGAAGAGAGAGAGAGAGAATGAGAGAGAGAGAGAGCACTCAACAGTTGAGTGTCCACTGTTTTTGCAGAGGATTCGAGTTTGGTTTCCAGCACCCATATTGTGGTGGTGGCTCACAAGCAGCTGGAACTTCAACTCCAGAAGATCTGGTGCCTCTGGCCACCAAGGGTACCTGTATTCACATGTATGTACCCACATGCAGATGGAGAATTGGATAATAAAGATGAATCTTTAAAGCAATTTACAAAGAGTATAAAAAGGCAAGGTGATGATTATCATAGAGAAACAGAAACAGAACAAGAGAATGAAGTGGAAGAAGAAGAGGAGGAGGAAGGAGCAGATGAAATATAGATGGCTTCAACTTCCTTGTGCCTTGGACTTAAGATTTTTCTCTTTTAAAGTGAGACAGGGATGTGACTGAAGCTGGACCATTTTCCCCACTTTGAATGTTCAATGTGGGTCTCCTCCAAGACTAGTGGTATACAGTTTGGTCTTCTCTGGTGATGCTGGATATCATTGGCAGTAGCCATAGCAACCAGCCAACCCCACAGTCACAGGGCCTGTAGGGATAGACTGGGATGTTCTCCAGGATGGACACCTTTCCCACTTAGGAAACTTGCAATGCATGTCGGATTTGTCAGGATGTAACTCTGTAGAGGTCCCAAACCACACAGCTGAGACAAAACAACCCGAAGGGGTCTTGACCCAATTCTGAACTCCTGGACCTCGAAATGATACTATCATCTTGTCGGGCTTCTGTGCCTTGTGGGTTTTATCCAATGTCCTCTGGATTGACAGCAGGTGAGTTGCCTACTTCTAGCTCATGAGGTGGTGGGGGCTGAACTTTGTATTTGTAGTCACATAACCTTTCAGGGTGCCTTGACTCCACTCTTCTTGCTCTTTCTGCTTCTTCCTCCTGAGAATCCCTCTCAGCATGAGGGCGACTCCCCAGTAGTGGGAAGGAACACTGTGAGCTGCCTAGCTTAGCAGCACTCCTCTCTCTGGGGCTTATACTCCGAATGCTTTGTGGATGAAGGTGGGGATCTGCAGGACCATCTCAGTATATAAGGAAGTAATGGGATTCTATCAACTACATCTCTTCCTTCTCAGGGAGATTTCTCCCAAAAAGGCTGGTAGGAGGCTAGTAGGGTCACTCGTTCTTGGTTAAGGAACAAAGACAAGAGTTGTCTCCTGAAACTCAGTCTGTGCCCTGCTGATGGGAGACAAAATCTGTAGTCTGGGTGTAATGAGTGTGTTTCAAACCCCACAAATGATCCAGGCAGAGGTGAGCATAGTTCACTGTGAGGAAGGGGGGGTGTCAATCCATATTCCAACAAAGTGTTAGTTTTTAGTTGAGTCATGGCAACGAGAGGTGGATACTTGGACAGGTTTTCAGAGTCAGGAGGCAGCAAGAGGCATGTGAGTCTGCACTTGGTAGACATGGCAACATTTTTTTTTCTTTTGACTTAAAACCATACTAGGCTCTACTTTCCTGTTGCATGTAAGAATGTTTTATAGATGAACACTTTTCTCCTTTTGCTTCCTGAACATTGGCTTCTTTCCCCCAGTAGAGCTCCAAGGATACCTATATTATTAGTCCGTTTCTTGTCACTATAACATAATACCCAAGGCTGAAAAACTATGTAAGATTTACTTAGATCATAATTTTGGATGCTGAAGGTCTGAGATTACCATCTTATCTGTTCAGTTCCTAGTAAGAACCTTATAGGAGTTGGAGTATGTCATGGTGGGAGTGCTTCTGGGGTGGAAAGATAATATGGCAAGACAAAGTTTGGGGAAGAGACCACATGGTGAGATCAGAATCAAGAGGAATAATCATGCTCAGTGTTTTAAAAAAATATTTTCAGATAAAAATATGTTATTTCATTTTGTGTGTATGCGTGTTTTTCCTGTATATGTGTACCACTTGCATGCCTGGTGCCCGTTGAGGTGAGGAGAAGGCATCTTATTCCCTGGAACTTCAGAGAGTTGTAAATCACTCCCATGTGGATGCTGGGAACTCTTTTTTTCCTTTTTCTTCTTTCCTTTCTCTCTCTCTCTCTCTCTCTCTCTCTCTCTCTCTCTCTCTCTCTCTCTCTCTCTCTCTCTCTCTCTCTTTCTTTCCATTTTTCCTAGACAGAGTTTCTCTGAGTAACCTTGGCTATCCTGCAACTCACTCTGTAGGCCTTGAACTCAAGAAATCTGTCAGCCTCGGCCTCCTGAGTGCTGGGATTAAAGGCATGTGCCACCACCGCCCAACTGGATGCTGGGAACTCTCTTAACTGCTGAGCCATTTCTCCAGCTGCCAACCAACCCTTCACTTTTTTTTTTTTTAAGACAACCAACCATCTATCCTGGGAACTAAATGGGGCCCACCAAGGCTGTGTAAACCTTTTGTAGAAGCAGTGCCTCCAGTGGCCTACTTGTCCATCTTCCACTGACTTTGTCCCTGAAAGGTTCTGCTACCTTCTACCACTGTCACCAAGTGGACCAAGCTTCCAGCACACAGTCCTTGTGGGACAAACCACAACCAAACCATACTACCTGACAGCCTCAGGGATAGGTTTTGTGTCTTGATAGGGCCTGGGGGAAGGGTCCTGTCAGGCTAGGGAGTTGAGGGGATCTAGAGGGAGTGTCTCCTCTGTGTGTACTTCAGTTGGCAGGTGCTCATGCGGCCTTGCTCTGGTCTCAGAGCTACCACACAGGCACCCACATCATTTCAGATGTTCTTTCAGCCCCCTAAGACCTGTCATCTAGAAGTGAATACCTCCACTTCAGATGGTCACAATAGAAGACAAGCTGGATACTACAGTGTAAGTTTCAGACTTCTCTAGAAGAAAACAGAGAGCGGTGTGCAGATGAGGAAGCCTGCCTGCAGAAGCTCTGCGGCTGGGGCTTGCTCAGAAAGGGAAGGTAAGACAGGAAGCAAAGGGAAGCAAGGAGACAGGAAGAGTCATGGTGAAGAGGAACCCGATAAGCTTTCAGAGTATGTCCTGACGACTATGTCACTTGGGGTGTGTGTGTGTATGTGTGTGTCAGATAGTGACAATCAAGAGTCTTGGGCCTAAACCTACTTTGATGGATGGTTTGCAAATGTGACTTTGTTCTATACCCCAAGCCATGTTGCAAAGTTATTTTGTGGGACCTTAGATTATGAGGGGGTGTCTAAACTGGGGTGCCACTTGCAGAGTTGCAGAGGAGCTGCCTAGCAAGGACATGTACTAGCTCTATAAGGAAAAAAGTCCAAAAGTCACACACACACACACACAGAGAGAGAGAGAGAGAGAGAGAGAGAGAGAGAGAGAGAGAGAGAGAGAGAGAGAGCTTGGATGCCAACACATACACAGCTTACATGCTTAACACACACACACACACACACACACACACACACACACACACACACCCTATATGCCAGCATACACACACAGCTTACATGCCAGTACAAAACAGGACTAGACTCTTTCCCTTCCCCTTCAATCCAGATGGGCTTGAGACTGGCTTCTACAGGATATGACAGAAATGAGGTTGTGTGGCTTTTGAGAGCTGACCTATTAGATGTAGGAGCTTGAATGTCCCTCTTTATGGGACTCCTGACATCCGTGCTGTGAAGAGTCCAATATAGGCAAGCAGAAGATGAAAGACTCTGTGGAAGAGAACCCTAGCATCCCAAACACAAGACATTCCCCAAATTCCAGATATGTGAACAAGGCCTTTTGGGGGGAGACCTGTCATGTGACCTGAGGTTAAGGCTGGAGGCCAAAGTCTGATGTAGGCAGAGCCATGCTCTGCAATGAGGGCTTGCCGTTTGAAGCTAGATGTCACAGCAGCACCTCCTTGAACCTTGGCTAACATCTATTTCTCTCCCTCCCAATCATACATGATTTCTTTTGGAGGACTGTCCCTCCTCCATTTGAATAGTTCTTTTTGCTAGGCATGGTGGCACATGTCTTTAATCCTAGCACTCAGGAGTCAGAGGCCAGCCTGGGCTTGGTAGTGAGTTCCAGAATAGACAGGGCTATGTAGAGAGACCCTGTTTCAAAAAAAGAGTTAAAAGACTTAAATTACATTTGATGTGTGCACGAGTGTGTGTGTGTGTGTGTGTGTGTGTGTGTGTGTGTGTGTGTGTGTGTGTGTATGCACGTATGCATGCACATAAACCTGTGGTCAGAGGACAACTCACAGAGTAGCTTCTCTCCTATCATGAGAGTCCTGGGTCCTGGAGATTGGACTCAGGTCATCAGGCTTGGCAGCTGGCCCTTTCATCTACTAAGCCATCTTAGCAAACCTTTTAAAGTATTTTTATCAACACATACCAATTCTGTATCATAATAGACTTAATTGTGACATTCATGCATGAATATACTGTGATTGTACCTTCTATTCCTTGTTCTTGTCCCCTCCCACTGATTCTCTCCTTCTCCCCAGTGAGTCATTTCTCTGTCCCCTCCTCTTCTTCCTCTTGTGTGCTGGTGAGTTTCCTTACCTAAGGTGTCCTGTTGGAGTGGACAGCCACTGTGATGCCACACGACTCTCCTTCTAGCCAGTCTCCAAGGATGTTCCCTTCCCCCAACTGGGTGACAAGGACTAATTCAGGGCTGCCCAGTGCTCAACATCCAGAGTCATCTGCAAATGCTGTGAATCTCTGACTTGTGGTAAACGCTATGATATCGTCAGGTTCATAAGTCTATGCAGGAGACTATCAGGACAGAAAGATGGAACAATAGCCACTCAACCCTGACAATGGCTTTGGAGCCTTTAGAGGCAGGAAAACTGCAAGTCAAGGATATTTGATCTACGTGGCTGTCTCTCACCTGATAAATATGGTAGCCACACCCTGGTTCCTGGAGCTGTTCTTGGTGTGTGCATAAGCATCTGTTTACACCTCTCTTCTTCCCTCTATCCCTCTCTCTTTCTGTCTCCCTCCTTCCTTTCTTCCATCCTTTTATGTTCCTTCCCCCCCCCATATGTGACACCAAGCTAGCTTTCATATTTACTTCCAATTCTTGCTCCCCTCTAGAGATCATAGTATTGTAGAATTAAGCCAGTCAGAGGTTATGGGCCCCTCCTAACATAGCACCAAGCCGATTTCCAGGTGCTAATTCATTCTGCTGTTTGGCTGTAAGACTTGCTTTGACCAATAGGAAATCAGCAGACCCAAGGCTTTATGGGAGCTGGAGAGATAGCTCAGTGGTCAAGTGCACTAGCTGATCTTCTAGAGGGCCCTGGTTCAATTCTTAGCACCCACATGGCAGTTCACAAGTGTATGTAACTCTAGTTGCAGGAGATCTGATGCCTTTTTGACCTCCATGGGCATCAGGCATTCACATATGTACATGTGGGCAAAACATACATACACATAAAATAAGTAAATCTTAGAAAAACTAAATAAATATGCTTGTCCAGTTTGCAGTGGCCTCTAGCTTGCCTGATGGGAGACTAGAACACAAGGGTGGCCAGTTGCTCATCCAGAAAGAAACAGGAACATGAATCAACCCTGAAATTGACCTGCAACCAGAGCCAGGCTCAGCTGGAGAAAAAGAAATGCCAGTTACTGAGAGCTATGGAGACTCGGGACGTGTTTGTTACATGTCCACATGGGTAGAAACCTGACTGATGCAAGGGGATCCAACAGCAGTTCCCAGATTCCTTGTCTGTACTTTTCAGGCCTCTATCTCCCTGTGACCCTTAGTTGCTTCTTTTCTAGCCTAAATTCCTATGTCCATGAGAAAAATGCCAAGTATCAGCTACTCCAGACATTTGATATCAAACATAAAACTTGGTGATATGTCCCTAATTCTTGGGCAAATTTACTTGACCCTTCTTGTGTGAGTTTTCTTATTCATAAACAAACTAGCTTTAATTCACAGGATGGTAGCAATAGTTATAATTGTAATAAGAACAATAGCAGTATATATTACTATTATTCTTGTGTTACAGTATATATTATGTATATCTTACAATGTACTGAGTACTTCACACATATGAACTCCATTAGTTCTGGGAGATACCCTATGAAGTAGATATCCTTTAAAGTTTTATTAGTTATTTTTATTTTATGTGTAGGAATGTTTGCACATGTGTGCAGTGCCTGTGGAGATCAGAAGAGGACGTTGGGTCTCCTGGGCCTGGAGTTATGGGTCTTTGTGAGGCACCATGTTGGTGCTGGGAACCAAACTCCTGCCCCCTCCAAGTGCAGCCAATGCTCTTAACTGCTGAGCTGTCTCTCCAGATCCTGAAGTAGATAGATAATGATTAATGTCATGCAATTCTAGGAACCAGACGTACAGAGAGGGTGAAGAAGTTAACCCAAGCCCTACAGAGGTGAATGGCAGACTTGAGACATGGACGTGGGCCATGAAGCAGTTTCTGAGCCTGTTTCCATATCCCTTTTGTAAAAGTACCTCACCTCACAGTAATAGATTTATCAGAAACAAGATGTGCATGCTGGTCACCAAAGGCTATTTTCAAATATCCCAATGTAATATCACAAAGGTTTAATCAAGTCATATCTGCGTGATGAAAAACATGGGTTTGAAAAATAGCGCCTGTGATGTATCCGGCTGTCGTAATGATGGAGCTGAAGCTCACGCACAGCCGATCTGATTGTCTCGAGAAATCATCACTCATTAAGGCATTGGGAGAAAAATGAATCGACCCCAGAGGCCACATGGAGAGGCAGCTCCTGGACGAGCTGCTGGAGGACAGAACAGGCAGCTGGGGAAGCCAAAGAGAATTATATTTAACATGAAACACAAACACCGTCTAAACGGCGGATGGCGCAGGAAAATAAAAATTTGATCATTGTCTGGTGACTCAGAAATCCAGTGGCCTTAGAAGCCATATCCATGCACTTTTAACTGCACGGCACTGCAGATGATGAAAGGGAGATCTTCATTAAAGAAAGCTGAGCCTGGTGAACTGGTAGTGACCGTGTCTAGCTGAGATTGGGCAGGGACCAGGGGGTGCTAATCTTGTATAGGCAGTTGTCAAAGCGAAGATGGCTGTAGGGCAAGCTCTGGGCACCCCAGAGCCCAGCCTCGAACAGCTAACAAGTTGCTGGGTTGGGGCATGGCTGTAGCCCATCTAAGTCACAAATCACAACTGTACCTAGCCGTCTCGGGAGAAATCCTCTGTTTTCCAGCAGTAGACTCTTGATGTGGGCATCAGGCAGGAAGCAGGTGCAGCCTTTCTCCTTTGAATAAATGCAGGAAATGCTCTGGTAAACAGAAGCCAGACGCTGCCCAAGGTCACCCAGTCACAGCATGAGCTGGTAAATGGGGTGTTCGGTCCTTGGCCCACATTTCCAGGGGTGGTAGGTCCCAATGTTGAGCCATGCCTAGAGAAACACCTTTTAAAAGCGCAGGCTGTGTTCCAGGCTGTTGGTTGCCACCTTTGGGCTGCTACTTTGTCTTTGTCGGTGTTTTACAAAAGCCTGCTCTCCAGAGAGCTGCCTTCCATGCAGGTTATAAACAGCTCATGCCTCACTGTGTGATCCAGGCCCGGCCAGGAAAATCTGGCCGCCACGTCCTCTCCACCCACCCACCGAGAGGCACTTTCCAGACCTCTCCCACCGAAGCAGAGACATAGAGAGTACAAGCCGAGTACTTCAGTTGTCAGTGGGCAAATGTGAATGGAGATGCACAGTGAATTGGTTTCCATCATGCATGCTATCAGGGTCATATCTCACCTTAGATACAGCAGCAGCATTTTTTTTTTTGCCCCTCCCTGGCTCTGCAGTTTTCCATCCAGCATCAGAGTCACCTTGCTTGCTTGCTTGCTTGCTTGTTTGGTTTTGGATTGCCCTCAGGCTATGGAGCCACCTTAGCCTACTCCTGTAAGCACAGGTCATCTTCTGGTGTCCACCACTCATCTTCCTCCAGCCCTGAGGCCAACTATCCAGTGACAACTGGCTATTTTGAAAGAAGCCTGCTTGCTTGCTATGAACACATCTTTCTGAGCTTGCCAAAATGTTTGCTTTGAGGGCCTGCTATTCGATGTCACTCTTCACACTTTTCATCTTCCATGTCTGGCTTCTCCAGCTCTGTTTCTACTAAGGATCCTGTCTAAAAACCTCACTGCCCGGGGCTCTGATGACAGATCACTGGCCTTTGTGGCTGCGAAGATTCCCTATCCAGGTGGCAGAATCCAAGGCAATAAGAAGAGGAAAGCACAGTGTGTGTGTGTGTGTGTGTGTGTGTGTGTGTATGTGTGTGTGTGTGTGAACACATGTGAAGGCCGAAATCATCTATATACGTCAGCAGGTATCTTCCTCACTTGTTCCCCACTTTGTCGTTCTGTTAGTTTATTTATTGATGTATTATTTATTTTTTCCATGTGGACATGCAGGCCACAGCTAGCACATAGAAGCTTGCTCTCATTTCCACAGTGAGTGCCGAGCTGCCTTGCTGGCCCTGTCATTGTCCTTTTGTGAGTCAGCTTCTCTCAGGAGATCTAGACTTTGATGAGTGGCTAGACCAGCTGGCCCGGAAGCCCCAGGGCCCCTCCTGCCTCCACCTCCCCAGCAATGAAATCACAAGTGCCACCCCAGCTGGCTTAAGGATGGCCGGGGATCCACCCAGGGCCTCTGCATGCTTTGCAAGTATTCCACCGGGTGAGCCACACCCCCAGAGTTTCATGTGGTTATTTTAAGCTCTATTTCTTTTATCCTTAGGTAGCTTCCATTTTTGTGCATGTTCCATAGTGAAGACAGTAGGCGTGACTAGTTATTATATATGCATATAAGCATGTATTATATACATAATAATATATGTGTTATAAACGTACATAACGGAACACAACTGTGGTGTCATTGCTAATAAATTTATGTTAATAGGGAAGTGGAGTAAAAATGTTAGGACAGGGCTGGGTAAAGTACTTGCCTAGCATGCACCAGGGACAGGAGTCCCATTCCTAGGACCCCCCCATAAAGATGGGACATAAGAGGTGGCCAAATCTGGTGGTCCGAGCTAAGCATATGCTTAGTGGAGCTGGAGCCCCTCCCATGTTTCCATATTCCAGTCCTAGAGTGTGTTGAGGGTTGTAATTAGGTCACCCCCAAGGTCTTTTCCATTCAAAACAAGCCCTACCTCGCTAGCTTTCCTGCTAGCTTTATCTTTCTGCCCCTTCATCATTTCGGTTGCTGTTCTTTGGCTCGTGTCCAAGTTCCACAGGCCTGGCATTAATTGTAAGGCCCAATATTCCTATAATTGCAGGGTAAGTATTTTTGTGCCGAACACAAGCCTGACCTCCTTTGTTATTTAGTTTGAGCTGGATTCTCCGTGGACAGGGGGAGAGGCATGAAATGAGTAAATATTTAATTCAGGCGAAGCGTGCGGCTTCCAAACGTTTTCCCATTTGCTCGGCGTCGGCCCGCATGCTCCAGCTGCTTCTGTGGGGCTTTGAGTTGCGCCCTGTGATGAAGGGCTGGCCTGCACCCCCCCCCAGGAACTCCAAGCTCCTCTCAGCAAATGCCTCGAAAAGGGGGTTCAGAGCGTTTGGACCAATGGGAGCCCAGGAAATGAGTGCACGGCAAATTGAAACCAGTGAACAGAAGTAAGTAAGTGAGTCTGCATTTGCAGGTTCGCGTCATAGCTGCAGTAGCCACGCAGCCATTGGCAGCTCCCGAACATGCCACTTGTCTTCTTCGATGCAGCTGCTGTTGCTGAAGATCTGTGGCCAGAAGGCTCCCCGCCCCCAACCCTCTTCCTAGAGACTGAGGGCAGGCGGTAGATAGAGGCTCAGCAAGTAGTTGAAACTAGTCTGATCCTGAAGGCAGGAGCCAGGTAAGGAAAATCATAGGGCGTCACAGGTGAGAGAAGGCCACAAAGATAGTAGGGCAATCATTGGGTGTTTAGGTAGGCCTCCTTCCCCTGACCCCATCTGCTATACCACAAGTGATCATTATCATCTGGACCTGCTCAGTTAGAGGCTTTGTAGCGACCCCGTGTTCTTGGTGACCAACGGTTTCAGTCTAGGAGTTAGCTGGCTGAGACTCCCATGCATTCCAGCATTGTGGGACAGAGTAGCTGTTTTCTGAAGCCATCTGGCTCACCTGGCTTTTGGTTGAACTGTGCCCGCACCACTATAAAAATATAAGTTAATGAGATTGAGGAATAGCATATAATCAAAGGTATGAATACTGTCGCAATTTAAAACCTGCATTAAAATTCCATTCCGCAGTGAGGTCCTAGGTGTCAGAGAACTTGTTTTCAAATGCATTTTGTTACTTGCTAGTTAGTAGAGGAAACTCTAAAATACTATTAAATGACAGCAGTGATGTTGCAGGTATTCGATCAGTTTCAATACAGAAAACAAATTAAGGACTTTAGATGAGATCTTTGTTCAATAGGATCATCTCCAAGAAGAAAAATGTCCATATTTGCTGCAGGATTATATGTCCACAGATTCTGAGAAATTAATATTTACATACTTAAGTCTACCTACCTACCTACCTATGCATGTATCCATCCATCAATCCATGTAACATGGGCCAGGCACTATGGACAGTTTGCACAGAGGTGGTGTGCAAAACTATAAGATAGAAGTCAAATCTCATGGACGACTTTAAATTAAAAGTTCCTTCAATGCAAATCCAAGCCAACTATCATTGCACATGAGAATTACATCCTTAAACCTAACACAGTGCTGAGAACCCCAGTGGATGTGAGAAGACCTTTCTAGACAAGGACAGCCACCTATGGTCTCTGATTTTATCCTCTGTGCTTCTGTCTTTGGCCTTGAAATATTTTTGTGCTTTTTTTCTTCCCATGATGATACCTAGACCCCATGGACCACCCCCCCCCACCCCAGACTTCTTTCTCTCCATCCTTTTGTGGGAACAGAGCTTTCTGTGGGAAAGTGGGCAGGCCATCTAAAAAGCTAATGACAAAAGGAAATCCTAGAATGTGAACATTTTAAAGAGCATTTGAAAGAGTACATAGGGAGTGAGAATCTGTGAGACAAGTGCATGGATGTATTTATCTAATGGCTCACCACTCCAGGTGCTGTCCAAATGGCCTGTCTGCCTTCTGTCCCTTCTTGTCCTTGTCATGCTGCTTAGTTAGCTATGGCCAGGTCAAATACAGCTAGAAAAATCTCAGATGCACAGTCATAATCAATTACTTCTCTCCCCATTGACCAAGAAAACACTGTGCATTTTGCTGGGCTTTGCTGGGCTACAAGTTGGGTCCTATTTGCATCTAACATTTCTCATCCTTTTTTGGACCAGTAGGAAAGCAGAGGACATAGTCATGTGAGGGTAGCAGTAGATAAACGCAGCCTCTTTGTGTCTAAATTCAGAGAAGTGTATTACTTCTAGTTATATATTTCATCCTGGAAATCAAGTCACGTGATTAAGCTCAATGTCAGCTTAGAGGAAGGACAACAGACTACCAGGCTGTAGGACAAAGAGTGTGTGTGCAGGGGTAGGGGAAGAGTTGGCTTCAAGTATCTAAGTGACGAGAGGGAGTACAAAATTAAAAATGTATGTGCATTTCTGCATATATATATATTGTACAAAGGGTCTCTGACTTATGAGCTAAGGTACTGAGTATGCAATTAATGGTACACTCAATAGAAACTATTTCCCATTTTCAATTTGGATCCATTCCTCCAGCTGGTGGGTGATATATGGCTCAGTTATCTCTGTCGATGCTGGAGAGTAGGAGAGCTTGGAAGCTCCCAGTCAGAGCTGTGGTCATGATCATAAGGGGCTACAACAGACACTCTATAGCCCCTTCTTCAATTGTGGGACTGAACATGGGTTCATGAGCCTGTATGTGGGAGTCTTGAGAAATTTGGCAACGGTAGAAGTTTTTGAGGGCAAAGAAAACCCAAAATTTAATTCAAAGTCAAACACATCTGAGACGTTTCTGGCAATGCTTGTCTGTGTCTAGTACTGGGCCTTCCCTCTGACCTTGGGTCTAAACGCCCAAAATATCCAGTCTGCCCTGCACATGCCATGCGGCACCACTGTTCCCAGATATATATTGGCTCAGATTTGAGACTGTGTTTTTACTGTACATAGAGCTTTTTGTTATTATGGAAATATTATCATGTAATTACAGAGAATAAAGACTCCTTACAGTCCCTCATCACCATTCTTGAGCATTTAAGTATCAAATTGGTATTTTTAGAGTGTCCTGTGCTAGATATTTTAAAAATTTCTGTTTGAAGCCTGGCATGGTAGTGCACACCTTTAATAATCCCAGCTCTTTGGAGGCAGAGGCGGGTGGATCTCTGTAAGTTTGAGGCCAGCCTGGTCTGCATAGTAAGTTCCAGGATAGCTGGGACTACACAGTGAGAACCTGTCTTTAAATAAACAAATGCATAACTATTAATAAGTTAATAAAATTGGCATTTGAATTGCTGTCTTGATTTTTATTTTTTATTTTTTAAAAATCATTTAACGAATTTGGCTTGGGAATAGGAGAGAATTGATCAATTTCTAAAGTGGCCCTGAACATACTTCTGCCATTTGTGCTATGTATTTATGCAAAGCAACATTCTCAGCACTGAAGATTATAAAATCAAAATATTGATCAAGTCTGGAAAATGGTGAAAATGTTCTATGCCCCACACTATCACATGTTCAGCCAAGATTTAATTCTTTATGCAAAAATAGACAGGCACACCGTATCATTAGTATGCAAATTTCCCTTTGTCTTTAATAAACAGATTATATGTATACCAAAGAATTATTTTCAAATAAATTTCTTTATGATTTGTTATCAGTAT
Source organism: Mus musculus (assembly GCF_000001635.26). Classification (NCBI taxonomy): domain Eukaryota; kingdom Metazoa; phylum Chordata; class Mammalia; order Rodentia; family Muridae; genus Mus; species Mus musculus. The sequence goes on along the minus strand of NC_000086.7, from coordinate 11,686,975 downwards.
GTGTTTGATTTACACACTCATATACTGGATGATGCATGAGAATGTGTCGGGCAAAAGCAGGAGAAGCTGAAGAGAGGCTGTCGTGCTGGGCAGAGTGGCTGGCTAGGCAGGATGCACGGAGGCATGCTAAATGCACTTCCCCCTTAGGACATTTGCTACGTACAATAGATTTATCAGGATGTGACTCAGTCTTCTGTCACAGAGCATCTGCACAGATTTTCTAATCCTCACAGCAATTCGGCATCCAGGTGATCAGTACACCAGAGTTTACCAAGCACTCATTGATACACAAAGTGATTCGGTCAAGGTACCCCGCAGCCCATCTGCATGGCTGCCTTTCCTCCACATGGCCCCATAGTTCAGAAGCAAGGACCTTGTCCACCCAGCTGGCCCCTACCCTCCAGGGCATTTCCTCTTTGCAGACTGAGTGTCCTCAGGCTCTGGCTTCATTTGCATAGCTGAGCTGATGAACAGGTGTGGAACCCAAGGAGAGCCTGGCTGTGCTGGGCTTGGCTGCTCGGCTTTCTTTTGCAGAACTGTGTGTAGCTCCCCCAAGAGGACTAGGTTTGCCAAGCTCCAACATTATTATCCATAATGTATAAAGCCCTCAAACATATATTGATTGACATTAATACAACATGTACTAAAATGGAGGGTCAGTCTCTCACATGGGTGGAAGTGTGCTACGTATAAATTACCTTTATAACACTCAGGCAAAAGCCTGCTAACATTATGGTGGGACTTCCTCAGACGCTAGGCCACGGAGGCTGAAGTCTTCACGCCTGTTGGAAGTTTAGTTTTATCTACATATATGTAGATTGCCTTCGAAATCATACAAAGGTTGCCTTTGAAATTTATTTGCATATGTTTGTTAGTGAGGGGAAAAGCACAGCTTTGAGCATTGGCCATGTGTTATATAATGAGACGTTGTATTGTTCTAGGAGAGAGTCGATTCTAAAGGAAGGGAATGCATTCCCACAGCACCAAGAGCAATACAAGCTTTGGTCTTTGTCATACTCTATACCTACATAGAATTGAAATAGTACAGATGTTTTAGAAGGTTGTAGACAACAGATTCTCTGACAGACCTGTTCACCTTCCCCTTTCATCTGTCTTGGCTATCTCTTCTGCTATTTACCTCTCTAACCCAAAGTAACACACATAGACGGTGACTTCACTGTTCTTTGCTTTGAGGTGTGATCCATTGATTCCTGCCAACTTCCTGCGGTGCAGCAGGGACACACCCTCCCCTCTACCAGTTCTCCCCGGCTCATTTGTTTTCAAATTACCCCTGTGACACTCTTCATTAGATCAATATTTGATATTCACATTTCAGTCATCTCCTAGTCTCCTGGTAGAGTGGTTCCAGACTCCTCATATGATCCTTCCATGAAATGGCATAGTATTTCTTAATCACGCACCAGCATCATCTCATATACTTTATACCGTCTCTGGTGTATTTACAATACCTCATATAATAGAAGATTTCTTAGTTTGCTTTCTATGGCCATGATAAGCAGCATGACCAAAAGCAACGTGGAAAGGAAAGGGTTGATTTCATCTTACAGTTTACAATCCATCCCGGAGGGAAGTCAGAGCAGGAGCTGGCACAGAGGCCATGAAGGAATGCTGAGTATCAGCTTGACTTCCTTGGCTTGCTCAGTTGGCTTTTTTTGTACACCCTAGGACACTTGCCCAAGGGTGGTCCTACCCACAGTAGGGTCAGCTTTCCGACATCAATCATTAATCAAGGAAATGGTCCACAGGCTTGCTTGCAGGCCAGTCATGGGGAGGCATTATCTCAGGTGTGGTTTCCTCTTTCCAGATTACCCCAGCTCGTGTCAAGTTGACCAAAAGCAAGCAAGCAAGCAAAAACAACAACAGAACCCCAACAACTAACCTGCAGAGAAACATTATGTGAATAGTTATTGTCTGTATTGTTTTAGGGACTGATGAGAAAAAGGAAGTCTGTCCATGCTCAGCAGAAATGCAGAAATGCACCCCCCCTCCAATGCTTTATATCTGTGGTTGGGTAAATCTATGAATGCAAAATCTGGGGATAGGCAGGGTTGACTACACTGTAACTACTCAAACGACGTTCCTGCTAAGCCATGTGGTACAGTTAACTTTGTTTCCCTGTGGTGGGCATTTTGCAGTGGTAGCTGCTATAGTGCCCCCTCTTAGTGCACACCCCTCTATAATTTGACAGTCACTCTTCTTCTGTGGTGGCTGAGACAGGATCTCATTAGGTAGCCTCTGGCTAGTCTGAGACTTGCTGTTTAGCCCAGGTTGACCTCAACCTCTGGCCCCTGCCTGTGAGTGCTGAGATGCCAGGTGTGTATCATGACACTGGGCCATTCTATTTCTTGAATGTAAGCCATGTGAATGGCTTTGGCTAGTGGAACACTGTTTTCACATCCTGCTGCCACTGTAACACGGTTGCACCAACTTAATGTAACTCCATTTCTATAAAATTGGATACCCAGGAAGCCCCTTGCAATCTGGAAATTCCTATTTTTCAGTTCAAAAATTTTTTTTTGATTCAACTCTTTGAAGCTACCATTATGGTTTCTCTCTTCCCTTTTCAATTTTCTTCTTCTTTTATTTTTCGGGAAAGATGATGGACCTCCTGGACAGATCTGCTAAATTTTGTATCATTTCCTCCTAACTATCATCTCTTGTTATCTTTTGCTCTGCTTTCTGGAAACATATATAAACATATATCTATAGTGACAACATTCATACTGAGCCATGTGTACACAGATATGTCAGTATGTAATCTAAACATATAAGTATATATATATATATGTATGTATGTATATTATCAGAATTTTTAACCTTTTAATACCTTCTGCCGTCTCATGTGAGCATCGTGGAACCTAAAGATGAAATCCTGCCCATGACCCCCATCTCTGAACAGAAGGGTGGGAAGCCAGAGCCACCGGCCATGCCCCAGCCAGTGCCTACAGCATAACAGGGTCTTGGCAGCTGCATCTGGAGGCTGGATGTTACCTTGTAAAGACATTTAATAAAATCTTGAACAAAGAAAAAAATGTTCCTTTATTATTTTAAATCTTTAAATTAATTTATTAAAGTTGTAGTACTAGGAATTGAACCCCAGCCTCAAGAATGCTAGGAAAATAATTTACCACTGAGATACATTCTCAGCTTCCATAGTTCCTTGTAAACACCATCTTGCGTATTTCGCTGTGTATAGTCTCTGAAGACAGATTGCTTGGTTTTAGATCCAACCTACTTATCAGTCAATAGAGGCTTAGATATGAACTACTACCGCAATTGCATAGACTTACAAAGTGATTTAAATCTTGATAGGACTCAATTTTCTTAGCTTTAAAATGGGGGTAATAATTCTACCTATCTTAAAGGGTGAGAGGAGTCAGAGAATTGGTTCGTGTAAAGGGTTTAGAATGGTGACTCATATAGTAGACAATGAAATGTTTCAGTAATGTCACCATCTACTTTCTATGACAGGTTAGTAATAGGGTCTTCTTTCAGATCTCTTTTTCTTTTATACTATTTGTCTCTGACAACATGACCCCTCCTGCCTGATGGCTTTGGGCTTTCTTTCTCTCTCTCTCTCTCTCTCTCTCTCTCTCTCTCTCTGTTTGTGTGTGTGTGTCTGTCTGTCTCTCTTTCTGTCTCTTTGTCCCTGTCTCTCTGATGAGGATGAAACCCAGGGCCACTCACATGAGAAGCACACGCTCAACCACTGAGCTTCACCACCAGCCTTCCTCCTTTAATTGTAAGTTAGAGACTTCCTGCACAAGTTTCCAGACCCTCGTTTATGGAGTCATGTTTAAAAGTGGGACTCGATATTTTCAGACCTTTCTTCTTCAGTGGGCCAAAATCCTCAGAATAGGATCCTTCCCTTTCTTACCTGGAGTGTGAATATAAGCCAGCATGTTTATAATTACAACATTTGCCTGCTGCTATTCTTCCTCACTAAGTCAGTGAAGAAGAGAAGAGCTATTCCTGAGATTTGGAATGTTAACTGTACTGATTTTTCCTTTCACATGCTGCCCACCCTTTACACTGTACCACAACCTAATCCACAGATCTCCATCTATGTCCTTTCTGGGGACCGTGCATCCCATGGGAAGAATAGCTCACTTATGTGGAGTTGAATAAGGCTCCTAGAGTGCCCTTCTTTCTTAGTTTGCTTCTAATACTATGATAAACACTATGACCAAAGCAAGGTAGAGGGAGAAAAGGGTTATTTCACCCTACAGCTCCTAATTCACAATCCATCACTGAGGGAAGGCAGGGCAGGAACTCAAGTTAGGGCAAACCTAGAATAGGAGTTGAAGCAGAGACCAAGGATAAATGTTGGTTACTGGCTTGATCCCCCTGGCTTGCTCCTCTTGACTTGCTCAGCCTACTTTCTTATACAACCAAGAACCATTTGTACAGGGGTGGCACTGTTCACTGTTGGCTGGACTCTCCCACACCAACCATTAATCAAGAAAATGCCCCACAGACTTGCCTACAGATGACCTAATGGAGACATTTTCTCAACTGAGGGTTCCTCTTTTCATATGACTCTAACTTGTGTCAAGTTCACAAAAAACTAACCAGCACACCTAAACAGACTTCCAAACAATTATTTTTTTATCCTGAGCCCCACAAAGATTTCATTGTTGATGTTGTTGTTGTTGTTGTTTGAGACAGGGTCTCTCTATGTAGTAGTGACTCTTCTGGAATTCTACGTAGACCAGAATGGCCTAAAACTCACAGAAACTCGCCTGCTTCTGTCTCTAAAGTACTGGGATTAAACGCATGTACCACCATGCCCAGCTGGACCTCTACTTCTTGAGAAACCTAATGTCTCCCCATATCTAGGCCTCTGGAAGTTCTAGGGTGTGTGTGAGTTCTAGATCTCCCACTTGCCACTGCCTGCTTAGTGCTTCCTTTCTTATCTGCCGAGTTCGTTCCTATGCAGTCACATGCTTTCTGTATTCCAAAGAGACCAACCGTCTCTGTCGTTCCTTTACCTCTGCAAGTCTGTCATTATGAAAATCTACTGACTGTAGTTTAGTGATGTTTCCAGAGGGAGCAGAACTCTGTGTGTGTTTTTGGTCCACCATGTCAAATCAGAAATGTCTTGGAACTTTGTTCTTGAGGTGCAAGGTAGACTTTGACATTGTGTCTTGGATGCTATGCTGTTCATCAGTTTGCACACTTTCTTGACTTTTTTCAATATCAATTTTTCATTCCCTCCTTTACTTTTTGCTACTGAGAGGTACTGTTACTGGACCCCAAAGCATTCATATATAGAGAAGAAAGAGGAAGGACTAAGTTAAGAGGGAAGTTAGAAAGTCAAGAAGGCCAATAAAAAAGGGAAGAAAAATGTGAAAGAAGGAAAAAAAGAAAGAAAGAAAGAACAACAGAAAGAGAAAAGAAGAAAGGAAGATAGATATAGAGATAGATAGATAGGTAGATAGATAGATAGATAGATAGATAGATAGATAGATAGATAGATAGCAAGAAAGGAAGGAAGGAAGTGAGTTATAAGAACAGGAAAAGGGAACATTCTGTCAGAAGCAGATGAGCAGTGTTCTTTTGATGAATTAGTTGGGCCTCAAGCAACGCTGTAACATTCCACAGGCCTCTGTGGTTGGCACATTACGAGAGTTTGTTGTCCTACCAAAGCCTGCTTCTACCTCTTCCATTTCTGATGGTTTGCCAGAAAGCAAATTTCTGTAAAGCCTAGCTTCCTATGGCTATATTAATGTGAAATGTAATAACACATAACTGTAAACTAGTTTATGTGAGTCCCAAATGAATGAATAGGGGGGAAGGTAATTTATTATCAATTTGCATCAAATTTCAGTTGATGTAAAAAATGCAAAGCTTATTTTAATATACTTATTTTTGCAAAAGGCTTTCCATTAACTAGAGTGTCAAGTGGGGGTAACAATTTGCCTAGGGGAGAATCTTTATGGCTCTGCTATTCGGGCTCCCTGGGAGGAAGCCTAAGCTTTTGGGGGGCTTTCTGGTCAGTCCTAGGGTTTGGTGCAGAGTTGAGGGTTAAGCTTTGCAAGTTCCTTGTGAACTGGTGGAAAGGCATGATGAATGACAACTGTTAGCCAGGCCTCCTTTCTGAGAGGACTGGAGGGAGAAGGTAAGCAAGAACTAACAGAACTTGGGGGAATGAAGAATATGTAGCCTTGATTGACTGTGTGTATATTTGGGGGGGCGGTATGAGAGAAGAGACAAACATGGCCTAAGGGTCAAATCTGCCTGCTACTGTTTGTTTGTTTGTTTATATGTTAGCACCTTTCTTTTTATTGATATTTATTTATTTGGTGGACTAATTAGTTTAATTAGAGTTGCTTACAGGAGCACTGGCACCTCACCATTGGCTATATACTATTGAAGAAAGTGTCTGTCCCTTACCTAGCAACCAGTAACTGCCTCTAAAGCCCAAGAGAGCTGTTTGGGTTGGAGTCCTGCTGGGGCTTCATTCTTCCCCCAGTCTTGTGTAGGTAATCAGCAACGAAAGTTCAAGATCCTTGTCACACCATGACTGGTTTTTAGCAATAGCGTTTTATTGGCATATGGCCACTCTCATCCTTTTAAACACTTGTCCATGGCTGTTTTTTGTGCCAAGAAGAGGGAGGGTCGGGTAGTTATATAAAGCTTGCAAAGGACTAAGTATGCACCCCCTCTCTCTCTCTCTCTCTCTCTCTCTCTCTCTCTCTCTCTCTCTCCCCATATATATATATATATATCATAAACCCCTAGTGAACAGAAGGGCTCTGTACCCAAATGAATGAATCTCAGTGGCAAATGACCTAGAACCCACTGATGGATTGTAGCACCCTGTCCCAAGTCTTAGTGACTCGAAACACCAAAGCTCCTTTTTTGTTTTGCACTAAGCTGCCATGTGAGCAGAGCTCAGTGGGGGGAGTCCATCCTTTGTGCTGTGTGCTGTCAGTTGAAGCTGCTCAGCTTGAGGCTGGGACAGCCCACTTTTGAGATGGCTCACTCACTGAGTTGGTGCTGGCTGCCAGCTGGGACCTCAGCCATGGCCAGGACCAGGAACTCTGGTTCCTCTCCATGTGTGCTGCTTGGAATTCTTCATAGCCTTGAGCTTAAGTTCTAAGGAAGTCTCCCAGGAGACAGGAGGGGGAAGATGGTCTGTTTCTAAGGGTTTGGATTCCAAAACAGAAACAGACTTCGAATATGTTCCATAGATCAAATAGCTAGGGAGAAGAGCTTTAAGGAGAGGAAAGATTAGCGCTACTCTCTTCGTATAAAAGATTGTTGTTGTTTTGGTGGTGGTGGTTCACGTAGCTTAGGCTGGCCTTGATCACACTATGTAGACAAAAATGACATTAAATTTCTGATCTTCTTGCCTCCACTTACCAAGTGCTGGCTTATAGGCACGTGCCACTACATCTGGTTTATGTAGTGCTAGAGATTGAACCCAGGGCTTTGTGCATGCTAGGCAAATATTTTAATAGTTGAGCTATATCCCCAACCCTTAATAGTATTTCTGAATGACAATCTTAGTTGTGTTTATATATATATATATATATATATATATATATATATATATGGTATATATTATTAAATTGAGCTAACACATGTATAATTTTGCTCATATTTATTTTTTTCAAATTTTTTGTTGGGGAAACATTTGAAATATACTTTCAGATACTTTAAAACATATAATACATCCCTGTTGACTAATGTCTTCCCTTCTGGCTAATGCCTTAGAACATCTTCTACCTATTTATCTGTAGCTTTATATCCTTTGATCAGTGACTTCTCATTTTCTCTTCCCTCTCCCCCTCCCTCCTCCCTTCCCTTCCCAGTCTCTGGTAGCTATCATTATACTCTTTACTTCTGAGTTCAACCTTATTAGATTCCATGAATAAGTGAGATCATGCAGTATTTATCTTTCTGTGCCTGGCTTGTGTCATTTACTGTAATGTCCTCCAGATTCACCCGACCATCCATTTGTCACCACAAGTGACACATTTACCTCCTTTTAAAGGCTGAATAGTATTTCACTCTTTATAAACATTTGTATATATTACACATAAACACACTCACACACCCAACATTATTTATTCTCTCACTCCTAAGGGTAGGGGCCCATCTTGGGATTCCTCCCCCGACAATCCTAATCGTAATGGTCCAGTCTTAGTTGCATGTCTCATTACCCAGGGCAAGAACCATACGACTATTGGCAGGGCACCAAGGCACACTAACACACCACAGAGGAAAGAACAACTCTATTGAAATTTTCTCTATGGGTGCTCTCTTCCCCCACCCCTGGCTACTCAGCCGCAGTTGCATGTCTTGCTACCCATAGCCAGGACCAAGAACTCACTCCCCCACTCTTCATTGTTGGTTCTGTAGTGCCTTTTGGCAGGCACGAAGAATAATGTGACAAAACTTTTCCTAGGGAGATACAACACACATGTCTACTACCCCCGATAGGAAACCCACAACAGACCAAAGTACAAATATCACCTAAGTCCAACTACATGAACCAATGAGTTTTTTACTTACAGCAAATATGGGTGAAGGGTTATTTAGAGGAGCATAAACCACTCAAAGACAGCTGCTGTCACCAAAGCTCACCCTATGTATGGTGACCACTGATGAAAGCTGAGAACCTGGAGAATGTTGCACTGCCTGCAGGCTGTCAGCTGGCTGGAGAGTGTCCTGTCCATGTGCTTCAGGTGCTCTGCTCTAAACCTCGTCAGGCAGCTTGGCTGCTTTGTTTCAGGCAGCTGGTCTGCACTCAGAGTCTCCTTTGCAGCTTGGCTTGTCTGAGAGGGACTCTCAACAGTCTTTCTTGCTTATTTTGGCAGGGTGGGGGCTAGTGAATCTGGTCAGTTTCGGGGACTTCCTGAAGCTATTTTGAGTTGTTTGCCTTCCTGTTGAAGGAGCTTCCCTGTAGGACGGAATGTTTCAGTCTTGGAGGAAACTGTTAGACAATCGGAAGTTATGTTTTAAAACTGTCCTATAGAATAACTGTAGAGGAGCTTGAATAATACACACACTTAATCTTCATGCCAAGAAGTCTGAAGCTAGGTTTTTACATGGTTGATCAAGCTGTCTACTAATTTCCATAAAAGGCTAATTTTCATCCGCCTGCTATCACTACCATATTCTGTCAACACTCAAACATGTCACCTTATGCTAATAAGATGGCAGTTAGGGCATCAATCTTTATGACCCAAGAGGGCAAGAAAAGAATGTGTAGAAAAGAAACCTTCTTAAAATGCTTGCTTTCTCCTCCATGAGGAGACGCTCCTTTCACAGCAGAAGGAAAAGCTGCAAAGAGCCAGCAGACTTCCAGTTATGACTCTGTATTCAGAATTGGGTCACGGGAGCATTTATTTCCCAGTCCCTGGCAAAGAGGATTGAAACTGGAAGTTCCCTGGCTGCATTAGAGCAACGGTCCTCTGAGGCTGCGGGGGGGGGGGGGGGAAACCCTCACTTTTTCTGCCCAGAAGATACCTTCAAGCAAAAGCAGTCTCCTGCTAGCACAGAAGAGAAGGGAGAGGCTGTTATGTAGTCAATCAATCAGCAGTGCCTGGCAGGTTGGATGTCTTCTAAGTCCATCTCACATCACAGAAAGGACTGGGGAGATTAGAAGTCAATAGGTCTCGGAGCTGTGTGCATCTGGGTTGAGACCAGGGCTTAGGAAATATAGCATGCCTGGTGCCCCCATATATAAGATTTCCTTGCCACCATGCACCTTCCATTCTGGTACTACCTTAAGCTAATGACTAGCCAGGTTAGGGGTTGGGGAGGGAGTTCAGTCTTTGCCAACTTGGATCTTACCTGAGAGAGATCCCCAGAACCTATGTTAAAAAACTGAGTGTACTGCTAAATGCTTGTAACCCAGGTGCTGGGAAGGCAGAGACAGGGCCTAGTTGGTGAAGACAGCCTAACCTAATCCAAGAGTCTCAGGTCCCATCAAGAAACACCCATCTCAGATTCCACTGTCCAGGGGAAGGGCCCTCAATTTTCAAATTTACATTTGCAAGACTGCTTCATTAACTGCACTTCTGAGGGTCTGGAGACCCAGCTACCTCGGCTGGTTGGATCCTATGAGCCTTGCACCTGAGAAGTTTGCATAGCCAGGTACCAGAATCTCTTGGAAATGCTACTCCCAGGTGCCACCCTCAGCTACTGGAGTCAAGAGGTCCATGGTGGAGCACCCCAGTGCAGAGACTGTATGACTGGCTTGAGCTTCTTTTGCAAGTAGCCCCAGGTAATTCTGAGGACCAATCAGGTTTCGAGAACACTGGGTTATGATTTAATCAAAGCCATTTGAAGAGGATGAGAAATTGTTGCAGTGAACTTTGGGATAAGGCAGTAACTTCCTTAGGGTGGGGCATCTGCTATCCAATGAATTTCAGCAAAGATCCCTCCCAGCTGGATACAGGAACTAGGAACTGTCTACCTTCAAATATTTCCAGGGTACCACTGTTGTCTTTTTCCCAACAAATGAATGTTCTTTGTAATTTTTCTAGGTCTCACAAGCACATCATTTAGACTCTAAATTAACCTCTGAATTTTAGAGATTACCCTAAGGGCAGGAGTGCTGGTCCATACCTTTAATCCTAGCACTCAGGAGTTAGAAACTAGTGGATCTCTGTAAGTTTCAGGCCAGCCTAGTCTGCAGGCCTTAGGGCTACATAGTGAGAAGTGAGAACAGAAAGAGAGAGAGGGAGAGGGAGAGGGAGAGGGAGAGGGAGAGGGAGAGGGAGAGGGAGAGGGAGAGGGAGAGGGAGAGGGAGAGGGAGAGGGAGAGGGAGAGGGAGAGGGAGAGGGAGAGGGAGAGGGAGAGGGAGAGGGAGAGGGAGAGGGAGAGGGAGAGGCAGGCTACCTGTTCATAGCATTCCCATAGGACTTTTGTATCCTGCCACCCTTTGGGGAGGACAGCATTGTGTCAAGATCTCATTTTGCGTGGTAACACGTTACCACAAATTTAGGAGCTAAAAACAATGAAGCTTGCTGCCTTACAATTTTGGAGGATGGACATCCAAAAGGGAAGGCAACTATCTCAACTGGTTGAAGCATCCAATGAGCTTTAAAACTGAGCCCTTTGCACTGTGGTGTCTATGTCCTAGTCTCCCTAGGTTAAAATCATTGAGCCAGAGGGGCCATGTGTCTTTCTGGGAATTCTATAGAAGCTTTGTTTCCATGCCCTTTGCCCTCCTAGAAGCTCCCATCCCTTGGTTTGTGGCGCCCCTTTCCCACGTCCAAAATGAGCCACGGCAAGTAGAATTCTTTATCTCATAGCTCCACCCTGACTTCCTCTCTTGCTTCCCTGATTCCTTATATGGATCCTTGTGATGACAGTGAGGCCATCTCCATAATCCAGGAAGGCTATAACCTGCTCCCATCTACAAAGTTCCTTGATCACGTAAGCTAATGCATTCCCAGGCTCCAGGATTAGGACATGGACATCTTTGGGCACTGTTGTTCTTTCCCACGTTTGGCAATGCAACACTGCTAACACTTGTGAAAAGAAGTGCCTGAAATGTTTATAGTTTGAGAGTTATTCCCTAGTTGAATTGGCTTCTCTTTTGTGGAGTAAATACTTTCCCCTAGAATGTCCACTGCTTTGCATATCAGACCCAGAGCACTTCTGTCCAAGCTTTTTGTTCAAGGCCATTCCTATTTCTTATGGGTAGGTCTAGGTGGGTTTGTGTCCCCTGGATATGGCCTGAGAGCAGGGGATCCTTTGCGGAAAGTCATTTGATTACATGGTACATGCTCGTCTCCTCTTCGAAGCTGGAAATGGTGTTTTAAGCACAGAACTTTTTGTTGTTGGTTTGGTTTTTTGGGTACTCAAGAGAATTTGAAAGCGCTTTCTCCCTTCATGGTCTGAAACGTCATTTGTCATTCTACTTTGTTGCTTCTGTCTTTTAGGGAGTATCCTCCAAATGATTCAATAGAAGGGTTGGGGGTCCCCTTGTTCTAGTTCAATGTAAGAAGGGTTGGGGTCCCCTTGTTCTAGTTCAATGTAAGAAGTCATTTGTTTTTAGACAGAGCCTCGCTATGTAGCCCTGATTGGGCTGTAACTCTCTATGTAGACCAGGCTGGCCTGCCTCTGCCTCCCGAGTGCTGGGATAAAAGATGTGCACCACTTTGCTTAGCAGAGAAGTCTTGTAAGGGAGGAATGGTGCTGAGTCTTTATTGTCTTGAGATTTCTAGCCATTGTCCTGTCTGTCTACAGATAGGCAGACTTCTCTTATGCATCACATAGCTCCTTTTCCCTTGTCTGTACCATGAGACTAATAATAGATGACAGGCACAGTTCGCACCGTGCCCATTTTCTCTAGGCCCTTATCCCTTGGTGTCTTTCGACAGCCACCATGTGCAGTTGGCTTCCCTTGGCTTCTTCTGATAGACTTTGCCTGTGTGCAGTTAGCTAGGGGCCCAGCCCTTAACTAACAGCCTACACAAGTGGTGGATTTATGCCCAGGCCCCCTTGCCCTTTGAACAAGGTGACAAAAGTATCTCCTCAAGGTCTCCAGGGGACGAGGTTCTAGTTGCTCACCATGAAACTTTCTTGATCAAACCTTCTTTAGTAGCTGTCTTTTCTTTCCTGCCTTGTGTCCCCACCCCACTACTGCTATCTTCTAGAAGCTTCTCCCAAATAAAATATTTGTGCTCACCTAAGACTTTTGTAGTTTCCTTTTAGGGAAACCCAGATAAATACAGATGCTACTGAAGAGAACATAGCAAATAGAAGACTGAGAAAGAAGAGCATTTGAAATTTCCATGGTACCCCATTACTAAACAGCAGCATCTGTGCAGTGTTGACCCTGTTGAGGGTCATTGTTCAGAAGGTAGGCTTGTGGTGTACACTCTGTATCACCATTTACTAACGAGATAGCTAAGGGCTCATTCTGCAATCTTTCTGAACTTTTTTACAACTGTCAGTTGGAGCTCACAATTCCTCATAGATGATGTGAGGGTTAAAGTGGTGTGTGTGTGTGTGTGTGTGTGTGTGTGTGTGTGTGTGTGTGTAAACAGGATGGTGGATGGAGGGGTGAGAACCGACTGAGTCACATGAGGAATCCCAGGAATCAGACCAGCTGAGAAGGGTAGAGATTTGAGTTTATTGTGTAGTGTATAACCTTATATACAGTGTTTGAGCCAATCCCAAGCCCCTAAATTCTTGGCTAATCATATCTTGCCACAATGTCACTTTGCCCCAATGAAAGCCCTGACTGATAAGGTTACTCAGAAGTGTGGTGTGTGTGTGTGTGTGTGTGTGTGTGTGTGAATTGTCACCTATTAATCCCCTATGAAGACTGAGAAGCAACCCCACTTTGGCCTGAGTTCCTTTTTGCTGTCTCACAGGTGTTCCGGGAGCCATCTTAGATCTAATAAGGCAGATCAGGACTCTTTTGGGAGTTGCAAGAACCTGTGGTGCCTTGATCTCTCCATCCTAATTTTTCCTTCACAAGGTTGACCTCCACATCCTGAACATGTGTGGGTGTGTATTTGGAACTCTTCAGACATTATAAGGTTCAATAAATAGTCATTTGTGTTGGTTTTTTTATCCCACCTTTTGGCTAAGTGGGTTTTCAGGTTCTTTTGACAACAACAACAACGACGCTAAAAACACCTGCTATATCCAGCACCACTTAGTCCTGGAGACCTGTTGAGGATCAGAAACGGGCTGAAGAAAGGACAGACACACAAAGTGAGCTTACTTAAAATGGTTTCTCCAGAAGCTGCCGTCAGGACATTTGAATATAAGTACCCTCGTATGTCATGTACCGATGAAGGGTGTGGTAAATCTAAGAAGGAGGCTGGTCCTTGGAGACTGATCGTCTTAGCCATCTAAGTCTGAGTTAGTATGCTCTTTGACAGTCACATGACAATGAAACCAGCTAATGATACATTTTCCAGAACATGTCCTTTTCCAGAAATGATGCGTGACTAGTATATCTGGCCCAGGAAACTTCAGTAGAGGAAGAGTGTGTAGGTGAGACACGAACAGACAGAAGGACAGGTGAGATAAGAATACTCAGAGCTTAGTACCGCTGAGGAATTTAGAAACCAGTGTGAAACATAAGCTTGTATTTCCCAGTCCCTGGAAGGGGCAAGACTATGCCTACTCAACTGTGGCATCCTTAGAGGCCTTCAAAGAAGGGACTTTAACCCTCTGGTGCTTCCAGGCTGACTGGAAAACAGCAAAGCAGGCTCTGGAAGCCAGAGGAAATGGTCAAGAGCTCAAGTGTGTGTAGAGCACCAAGACAGGGTAAGGTTCCAAGGAGATGTAACTAGCCCCAAGACAGAAGCTGTGGAGACAGGCTGTGACAGGTGAGAGTTCCGAGGAAGGAGAACAAACAAGCTTCCTGAAGAGCAGAGCAGAGCAGAGCTGAGAGCATCTGCACCTCACAGGGGGAGGGGCGGGAGGGGCCTGGCAAAGCAGAGGAGAAATTCTCCAGGTAGGAGTGCTTGCATGTGCAAATGTATTAGGGTACAATTGGGCGTTTTGACAAATGTTCTTTTATGTCTTGTTTTTTTTTTTTTTTCATAGTCTGCGTTCTCTTTTACCAGGAGAAGCTGTCTTTAGTTCTCCACGCTGTCCGCTGTGCCCATTACTGGATGTCTAATGCACTCAACAAATTCTATTATTTTATGCTGGATGTATGGGGCTATCCGTTAATACCTGACAGTTATTACCCAGAAAGTAAATGAACCTTGGAGTGAATATTTTCTTTTCCTCAAAAAGAGGTGGTGGTGGTGGGAGGGGGGGTGAAGTGTCAGAGAGAAGAAAAAATATTTTAAGCTAGGAATCTTCACAGAGGCATGCATGCTTTAGAAACAAAACAAACCATGAAAAGATGTGGATTTGAGATGGAACTAGGAGGCATTCTCCAACCAGCATGGATGTCTTTCAGACGCCTGCAAACGCCTTATCAGAGGCTCCAGCTTCAGGCTGGACTCATTTGTCAAAGGCCCGACATCTGATGATGTCATAGCAGCAGAGCGCTGGTGGGCCTGACTGAGACAAGGTGTGTCTCCGGAGCTGGGTGAGGCTTAGCCCCAGCCCACCCACCAGACTGAGTTATTTTTAAATACCAGCTTCTTTTCTGCACACGCACACGTACTGCTGGATGTCTTTCTGGCGTCATTCACCAGCTTCTAGAATGTGTTCCCAATCCAAGGTGGGCCTTAGGCAAAATGGGGAGGCAGTGAAATCCCCTTCCCCTCCCATGCTTGCCCCAGCTTTCCATTTTCTTTGCTGCCTAACATGGTTCACTGTTTGACCAGATACATTTTTTTCCCTCTGAGAGTGGGGAATTACTATTACTGCAACCCAGACAGATTTGCAGGATTTATAAGAAAATCATGGGCGGGGTACAATGCTTAATACAAGGTTAGATAGACCTCTATAATAGTGGAAGTTTAGGCCCCACTGGGAGCTGGCTTTTCAGACCCCATCAGATAGATGACTATCTTGTTTGCCAATTTTCTGGGGGTGTTGGCTGCTATAAATTAATCTACAGTGTTAGAAGTCCCCAATGCTCTAGGGAGAAGGTAGGGATTGAACAGGGTGGTAATGGGGGGCACTGGGAACATTGTGATTCTCTGCTTGGCTGCTGGCAATGCAGTTTGCTTTGTGAAAATTCATCAAGATAAAAATTGGTGGTGCAGAAAAGGTTTACTTTCAAAAAGCAGTTTGGGGGCTGGAGAGCTAGCTCAGCAGTTCAGATCCCTTGCTACTCTTGCAGGGAGGACCTGGGTCCAGTGTCCAGCACCTACACCGGTGCTCACAACTGCCTCTAATTGCCATTCTAGAGGATCCAGTACCCTCTTCTGACCTCCACAGGCACTAGGCACACACATAGGCACATACATTCATTCAAGCAAAACACATACATTGAAATAAACCTTTTTTTTTTTTAAAAGCACATTTGACATCTGGGACAAAAAGACATGGTTCTTAGAGTATCTGTTCCTCTCCTTGTACTCTGCCAGATGTTTGGAGTAGTTGCACTATGAGGGGGGGGGTTCACTAGTTATGTCTGTTCTGCTGATGTGGAAAAGAAGTCACAGAGGCTTTGGATCTCTTACCCAAGACTACGACGTAGCCAGTTACTAGCAGGGTAAGGTTAAAGCTCAGCCCCCCCCCCCCCCCCGCCAGCTACAAATACTTTTGATTTTTAAAAAAGCACATTTCAAGAATGGAGGCTAGGGCTGGAGAGATGACTCAGCGGTTAAGAGCACTGACTGCTCTTCCAGAGGTTCAAATCCCAGCAACCACATTACAACATGTAATTACACAGCCATCTGTAATGAGATCTGACGCCCTCTTCTGGTGTGTCTGAAGACAGCTATAGTGTACTTATATATAATAAATGAGTATTTTAAAAAAAAGAATGGAGGTTAAAACCTCTCCTACAATACCTTAGATGGCTGTAGAGAAATCCTAGTTTGGACAGCAGACTGAAAAAGTTCCACGTTGGCCAGATGTCAGGAGGGGAATGTCTCTCCATATGGTAGCTGGCATTGGGAGGTCAGTATGTCTATGTT
Source organism: Mus musculus (assembly GCF_000001635.26). NCBI lineage: Eukaryota > Metazoa > Chordata > Mammalia > Rodentia > Muridae > Mus > Mus musculus. The sequence goes on along the minus strand of NC_000086.7, from coordinate 11,670,418 downwards.
CAGATTGGGTGTCCCAGAGTGGTGAGAAAATGGTGTGTGTTTGGGCATGGGCCCAGAGAACAATGGGAAGTTGGCTCAGGCTATGGCATGGTGGGCAAGCTTGCGTTATGTCAAAGTGGCAGTTTTGACCAGAAGAAGGAGAGAGTCCTGGGGGCTTTGGGCCTTTAATAACCAAAGAGTTAAGCTGGGTGTGATGGCACAAACCTTTAGTCCCTTGAAAAATAGAGGCAGGATCTCCATGAATTCAAGGCCACCCTGGTCTGAAGATCGAGTTCCAGGATATTCAGGATTACACAGAGAACCATTGTCTCAAAAAACATCATCATTATCAAGAAGAACCAATGAGGAAGAGAGTATAGATAGATTGATTGATTGGTTGATTGATTGATTGATTGATTGACATTCCTGGACCTGCAGCTAGAGGCAGGGAAGGTGTACTAGAAAGGTATTCATTGTGTGAAGAAGATGACAGCTATTAAAATCATCCATAGGTCTTCTGCAGTGGGACCTGTCACTCATCCACCAAGCCTGTGTCCTTTAGTCCTTGAGGGGCTGTGACCAACCCCTTTAGTCTGGCAAGTTGACTCCCTTGAATGTGATGGACGAGAATTTATCCTTGAGCCTGGTGATTGCCCTTAATTGGCCTGATGGTTTCCTCTTTGGACTTATTCTTTTATGGGTCCTTAGTGTTGGAAATAAAAGAATTTCAAATGGATTCACAAATTGAAGACAATTTTGTTGGCGTTTGAAAGAAATAAACAACAGGATAGATAGGTAATCTGGAGGTCTGATTAGCTGCTCTGAGGAGTTAGAGTTTTACAAAAGTTGTACTTTGTAAGTAACTGGTCAAGGTGGCAGACAGACCTAGCCATAAAGTCTTTGAAAAGTTACATTGTTGTTAAATAAATAAAAAAACCAAAATTACTATTATTGGGTGTGTTCAGAGAGAAAAAGTAACAGAGCCTTGAGTGTCAGGGCAGGCAGGGTTAGGATTTGAGCTGGACCCAGAGCTAGTGGGTTCAAAGAGCGGGCCTTGAGGGAGGGGCTACTGCTCTGTACTACCTATCTGTTTAGATGGCTAGTTATGACTTCTGCTTCTCAGCAGTCTTCAGGTGTTTCTGCTTTATTTGCACCTTTGGGCTCAAGGCTATAAAATAGGTTTGCTCCTTACCCCAGGAAGTCTTTGTCTTTGTTTAGGCAAGGAAGCTCTTTGCTGTCTTCATCAAAGGGTGTTGTCAACCACTGACCTAATCAAATCAAAGTCCTTATTCAAATCTCTCTTTTTCCTCCTACTCCTCTCCCACTCTTCTTCCCCTCTTTCTGCCCCCCCCCATCCTGCTCCTCTTCCGGTCTCACTGTGTAGCCCTGGCTGGCATGGTACTCAGAGATCCCCTGTCTCTGCCCCCCCACTGCTAGCATTACTAAAGGAAGGGGTTACTACTCCCAGTTGGATAGACATGGGGAGGAGGGGCACCCACTCTTGAATTAGAAAGGATCTTAGGGGCACTTTTACCTGAGGTAACTGGTAGAGATAAGCATTTCTCAAACAATGCTCCTCCCTGCCTAGCATTCCCTGTCCTTGGGATAGGAACACACCATCTCAGAATCCAGCCTCAGCCTGTGGAAAATGCAAGGCACACAGAAGAACTCCCCTTGAGTCCCAGCTGAGCTTCCTGTCAACAGCCAGCATCCACTACAAGACTCAGATGTGAGGCATCTTGGCTGCCCAGCCCTGTGCAGCCTGCAGATTTTCTGTTGCTGTCACTCCTTGGAAGACCACAAGCAAGAACTATCTAGCGGAGGCCATTCAATTCACTGAATCTAAGTCACTAAGTCCTTTGATGGCTTATTACACGAGATGCTGGAAAAACAAGACAAAAGACCATCAAAGATTAGAGAACTGGACTGCTTGAGGGCGCCCACTGGCGTCTAGGAGTAAGGAAATTGAGGGAAGCTTCAAGTAGATTCTGGCTTCTCTTCATAAGGATGCCAGCAACACGGGCCATCAAGATGGCTCAGTACTTGTTGCCAAGCATGATGGTCTTAGTTTGATGCCTGGAACCCCCAAAGTGGAAGGAGAGAACTGATTCCCACATGTCTTCTGACCTATAGCACGAGCACACACACATTCATGTACACATACACACACACACACACACACACACACACACACACACACACACACACCCCATGGGGTATGTGTTGAGCCCATAAGTAAATAATGTAATTAGAAAGCAAGCAAGCAAAGAAACATCTGGCCCACAGATCTGAGATGCAGACTCCTCCATGGCTCATTCTGTAGCCATGGAAGCAACACCTATCTCATTAAAGGGCTAGTTATTCACATCGTATCTTTGAAATGGAGAGGATTCATTGAACAAACCCAGACTAGTGTATCGTCAAGATCCCAACTGGGATAGACATTTCATACTCATTTCAAGATGAAACTAGGCATTGTAAATGTTTGCATATAAGTGTATGTGAGTATATATTAGTTCCACACAAATCCGTTGGAACTGTATCTCACATATTCTAAGTGCTCAATATACGTCCACTGTCATTTATATACAGTGCCTCCAATCTGTTTCTCTAAGTAACATTGGTATCCTGAGTGTAGCTTTTCAAAAGCTAACCAGATACAACTGTTTGGAAAGCCATTTGGCAACAAAGGTTAACTATACCTAACTCATGATTCAGCAGCTCTCTTTCTAGGAACATACCCAACAAAAATGGGTCTTTGTCATCCACCAAAAGTCAAACCAGACAATGGTCACAGTGATTTCTTTATGATGGTCCCAAGCTGGAAACAATCCAAATGCCTATCAAGGATCCAGCGGGCAAGTAAATCGTGATAGGTTTGCACAGTGGAATATTACTCGGTAATTAACAAGGATGAACTGGGTTTTATGCAATAGGATGGGTAAATCTGGCAGATAAGAGAGCCACACACCAAAGACGATGTGCTGCGAGTCCATTTATAACAGCAGGTAAAACTGATCTATGGTGATGTAGGGTAGACTTACTGGGCTGTGCTGACTAAGAAGGGCCAAGAAGGAACCTTCTGTTAATGTTCTATTTCTTGACCTGTGTGGTAGTGATACAGATGTATTTACACCTAAAAATTGATCAAGCAGTGTGCTTAAGGTGAGTTCATCTCACTGTGTGTAAGCCATTCGAGCTCATTTGAGTACCCTGCCCGAAGTTCTGTGCTGTGACAAGCAGAATACTTAAAACTAAAGTAAAAGGGGTCAAAGGGAATGCCTCAAAGAGCTCGGGGGAGATAAGCATGCCTTTGCGAGTCAAAACACTGGACAAAACAATGGCCACCAGAGCCACCCCAGACCAGTGGCTTTTGGGTGGTTTGTCTCACAAATTTAAAAAATGAATTTCGCAGACAATGGGGGGGGGGTTAGAAAGGAGTTTTATTGTAGGTTAGGTGGGAGAGGAACAAGGAAGGGCTCCTGAACAGCAGGACAGTCCAGAGAGAAAGGTTTCTCTTCGCTGCGTTAATAAGGCTGTCAAGCATGGTGGGCTATTCAGTCCAGCTGTCCCACCCATGAGGTGTGAGTGTGTCTCTCTGTTTGGGTCACATCCCACGGAGCTTCCAGGCAATGGGGGCTCACTTAGGTTGTGTAAACGGAGAGGAAAGCGTATAAGAAGCCAAAGCTCTCTTCTGGCATTTTTGGCCTCTTGCCAGGGCAGAATCTAACCAGGAACTGAGGGGAGTGCCTCAACGACAGAGGCCAGGCCAGGACCGGGGCAGGGCCTTGTCCTACCGCCCCACCCCCACCCCGTTCTCCTGAAGAAGCTACTGCGGCGGCGGGGGGGGGGGGCGGCGGGGGGGGTGGGGTGGGGGGAGCTTAGAAGACACCGGAGTAGCATTTCTCCGACCTTCTCCAGTCTTCTCATCTCCTGCCCATCTCCTGCCCATTTTGTCCCCGGAAGGAAGTTCCAGAACTAGGAAGGCCACAGAAACTAGAACCCTTCTCTGCCAAACCTGGAAGGGGAACTTTGTCCTTCTTCCCTAAAGCTCCTCATCCCAGACAAACCCCACCGAGCCTGAGGGCAGAGAATGCTAGAAAGCAAGCCTTGTCTGGCTTCCCTCTCGGCCGATTAGTACGACAGCCCGATCCCATTTCCACAAGACTGTCCATTCTCCACTGAACCCAAATACAAATGATTTCTCTGGGAATTTAGACCTTCAATCTGAAGGCTCTTGTGTCATGTAAAATGTCAATTAACTAAATTTGTTACGCTTTTTCTCTTCTCCCTACCCTGTTATTTGTTCTAGGGATACCACTGTGACTCTCAGGATGGCTTAAGACTCTCCACCACTCACTTTCTGTCCCTACAAAGTTGTACCTTAATAATAGAAAAAATCAATAGAAAGTGGACATCTTCCAACTGGTTACTTTGGTGAGAGTTGCCTTGAAAACCCAAGGGAAAGGGTTCTAGATAGGGAGTCTTCAGAAGAAACTGCCCACTTCCTCTGAGAGGTGACAGTCTCTCTTCAGGCAAATGATGCTGGAATGCCCCCGGGACTGCCCTCAGCTGCTGATGGTTCTCTAAGGTCGTTCTGGGGCCAGCATGGGGCTTTCCCAGAAGACCCACAAGTCCCTAAGGCCTTTCTTTTTCCTGCATTCCAAGTCTGAAAGCTAGCTGCAAGCCCGGCTGTTCACAGGAAGCTTCCGTGACTTGGAGTCTCACATACTCTAGAGTGGGTTGGAACTGGGCTTACTGGAGGCAGTAGGAACTGGATGGAGTAAAGTCCACAGGGCCAGTCTGCTGGCATTCTTGGCAGTTTGAGGCTGGGCCACAGGAGGAGTCACTATCCTGGGGCAGTGGGGCTTATGGTCAGTTGTAGCTGCTGGGCGGGCTTCTCGAAAGCGGGTAACCTAGCTGGAGACCAGCTTAGCTTCCCTGTGTCCCTCCATCTCCCTCAACCCTTTAAAAGCTCAGCGGGCTTCTGTTAACATCTTCCCGGCCTTGGAGAGGGGGTTAACACCAGAAACCCCACTCTCCACACCTCCCCAGCAGGAAGTCCCCCACCGCACTCTTTGACACAGACAAGCCCACCCGACCGGCTGTCGCCCGAGCCCGCCAAGCGTAGCTGATTCTGATCCAGTGTCATTAATTTCGAAACCCGCGTGGGTTTCATCAGCATTAAGGAGAAGCTGGGTTCGCTGCCGCCCCCGCCATCTTCCCTCTCCACCAGTGACCGTGTCCTCAGGGAAGAAGGGGACTTGTGGGCGACCCGAGTTCCCCAAGCAGCGCGATGAAGCCCCCCAAAAGACCCCCCTCCCCTCCGCCTGGAGCGTTGAGTCCTTGGCACTTCTCCGGGGACAACAGGGCGGCCCGGAGGGCAGCCGGAGGCCCTGGCACGGCCGCGGGGTAATTGGAGAACCTCGGAGGCCAGATGGGGGTGGGGATGTACCCTGGGGCTGCGGGTCCCGTCCGGCCGAGACCTTGGAGGGGGCTGGCCGGGCACCGCGAGGCCATTAGGGGCTCGGTCGCTCCGCACCCTCCCTGCGGCTCCGCCCGCTCATTAGAGGAGGCCTGGCCGGCCGGTTCGCCTCCTCCGGCCGCCAATTACCCGCCCTGCTGGCTCCCAGCGCGCCGCGGGGCCAGACAAAGGCGCGGGCCGCGGGCGGGCGGGGGAGGAGGACGGGGGAGGGGCGGGGAAGGGAGGGAGCCCTGGGCGCCCGCGCCTGCAGAGCCGCGGCGGCGGCGGCGGCGAGATAAGGGCTGCTGGGGCGTCGCGCTCCAAATGGAAATGAATCCAGCGAGCGGGCGCGGCGGGCGAGCCCAGCAGCCAGGCCCCCTTCGCCCCCGCGGCTTTAGCTCCACGACCCCAACAAGTCTAGAGACCCATCCACCCTTGGCACCCGGAGTGCCAGCCACCCCCTTCCTCCCTGAGCTGTTGCTGCCCGTTGAGAAAGTGCTGGAGCGAGGGCACGCCACGTGCCTCCCTCTCCATTGCTCCGGAAACCTCGCCGGGAGGGTTGTGCTTAGCTCGGTGAAGCTAACCAAAGCCTTCTAGGCTTGCTTGCTCACCACACCCCTCCTCCCCAGAGCTAGTCTGGCACAGCCAAGTTGGGGGTTTGGGGGGAGGGGGTATAGGCATGGCAGCGCCTAGCCTTGCTGATGGTCAACCCCCCCCCCCCGGGCCCCGCTTCTCTTTCTTTTAATATTTGCAAAATGAGGCTTTGAGAGGCGAAATTATTTTTTTCACAATTCCACGGGTTAGTGGCAGCATCTAGGCCATAGTTCGCAGCCTTCTAACATTTTCAATATCCTGACTTTTCCAGGGGAAAAAAAAAATAAAACGCAACCCGCGTAAATCTTCACTATGATATTTTCAGCTGTCCTTTGCAGAGCCTTTCTCACTGGAGTGGCTTTTCGTGTGAGGGAAAACAGGCTAGGACCTCCCAGCTAGTCACAATGACTTCCGCAGAGGACATTTAGTTCCTCAGGTTGCCTTCTGAAAACCATGGATACTTGTTCATTAATTAAATACAAGATTATTAGGCAGGATATAAGCTTTGGTTTCCAGAATCGGTAAGCCAGGAGGGCCCAGGTTTGGAGCCTGAGTTTGTAATGTGCCCTGCCCTAGTTCTCCTGTCTTGGGGGTGGGGTGGGGAGGGGTGAGGCTAGGAGACTCCTGGGGTGCCACAGGGAATTGCCCATTGTTCTTTGGTGACATCTGTCTCCCTGGCTGCCAAAGGCTTTAAGAGGCAGCTTCCTTTTCAGTCCAGCACAGGGACAGTACAGTGCTGGAACAGTCCTGGTAAGGGTCAGGGAGACTCGAGCCTCAGGGCATGCCTGTGGGATGAAATGTAGACCGCCCCAAATGAAGACAAATGTCCCTCAATAAAGTGCTATTCCCAAGGGTCCTCCTTGCTGTCTGCTGTCAGCAAGGTTTAGGGCTCCTGAGGTCAAGGTCTTCCTCCTAGCCCGTGTCCCCCCCCCCCCACACCGCTCCCAGGCTACTTAGCTTCACACAGAGAATACCCAGTAGGGGCCCTGGCCTCCTCCTCCTCCTGCCTCAGAGAGCAGGCACTAAGCCAGAGGCTGAGGGAGCTAGCCAGGGAAGCTTGATGCAGATCATTCTGTCCTCTCTGGTGAAGCACCACCAGGAGCCAGGCCATGTCTGCTGGAAGAGAGGAACCCTCCTTCATGTGCATGCCAGGGAGAACCTGCCTCACGCCCCAGTTATCGGTTCCTAGCAGTTGCTGACCTCCTCAAACCCTGTCCTGAATCATCTTACACTCACCCACCGAAAAGGCCCAGCCAATGGCCTCAACGCAACTAACTCCCCAGGTGCCCCCTTAATCAAAAATTAAGAAAAGGTATAGTCAGAGGGATTCAGGACCCTTGCTGTGTCCGTCTGCTCCCTTCTCATTGGTCAGTGGGGATGACAGCTATCCAAAGCGACTAGTTTTGACAAAATAAATTAGGTTGGTGACCTATTAGTGAACTGGAGGCAATTCACCCTTAACTAGCCTTTCTGTGGAGGCTCCAAATAGCTCTTCCATGATTTCATGGTTTTGTTTTTTGTTTGTTTGTTTGTTTTTTTAGTAAGCTCTGGCCTCCTCTGTGGTCCTGTTTTCAAATGCTTCTTACATCTTAATTTTTGTAAATTATGGGCCCTGGCTATTGGGGCAGCCAGGGAGGGGTGGCTGCCAATATGGAAGAGATATTATTTTCCCCTCTCCTCCCCAGATCTGCCATTTGCCTGGAAGGATCTTTGAGGAAAGCATCCAGACCTGATGTTAAATCCCCCAGAAGGGAGAATGGGCCAACCTGGTCCTCAGCATCCCAGATGAGATATCTCAGGAAACTGGAAGGAGCTTCCACAGCCTTGTTTTTGATGATGAACACCTGTGTGTGACAATGATGGGAACAGCAGCTGATGAAGGTCCCTTCCTCCATACACACCCAGAGATAGGTAAGCAGATAGCCCAAGCAGCACACAGCGTTGCTTAAACCAAGGATTCCTGAACTGGAGAACACAAAGCTGCCCTCTTGCCCTAGCTACCTCCGATTTCCCTTGGGAACTAGGGGAAGACACGGAGTTCTTTCAGGCTAGGGACGTACCCTTTTCAGAAGTCTGTTGGGATGCCCCTGGCCACCCCAGAGTGTAGCTCCTTGCAGTTGCCCTGGGCGTCTTCCTGGCTGGATACCCTTGGGCCAGATGCTGAACTGCAAGCCTCTGTTTTCCCGTGTTCACAATGAAAATAAAAGTCCTAGCATCCCAGTGCTGTTGTTTGATGAAAAAAGGCAATGCACCTCCCCCCCCCCCTCACCGCCCCCCCCAACACACACCCTTGAGATAGGGTTTTTGCTAGGTAGCCTTGGTGGGCCTGTAGTGTACTCTGTAGACCAGGTCTGCCTTGGGTTCCCTGTGATCCACCTGCCTCTGCCTCCTTATTGTTGGGATCAAAGACATGCATACCTGGTCTTTCTCTGTCTTTTTAATAAAATTCCCATTGTTCATCTGAACTCAGTGCAGTATATTTGGTTGTAGAGGGAAAGCAGATAGTCTGAGTTCAGTCATGCACAGGCTGTTTCAGAAACTGTACTAGGTCTCTCAGCTAAGGTGACTGATTCCATTAGGAAACTGGCTGCAGAAGTCAAGGAGGCTCGGAGAAGCCACAAAAGTGAGGCCATCTAGAGATTCCTACGGTCAGGAAGCTGTTACCACCTTAGGCCTGGAGAATCCAGAGAAGAGATGATGTCTCTGGGACCCCCAAACCAGCTCTGCCTAGTGTGGAAGAAAAGGCTGTCTAAAGAGAGCTAAAACCACAAAATAGTCATCACTGCTGAAGGGTAGCTTTTGAGAAGACAGTGAGAAAGGAAGATGTACCTTGTCCTTTCCTGCCTCCTGTTCTCTCATCTGCCTGGACCTCAAGATGCTCAAACTCCCTAGAAGCCTAAGGGCAAGGAACTGGAGTTCCTTGAATATCCTGATGCCCTGCAGTCTGGAGCCTGGCAGTGGAGCAAGCTATGATGTGACCCGTCGAAGGACCAGGTCTTCGTGCAGGTCTGCTATGAACTAGGCAACCTAAGGCCTCGGTGCATGATGTCAAGCAGAGTTCAGCCTAACAATAAGGTGATAGAATGTATTTATCCTGGAGTCTGAAAGAATGCGCTTTAGCCTGTAGAATGCTGCATTACCAGGAAGTAACAAAGGCTACCTTGGTTACCAAGGTGGCTACAATTGGGCTGTATGTCCCAGGTCATGATGCACAGTGTTTTCACTATCAAGTTACTGCTTCCAGGGAACCTGAGAAAAAATCAGGAGAGGGCCAGCAACTTGGCTTAGTTGCTAAGGGAGCTTGCCGCTAAACCTGAAAAGCTAAGTTCCATCCCCAGAACCCATATGGTAGAAGGGAGGGACACATTGCCTGCAAGCCATCCTCTGACCTCTGCCCGTACTCTATGTACTGTGCATCGTTTTAAACAGTCAGGATAGCGGGCAGTGGCGAGAAGAAAGACTTAAGATAACGTCTGAAGCCCACCCTGAGACATTCTGGAGAGGGATACTGAATTCCAAACCAACCTCACACAGGCTGGACTAGAGAAGACAGTTCTCTAAGCTGTCATCATACATGTTATTTTTACTCACGGGGGCTTTAACAGTTTTGATTTCCCCTGGATGTGTTGGTTTGTGCTCTATGCGATCTCACTATGCCGCCCAGGCTGGGCTGGAATCCATGGTCTTCTTTGTCTCAGCCTCTGGGTGCTAGGATTCCAGGTATGTGTGCCACCACGCCTGGTTCACGGCCTCACTTATTGGAAACCTCATTTATCAAAGATCTCTGAGAAATCGAGGCTAATTTGTTCAGAGTCTGTGCCAGTTTTGCCTGTGTTGCTGTGACAAAACATCTTGACCAAAAGCCGATTAGGGGAAGGTCTACTCAGCGCACGATTCCAGGCTTACAGTCTATCATTCTAGGGAAATCAAGGTAGGAATCCAAGCAGCTAACCATAGGATCCCCACAGCCAACAACGATGAGACAAGAAAGGCCTCCTCACTTGCTTATGCTCACTACTCATGCTCAGCGAATGAGCTTTTCCACTCCTGCACCAGTTAGGGACCAGCCTAGGAGATGGTTTTGGCCACGGTGCGCAGTCAAAACAGTGACCGACAGACATGCCTAACAGGCGAACCTGATTGAGGTGATTCCTCTGCAGAGACTCTCTTCCTGGATGATTCTAGGTCATGGCGAGTTGACATTTAAAATTAACGATCACAGAGCCCAAATAAAAATGAAACCAAAAGGTGCCTTTCCCTATGTCTTAAATTCATGCATTTTCTTATTGAACGTCTTCTAGTGCAGTACAATTCCTGGCTTATTGCTTTAGCTTGATGTGAATGTACAGAGTGACTGGTGACATTTGAATGTTGATTGTTGTCTTGGGAATGTATGGGATGTCTGGCTTTGAGAATCTTCTCTTTCTACACCAGGGTGAAACATGGCAGGGCTGAGTGAGCAGTTATTAGTGGCTTGATTATTTTTGTTTGGTCCCCAGTAGTTACCATATTTGAACCATATTTGGAATCTGTGCAGGAAAGACAATTGGCAGAAGGGACGAGAGATGGAGAAAAAAGAACAAGTGACCAGATTCAGAGCTACTGGGACAAATCCCAGCCCCCACACCAAGGCATTTGCTCCTGGGTCCTAGAAAGGAAGAAGAGGCCAGCTAGATTTCTTCCTGTTCCTTAGGGTTGAAGGAACTGGCTGGGAGAGTGAAGTTTGCCACACAAATGACTACATAAACAACTTTCCAGGGGGCCTATTTAAAATGCTCTGGGGAATAGATTGTTTTAGAGCTTTTAAAAAACACCATTTACATACAATTAATATGTTGATTGCACAGCATTCTTATTAATTCATTATAGCAAGGACTTCGAAATAGCAAAACAGCCTTTCAATACTTAGTTTGTGATATAACATGAGGCAATTACATACATAATCATTGCATATGTTGGTGTGTGTGTGTGTGTGTGTGTGTGTGTGTGTGTGTGTGAGAAATGTAGTCTCATCATTTCTGAGGATCCATACTACACTTATACTAATACACTCTTTGCCAGCACAAAGGAGATTGTATTTTATATCCTTTTAACCCTTGACTCCTGGTTTGTTATCACAGTAAAAGTTCCTGACTGAGTGGAGTGACGCTTCTGATAATCCTGGTTCACTGCATGAGACTCTACTGTTCAGCAATAGACACCTTGCTTTAGCTGGGGAGGGGAGGGGAGAAGGGCAGAAGTCAGTAGGGACCTACAGAAGATCAGATCCCCAGAACTTTCATGGGGGACACCAGGAAGGTGCTTTAACCTTTGGTTAAAGCAAATATGACTCTTATGCTTCATGATTCTGTGGCTTGATTGGGGGATGATCTGGGTTATCTGCTGATCTTTGCTCAGGCATCTGCTATGACTGAGGCAGATGGGACTGCCATGTCTAAGATAGCTTTTTACGTACCTGCTTTCTGGTGGGGATGGCTGCAAGGCTTCATCTCTTTGTGGTCGTGGTTGAGGGTCTTTGGGGGAGTTTGTTCATGTGGCTAGCTTGGGCTACTTTGCACTGTAGTTGGAGTCCAGGAGTGAGTGTTCTAAGAGATCAAAGTGCACATGCTTATCCATTCTCTGCTGATGTCATTCCACTGGGCAAAGAAAGTCTCGAGGCTAGTCCCATGCTGCAAAGGATAGTGAGTACTGGGCCTTGTGCTTTACTGAGAGTGACCAAAAGAACCTTCTGAGGACTAGAGGTTTTGTTGCTTTAATTTTTTTCTTTGAGACAAGGTTTCATTAATATATACCAGACAGGATATTTAGCCCAGGCTGGCATGGAACTTGCAACAATCCTCCTGTTTCAGCTTTCAAAGTCAGACACTTACAGGAGTGAGCCAATATGCCCTGCTCTCTGGAAGTTCTAAGTCTCACCCATATTTTCCTATTTTCTCATCCTTTCGTTTTCCTACTCCCCCATGTCCCCATCAGAGGCAGATGTACAGGGATAACTCACTGTCCAGTGTTCAATGGCAGTGTTATGGCTACCTCCTCTCTCCACATGTGGGACAGGCTGGCCTTATTTCCGACTTCACTGTCCCCATGAAATTTGAAGAGTTACACAGCAGAAGGAGGATGGATTTCTTTTTTCTTTTTAAGATTCAAAGTCGGATATTTTAGTATTTCACTGAACTACTGCAGAAAGCCCTTCATTATGGGATGGAAATGCCTGGAAAATGGCCTTCTAATTAATGTGAAATGAGAGAGTGCCCCTCAGAGCAAGGGGGACTTGGCAGCTGTGAGGGTGATGTCACTATGCCAGCACTTCCTGGGCGGGGTGATTGGATGGGGCCCGATCCTAGGATATATTTGCCGCATGGAGCCCATTCAGCATAAATCCTGCCACGGAGCTGGGCTGGAGACAGCAAATTGAGAACCTTCCACAGCTCGCTGAGTTACTGCTTCCCAGAAATTGCTGAAGCCATTGATCTTGATCTTTGTAAATCATTAAATGATTCTGGCATTCAGGCACATGGGAGCTCTGTGTATGGTGACCTGCAGGGAGCCAGACCTGTTTCAGCGGCAGATCTTGGGCACAGAGTCTCACTGGGCTCTGACTCAGCCACATGTGCAGCATCACAGTGACCTTTACACGGGTGTGCAAGACTGCTCCTCAATAAGACACAAAGTGGCTTGCTTGGCAGCTGCCCCATGTCCTCTAACACCCTCAGCAGAGCGCTGTGTTTTGCAGAGACCTTGAAAGCAACTCAGATCCTGCCAGGAGAGCCTGTGAGAGTCCCTGGATTATTTAGATCTGTCTTCTTGGTTGTTTCTCATACTGAGCAAAGTGGTTGGCAGTTGTCTTTGGGTAAAGGGAATTAAAAAACTTGTGTCAGGCTTGGTGCACTGGATGCAAGTAACAGTAACACCATGTAGCATTTATTAAGTACTATTTATCTATCAGCCATGTATTCAACATTAGAATTTTTTGCATACATGTTTGACAGCAAGTCTACGAAGTAGATACTATTATTATCCCCCATTTGCAGACTGCAGAAGATAAGTACTAGGTCCTACAACTAGTTGCTGTCAAAAGATTTGCTGTCCTCTTGCCTGTATGGCTCAGTTCAGTGCATCTTACGAGACTTGGTTTAATCAATATTGGTCACGTGCCCAAATAAGTCTAGCATCAGAGGAAGACAGGGCTACAGGACAAAGAAAATTGGAAATTTTGAATTCAGTATTGCTGTGTGGCTCGGGGAAATACTTTCCCAAACCCCAGTTTTCTGTTTTGTAAACTGTGGGTGACAATGCCTATTTACTAAGGAGTGCCACGGATTAAGAATTTGTCACAAAGTTGGTGGTAATATGATGTTCAAGCGTGGCGGTTAAGAGTGGTGAGTGAGAGCTAGTGGGAATGAGTCAGAAAGGGATTTGGCAACAGTCGTGGGGCAGGGGTGGGAGTGGGCTGGAGGGGGGGAATGACATTCATTGAGTTGGAGACCCGGCAGAGACATCAGAAGTCAGGGAGGAGGGACCAGTGAAGACATGGAGGAGTCAGCTGCATGCCTTTCCTGCTGAGGTTTGGGAGCCTGCATGTGAAGACAGTACTCCTGCGGTGCTCCTGAGGGTCCCCAGGCATACTTCTATATTTGGGTCTTCACCATAGGCAACAAAGCATGTGCCTTTGAATAGCTTTTGAGGAAATTTGGTGTTCAGTCCTGGCAGTTGGCTTGCTGCCATCAATGCAACTCCTTGTCCAAGCCACACGATTAAGTGTAAGATCTATGGGTCCCTCCCAGGGTGTCTTTGGGCCATAGCTACTTGAAGCTCTTGGAGCCATGTTTCCTCCTAGAACTGCTTGGCTGGACACATGCCTGCTCTGGGATGGGTAGTAGGGGGTTGGCTCTCTGGAGCATGGACTTGGGGTGGCTATGCTGTGGCTTCTTCACGGACCCTCAAATGCCTCCTGAGGGAGAACTATGAGGATCTCATGGGTAAAAATGATGGAAACACCACTCAAATCAGCTGGAACACAAATTAGAATTGGTGTTGGGACCTAAAGCATCTAGCCAATAACTTCTGGCATAGGTGGACCCAGGTCCACTGGGGTCTAAAGTCAAACAGTAACTTTAGGGTCCACCACTCATTTCTTAGCAAGCTTCAGGGGTGATAATGTGAGAATGACCAATGACTGTTACAGGTCTCAAACTACAGTGGTGAAAACAGAGACCTTACCTCTGGGAGAGAAGTCTCAAGGAGGGCTTTGATCAGCCAAGCTAGAAGTAAAATATCCAATGACTATGCTTGAGTATTGGAGAAAACTGATTGGCCAGCAAGGGCTGGTCCATAGTTTTATGGATGGGGATGCTGGTTCTCCAAGACTTAGACTTTTTAATATGGCTAGCTACAAGAAAAAGATGCTTTCACTAGAAGATGGGGCACTTTAAAGACAAAGGACGTTTTAGTCGCCACCAGTTATGGGTCGAACATTCTAAACTATTAGCCAACGGGCTTTCCTAAAGCAGCCAGCTCTAGAAACTTCTTCGGCAAGCAGACTTGCTTTCTAGGCTGTCTTATAGAGATGCCTAAGGCAGCCAGCCAAGAGGGCCTGGTTCCTCTCTCACCCCTCTCACCCCCTCTGTGCCCAGCTGCAACCATTTAGTCGGGCCCTTTGGCTCTGGGAACAAGGGCCCTCCTTTGACTTTCTACAGTGTTCAGGGGAGCCTCGTGCTCAGCCAGAGGGCTATGCCTTGTCCAGATGTCCAGAGGGGCTGGTTTCATGTGTCTGACAAGGCCTTCTTTCTCAGCAGGAGGATCTGAAGGAGGGCGATGTCTGCATCCTGGGCACGGGGTGATAAATGCCCCCTGTGGAATGCAGAGATGAATTCTCAAAAAGGATTGGGGGGGAGGGGGGAGAAGGCTTTCATCGTCATTGCAAAAGCCCCAGACAAGGGAGTTTTCTCATCTCAAATTCAGGATGGGGGTGGAAGAGGGATGTTGGGGGAACAGTGAGGAGGGGAGGTTACTGGCAACACAGACACTTGACTGTGAAACCTCTGTGCAAGGCCCAACAGAGCAGAGACCTCTCTTCCTCTAGAGTAGCCCAGGACCCAAGGCCACGGCAGCCTGAACTCAGCCTCCTGCTGTGTGGCAGGGACTGTCTGTTACCAGCTCTGGAGAATGGGGGCTGTGTTGGCCTCATTCTGCTCCCTCCTCCAGCGCCATCCCAGAGCTGCCCCCACACAAATGGCATTGTACAGTCAGAGACAAAAACGTCTGTTCATTCCCCATCCGTGCATGGGGACAAAAAGCTGAGTGTGGCTCACTCTGCTCTGCTTCAGGAAGGATAGAGCTGTGGAGACAAAGAAGGCTTCGAACTCAGGGGCAAGGCAGGAATGGCTGGAGGACATAAATTGACTCTGGCCACATGATGAGAATTTGTGACCCAGATATACTCAGTAAGGAGGGCAGTCCCTTTGGTGGCCCTTGACTGCCTGTCTCAACTCAGGTCATCTGTGGTAAAGACTGATAACTGTACCCTTCCCAGTTTCTCTGATACATCCATTCCCCCCTGGGCGGGGTCCCATGGCCTTAGGAAGTCTCCAGAAATCTTTATTTTCTCAAGTGGAGTTTGTGGGGTCATTCCATTATGGTTGGTTAAGTGTGGCCTTGGGAAATCAGACAGACCCAGTTTCAAAAATCAGCCATGGTACTGCCTATATGGCCGTTGGTTTGCCCATTGTCTTTCCTCATTTATGAAGTGCAAGTAATCATAACATCTACAAGGTTGGGAGGAGCAAAGAATACAATCCTTTGTCATGAACAGAGTAGAGCAATATATACAATAAGTATTCTGTCCACATTGCTGATTAACAGATGGGTAGCTGTGTTTACCATGTCTGCAGTTTTGAGGGGATGGTGAGAATTCAGAGAGTTGTACCTTATGAATGAGTTGCGTTTCATAGTTAACTGGGAAGCCTGTTTTCTGGACCCAAACATATAGTTTCCATAGAAACACTGCTAAGAAAAGTCTTAAGGTTTCCAGTTAACCCACAAAAGCCTATTCAACTGCCGGTTACCAGAAATAACTGAGTGGTGGCTTTAAAACATAGCAGAAAATTCTTTAATGTCTCTTCCAATGAGAGGTAGACTTTGGGTCCCCTCCTTTTGAGTTCACTGGGCTTATGGTTGCTTCAGTCCATTGAACGTGTCAGAGAGGGCATGATGTGACTTTAGAGAATGGCCACAAAAGGCTGTGAGGTTTCTACCTTGTTTGTTGGATACTCATTCTTGAAGTCTAGAAAAGCCATATAAGATTCGGAGATACTTGTAGGCCTTCCAGCTGAAGAGGGAAGAGAAAAGAGAGGCCTTATGCATCTATAGTTATTCAAGTCAGTCCTTGCTTTTGGAGTCTTCCCACCCAAGGCCCAGTCCCTGTAGAGCAGGAACAAGGTGCCCCACTGTACCCCAGCTGAATTCTCAATCTACAGATGCCATAAGCTTACTGCAGTGGTTCTTGTTATGGTTTGGTGTCATTTTGTTACACAGCAGTGACTACATCCAACACCTGGCCTTTGTAACAAGGACTGTGAGCATAGCTGACAGGAATTAATGGCAGTGAGATCTTGCTATGTGCCTGGCGATGTGAAAAACGCATGCTTCTTTTGTTTTTAAAATCAAAGTTATCCCTGCAAGGGCTCATTTCCTGAACCTCTCCCTTTGTGCTGGTTAGCCAGTTACTTCAGATATGAAGCTGAGCTACCACAAATGGAATGAGACTCAGTCACCACCTACTTCAGGTATGGAAGACATGGCATGCTGCTATCCAAGTTTGGGTTCTGCTTCACCCTTCTTACTGAAAGAATCACCTTGTTGAGCAGCTTTCACTTTCGTTATGTGTTCCTTTGTGCAACATTGAGATCATTCATTGTTTCCTGCAAGCCCGTGCTACATGACTTCTGTGGATTGCCTCAGTCTATCCTCAAAAGTACCCTAAGGGAGAAACTGATAGCAAGGAGAGTCCTTAGGAACCAGTGACACAGGCATTAACTTTGAAGGAAGAACGTTTCTTGTGGTTGAGTCCCAGGGCTTGAAGGAAGACAGGTTCCATGGCTGGGTAGACTTGGAGACTTTGCTGTGACTAAGTATATCACTTCTAGACAAGTGAAGGGTTGTTACAGATTGACGTCCCTGACTATTTTAATCTATTTTCATTTCCAGACCAATAGTCTTTCTATTTACTTGTTTCTGTTACAGAGTTTGGGGTGGCATCAATCCAAATTTTACCTCATTTGTGGAATAATGAAAACAGAGGGCCTTTTCCACTTTGTGACCACCAGGCATGATTTGGTACATTCCCACCCCTTGACTTTGGCCTTGATCCCGTGTCTTGGTTAGCCAATGGGATAGGATAGAAGGAGAAGTGTTCTGATGTGGAGCTGAGGCTTTAAGAGGCTTCATGAGATTCTGCTTGGTATCATGTTTCTGCCTCGCCAAGAGAATATGCTGTCCAGCTTGCATGGTCCAGGGAGGTAGATTGTAGATGTGTGGAGCCAACCTCAGTTGATCTTCAGCCTAATGAGTGGGACATAAATGCTCATTGGTGGATGCTATAGTATGATTTTTATATTGCTCCACAATGAAAGTTGCCTAATACACTAATAATACAGCTTATTTACTGTCTGGAACAAATGGTGTGACAGTAGGGGGGAGGTCCCAATGTGTCACCACAGGCTTTGTTTCTGTTTTTTGTTTTGTTTTGTTTTGTTTTACCATATCCCCAAATCCATCTTTGCCTTCTAGTTGGTGGCCCTACTGCTTGGAGAACCCATTCCAGGCCAGGAGGGTTAGCCTTCCCTTGAATACCAAAGGGCCTCTGGTACGTGAACTGGTCTGTAGGAGATTGTCTCCTTTACATCACACAGGCTGGTTCAGACCTCTAGTTGATGCCACCAGTTAGGAAACTGAACACAGAAATATTTGCAGATCTGGCGTTCCTAATCACAAGAGAGCCACATCCCTGTGTGCAAAGAACTTAAAATTTTACTGAGGAGGCAAAATAGCGATTCTTCAGGAGGTCAGAGACTGTGGGGAGTTGTCTTCATGCTACATTCTTTGTTGTTGTGGTTGTTGTCAATGTTTTAGTTTAGTTTAGTTTTTCAAGAGAGAGGTTCTTTGTGTAGCTCTGGCCGTCGTAGAACTCTGTAGAGAAACCAGGTTTCAAACTCAGAGATCCCCTTGCCTCTGTCTCCTGAGTGCTAGGACTGTGTGCCACCACGACCCAGTTTGATGCTATATTCAATAGTCCTCAAATGGTCCACCCTAGCCTACATCCTAAACACTATTCTACAAAGGACAAAACAGGTGGAGCATAGTCACTGCCTGGGAGAAATCTGAGTTGAGCTTAATACCTAACAGCCTTCACAGGTTTCCTTGGACTTCTGGGCAGGGCAGTTCCAAAGAAAAGAGGACCAGGGGAGGTGAGAATTGTTCCCCTCACTTGCATGCGAAGCGTGCCTTTTCTTTCCTATGTCCCATTGCCCATGAACCTCTGGCCCAGGCTCCTGCCTTCCAGCTCGGTTGTAGACCAGACAGTTGTAATCTGCACTGACCTCAGCCCTCCTTGGAGGACTGTGTGTGTGTGTGTGTGTGTGTGTGTGTGTGTGTGTGTGTGATGTCTATTTCTGGCAGTGTCAGTGTTCCTACTGCCTGCCTTTTAAATAGATGCATGTTCAGCGACAGCTAATTTGGAATTTGTTTCCTCTAAAACCATTTAGGATTGTTTTTGCCTAATGCATCAGATTTAAATTCTGGGGCTAATTAATATAGAGGCAAAGGAAGAAAAGAGAAAGTTGCTCATCAGGCCTAGTGGAGATGAGCTGGAATAAATCCTCTCTCTAGTATGGTGGTACTTAAAGCAGTTTTGACCCCTGCTGAGGCCATAGATGGGGACATGTCTTCTTCAGACGTGCCTTGCTGTTCAGGTGGCCAAGGGACTTGGGGACTAAAGGGTAATAGGGGTGTGTGTGTGTGTGTGTGTGTGTGTGTGATATTTATGGATTGCATGTGTCCTGTGTGTAATGTTTATGTGTTATATGTGCCATGTTTGTGGGTCATGTTTGTGCTATCTGCATGGTATTGTCTTGTGTGTTGTGCTTTGTTTTTTATATATATCTACATGTTTGTATTGCATGTTATCTTTCTCTGTTTTATATATATTGTATGCCTTTTGTGTTTGTATTTTGTGTTAGATGTATCTTGTGTGTTATATATATGTAGATCATAGACTTGAAAGGAGATTTAAATCTAAGACTCACTGTAGTTGGCTAGGAGTTTGACATATTTGGTGAAACCCTTATGTCAGGTTGAAATAGAAAAGAATAAGATAAGGTGAAGATGGCGGTAGAGTTCAAACTTGGATATTTTGTGACTCTGCAAATGCTATGGTATGCGTATTTGTGTTCCTTTCTATTTGTATGTAGACATCTAACCTTCAAAGTGATGGTATTAGCAGGTAGGGCCTTTGGATCCATTCTTTGGATGTGGCTTGTTCTCCAAGGGTTCATGTATTGGTCACGATCCCCAGTATAAAAATGTAAGAGATGGTGGGCCCTTTAAGAGATGGTGCAAATGAGAAGTAATTAGATCATTCAGGAGCATTGTTTTCAGAAGAGATTAATGTAGTTCTGATGATGGTCATCTTAGTTTCCATGATAAGGGCTTGTTTATAAACAAGGCCATCTCACTTTGGCAATCTCTTCTGCATGTGGCTTTTCTGCTTCTTGCTCTGCCACAGTGTGATGTAATCAGAGAGCCCTCTCTAGGAGCCAAACAGATAGGGACCCTAGATATTGGACTCTCATCAGTGGTCTCATATTTGTAGGAACAAATAGATTTATTTATAAATACTCACCTTCAGGTGTTTAGTTATGGTCACACACCATAGACTAATGTGTGTGATACACAGAGGCAGCTACACGAGGATTCAGGAGGGAAGAATTTATTAAATATGGGCTCCTGGGGAAGATAGTGAGGGAGGAGAGAGAACCATGCACAGAGCCATCTCATCCCAATTTTCAACCTCACCTGATCCTGCAGAGGAGTGTTGTAGTATGAGTTATACTTCTGACCTTGTCCCAAGTTTGTGGCAGGGAAGCTGAGTTTTATACTCTCTTACCAGTTTTATGGAAGGTCTCCGTAGGGAGCATAAACTCCTAGGCAGCTCCAGCCCTACCCAAATTGGATAAAGCAGCTTCAGTAGGTCCAGGCCAGCTGGCTGAAGAGAACTGCAGGTGCAGGCTGTTTGAACTGAAAGCACATAGCAGATGGGAAGGACACACAGAAGCCATCAAAGGGAACTGAGGGAGGGGAATCGGAGCCAAGCATGGACCATCTTTGCTACTCTGGCAGACTCACAACATCCCAAGTATAGTTTTATTTTTTTATTACTGCATAACAAATTGCTACAAATACAAAAGATTACAATGCTTAAAATTTATTCTACTCGATGGCATTTTGGTCAATGACAGCCTATTTGACAGTAGTCCCACAAGACTGTATTATCTAGTATACTAGACATAGTGACACATGCCTGTAATGCTAGCACCTTGGAATCTCAGTATGATTGTTTGAATGAGAATGGCCCCCATATGCTTATATGTTTGAATGTTTGGTCCCCAGTTAGTGGAATTGGATGGGGACATAGAAGATAGATTAAGAAGAGGTGTGGTCTTGTTGGAGGAAGTGTGGTCTTGTTGGAGGAGGTGCTGGGGGTGGGCTTTGAGGTTTCAAAAAATTCTAGCTGTTCTCAGTGTGCTGTGTGTTTCCTGCTTGCTGTTTGAGATGTGAGATCTCAGCTGTTCCTGCTGCCATGCCTTTACTCCATCATCATAGACTCTAACTCTCAGGAACTGTAAACCCAATTAAATGATTTACGTTCTAAGTTGCCTTGGTTACAGTGTTTTATCACAGCAATAGACAAATGACTAAGACACTGAGGTAAGAGGATTGTAAATTAGAAGCCAGACTTGGCTTTACAGTGGGACCCTATCACAAATAAATGAACAAAGTAAAAGTTTATATTACATACGGATGGATGTCTCAGCCATCTCAGGGCAATTATAGTATGTGATTGCACAAGGACAAAATCATCGAGGAATATCTTTCTCAGTGTATACTTCTGTTGGTTGGGGACACATAACTTTGCTTCACAGTTCTTTTTGAAGTACTGGTATAGCACACCTGGGTTTTCCATTCAGGGTCTCACCAGGAGTTGCCTAGGGATGAGGCTCTCTCACCAGACGCTTGGGATCCTCTTCCATGTTTCTTGCAGTTAGAAGGACTGTGTATATTGGATTTGGGTCAGGGCGAGACTGGCATGGCAAAGTTCTGTTTTTCTATAAGCTATTGGCTAGGGATTTCTCTTAGCTTTCAGAAGCCACCAGAAGCCCTTTGTCATATGACAGTTCACATGGATGCTTGTTTTCTAGACAAACTGGAATATTTCACTGTGTAATCTTCTCTTATTGCTAGTCAGAGAAACCCAATTGCATCTAAAGGACCCATTGACTTTTGGTCAAGTGCACCCAGGGGGATTTTTCTTTTTCTGTATCATCATAGTGGCATGGATGAGCTGTCCCCCATAGTCTGGGCATGTGAAACTTGGACCCTAATTGGTGGACCAGGGAGTGAAGTATTGCTGTGAAGTACCTACCATGCTGGTTTTTGAGGAATGTGGAAGGCTTTGGATCTTTGGACTAGAAAAGCAGTTGAATACTTATAAGCAGAGCTTAATGGATGGTCCTAGTAATAGCTTGGAAAATGATGTTGAAAGTGACATGAACTTTGGAGACCAAGCTCAAGAGGTTTCATTGGGGAACCATATTAGCAACTGGGCTAGAGACCATTCTTGTGATATTTTGGCAAAATTGTGACTGCTTTCTACCCTTGTCCTAAGAACTTGCTTGAGGTTAAATTGACAAGTAATTGACTAATTTCCATAGCAGAGGAGATTTCAAGACAGCCTAATAATGTGTCTTTCATGCAGTTATTAGTAATCACTCTTATGCAAGCTTACAATGAATAAGAACAAGGAGGCAGAAGTAAATACAAAATGTAAAGTTTGGAGAGGAAAAAGGACACTGGCAAGGTTATTACTGCCAAGGCTTGTGCTGGAAGAGAGACTGAAACTATTAAGGGAGTTAGAGCTATTAAGGAGAGGGCAAATCTGCACTGGAATGAAAGGAAGGGTGCCCTCTGGGCAAGACCCTACCTAGCCAAGCTTCCAACAGGTGAAAAGAAAGTGCTTGAGGAATTTTCTGTTCTCAAAAAGCAACAACCAACAAAAGTTGCTGCAAATGCGACTCTAAAGAACCGGGTCCACTCCAAACTGGCAGCCGAACTTGGCAGTGTCCTCCAAGTCATACTGGCTTTCGAATTATGACAGATACACAATTAAAGGGGTGGTAGGATCTTTCTCCAAGGTTTCACAGAGTCACTGAGACCAGGCAATGTCTGTCAGAGGTGTCTCTTCATGGAGGCCATTGTGTAAAGCTGTGTAATTAAAGCTTGGATTGCATCTGAGGCCCCAAAATATTAAAGACACCAGAGCCATGGGATATCTACAAAGGAGAGCTGCATGCAGGGAGTGGACCTAGCTTAAGAGAGAGAGGCAGCAAAGTTGGAAGGGCAGAGCCAAACGAGCCAGTTGACATCTGATATGGAGTTACAGGATTTGGACTTTGCCCTGCTGTGTTTCAGTTATGCTTTGCCCAGTATTTCCTCACTCAGCCCCCTTTCCTCCCTTCTGGAGTGGTAATGTGTATTCTGTGCCATTTTATGTTGGAAGTATTGGTTTTTGCTTTTATAGGGGTTATAATTAAGAGATTACCTAGTGTCTCAGAAGAGACTTTGAGCTTTTACACAGTAATGAGCCTCAAAGACTATGGGAACTTTTGAAGTTGGACTTAATGCACTTTGTATATATAGACACAAGACTGTGGGGGTTAGGGAGAGGAATGTGGTACTTTGAATGAGATGGCTTCCATAGTCTAGGCATTTGAATACTTGGTGCCCAGCTGGTGCCTGTTTGGGGAAGATTAGGGGGTGTGGCTTGTTGGAGGAAGTATGTCACCAGGGGTGGATTTTGAGGTTTCAAAAGACCAGCAGCGCTTTGAGTTCTTTCTACTTGCTGCTTGTGGTTAGAGTTGTGAGCTCTCAGCTGTTCTGGCTATAGCTGCCATGCCTGACTGCAGCTACTCTTTCCCACTGTGAAGGGGTAGGTGCCTATCCCACTGGCATTGTAAGCCCAAACAAACCCTTCTTTCTATAAGTTGCCTTGGTCATGGTGTTCTATCACAGCAATAGAAAAGGAATGAAAACAGCTACGCATGTGCATAATTACAGGAGCTACAGGATCTATATTTAATTGTATGCACAGGTTCATCCCATACCGGATGGGAAAAGGACCATCTAGAGACATGAAGGATGTGGTAATGCGTCTTAGAGCTCTTCCTGCCAGCCTCCATATCCTTGTAGATATTCTAAAGCGGATCTAGCCAGCCGAGCAGCAGATAGGAGGAGTCACCTCCCACTCAGGTGTTAGTAGATTCATGGGCATTAGAAAATCCCTAGACCTTGTCTTATAACAGTGGCTCTCCACTTAGATAGTCAGCTAGTAATTGGCAGTTAGCTCTGGTGTCTGCCGTGTTTCCTGTGGAATTCATCTGTGAAAGATTGGCCAGTGAGATGCTGTCACTCAGGACTGGCTGCATCTCTCACTCTTCCTGGGTACCTGTGCACCCTGCAGGGTTTTTTTCCCCTTGTGCCTCTAGATGCTGTTTCTTCGACCACTACCACAACTAACTATAGATGTGAGAGGACACTTCTGTACCCCCTCTAACGTGTTAGAAATTTGGTAGTCCTCAGCACCCTTCTCCCTGCATTCTTACTGTTTGGCATGTGTTGGTCTCCTCCCCCCTGCATTCATGCAGCACCGGGCACCATAAGGAATAAACCCCCATATCTTCATGCATCTGTTGTCAATTTCTAGTTCTCAGAATAATCTGATGTAGACCTTTCTGAGTGGTAGCTCCCTCCCATGTTGTGACTCAGGGACTCAAGGTTCTTCTAACCTGCTCTGCCATCACCTAGCAACAGTAGTTCTCAAACTTTAGGGAGTATGGCATTGATTGGAGCAGGTTGCTGAGCTCTGCCCCTGAGAGGATTTGATTTAGTAAGTCTGGCGTGAGGAAGGATGTGCATTTGTCAGCATTTGCTTTGAGAGGGAGCTTGCTGTGTAGTCCTGGCTGGCCTTGAACTCACAATTCCCTTTCTTCCACCTCCCAACTGCCAGCACTGTAGGTGTTTACAGCGCGCTAAACAAGAACAGACATTGCGTTTCTGGGCTCACGTTGACAACCACTGTTCCACACTTAATTTTCAAGTGTGAAAATGAAAGAGTAAGCATAGAGAAGGCAGTCATGTATTCCTAAATGTAGAGCTCTCTCTTTTGCTAGATGAAAAGAATAGTCATGTGGCCATGTAAGAATACAAGAATAACTGGAAATATATGTATGTCTGGGTATCAATGTCAACTGTGTACTCTTCAAACAGAGGGGCATGGATTTTGGTGGAGCAAAAATCCCTCTGTTCTACCTCCTGAGCTAGTGAGTTGGTCAAGTCATTCACGTGACCCTAAAGATTCAAATGTGTACTATCAAGGCTCAAGGCTCAAAGGTGGAGTAATTCATTTCATGCCAGGAACATCCACAATACAACTACTTCTATGGGACACTGACTGACTGTGGGCTGTCCCACCTGGCCTGATCCTATGGGTGCCTATACTTTGGTTAGAAATCTTGAAGGCCACATGTTTCTTGACATTTACAGGACGACTCACTTCTTTCAGAATGTCCTCTCAACCCAATGCCCAGACCATGCTGAACAGTCACATCTGAAGAGCACATCAGAGTGTATACACCGACCCTACACTGCCAGGTCCCAGGTATGCCAAGCCATTTCCTTTCTGCTGTCACGCCAGGCAATAGTGACACTGTGGCTCTAGTTGGCCTTGTGTTTATTTACCCTCAGCCTTCCATTCTTCTCTAAGCACCTGGCTGAGCTTGCCTCCACTGCCTAGATCCATCCCACTCCAAACGCACTGTTGGTAACACATTTGATTTTTTTCTGTGGAGGAAAAAGGTCTTCCAATGAAACAGGAGGACCACTGACTCCTGCTCCAACCTAGTTTTCTTCTTGACAAATGGTATCTATCACTCAAGTACACGGCCAATGCATAGTGGAAAGTATGGAGACTGTCACTCATGGTGGAAGGGTTGCCAACTTCCTGAGTCTGTGAGTGATGGACCACCCAGGAATGAAAGGCAGGTGCATTTCCATTTCTCAGGTGGGGGAAATATTAAAAGCACATAAGAATTGTAATGCCACGAGAATAATTAGGGCCACTGCTAGCAGGGATCTAGGATGTGAAAGAATATAATTCAGGCTTAGAATTCATAGCACAGAAGGTCAGGTAATGGCAAGACAGCTCTTCATTACTGTTCTTCATTATTTCATCGAGCGCAGTTTTTCAACTCAG
This sequence comes from Mus musculus, assembly GCF_000001635.26. Lineage (NCBI taxonomy): Eukaryota > Metazoa > Chordata > Mammalia > Rodentia > Muridae > Mus > Mus musculus. The sequence goes on along the minus strand of NC_000086.7, from coordinate 11,644,799 downwards.
CCCTGTACGCTGAGTCATGAGGCTCCCTGGAAAGCTTCAATTGATAGGTTTACGGGGCCATGGAAACAGAGTGGAGGGGGATGATTAACCATGATGATCTGGCGGCCTTCCAGATACAAACTGATTATACCAGAAGGTTTGTTGCAACTTCTGTCATGTGGTCAGTGAAAATGACTCCTGGCATCAGAAAGCCTGGCTGTGGAGCTCAGTGTTGTCACTCAGTGGTAGGGTGTGGTGGTCAGCTTTTCTCCCTGATTATGCTTCTAATCGTGGGAATTTCCCAGATCCCCTTTTTAGCTCTCATATCCTCTGGATCAGGTGCATTTCAATTACAGATTTACAGATGACTTTTTTTTTTTCCTGTTAGTATCTTCCCAGCTACCAATTAGGTAGCTAAAGCCACGATCTACTTTGTAGCTGAAATAAATAAAGCACTCTTATTGAGTATGGAGTTTTAAAATTAAGATGATGATGATTGTTGCTGTTATTGTTGTTGTTGTTGGTGGTGGTGGTGGTGGTGGTGGTGGTGGTGTGTGTGTAGGTCAGAGAACAGCCTTAAAGAGTCAGTTATCTCCTTCCATGTAGGTTCTGGGGACCGAAATTAGGTTGTCAGCCTTGGCAGCCAGAACCTTTACCCACTGAGGCATCTTGCTGACCCCAGTGTAGAGGTTCAAGTTAACATGACTGCTCATCAAATGGCCAGAAGTATGTAAAACAGGGAAAGCATGCTAGGAAAATGAAGCGGATATAGTGGTCAATGAAACAACAGAACACATAATTAAAGGAATATATATCAGAGCCACTGTGGATGATGTCAACAGAGGCAAAACTTACATTAGAGGAAACCATCAGAAATGGATTGACTAAGGACCAGTGAGATGGGTCCATAGGTGAAGCACCCAGGTAGTGAGCAGTCACACCTATGCATGTGCACACACATGATAAGTAGAAATGAATGATTCACAAGCTCATTTTGTGACAGGTGCTTTATAAGCTTTCTAATTCTGACTTCAGTCCTGTTGTGATAGTTTTGAGGGTTCCTAGGTAGCTGGGAAGATACCATTTCTGCATGTCTGTGAGAGTGTTTCTGCAGGGGACTGGTATGTGGTTGGTGGAAAGTGGAAGTCCTCAGTGTCAGATGGGCCTCAACCAAGTGGCAGTGGCCCTGGAGAACAAAAAGGCAGAGGAAGGCAAATTCACTCTCTTTCTCTTCTGAGGCAGGATCCTCTTAGGCTCTTGGATATCAGACTCTAGGTTTTTCCATTCTGGGACTCAAGGATTTGCACCAGCAGCACCCTGGTCAGATCCGTTGGTCTTAGGGTAAGAGTTACATCATTGAGTCCTTGGCTCTCAGTTCTGCAGACTTAGACTGAGCCTGATCATCTGCCTTTGCTTCTCTAGCTTCTAGATGGCCTGCTTTGGAATCTCCTCGTTGTAAGCTAGTTTCCTTAATAAGTAGAATCTATGTATTTATGTATCTATGTATCTATCTCTCTATGGATCTGTGTATCTATGTATCTTTCTCTGTATCTATGTGTATGTATGTATGTATGTATGTATGTATGTATGTATGTATCTATCTATCTATCTATCTATCTATCTATCTATCTATCTCATTTACCCCTTTCTGCTATTAGTTCTGTCTCCCTGGAAAGCTCTGTAATATTCCTTTGAAGTAGATAGCATCATCCTAGTTTACAGATGGGAACACTAAGGCTCAGATTGAACTAATTGATCAAGGACACCTAATTGCAAGATGGTGGGGACACATCTTCCCAATTCCAGGGCTCCTAAATGTTTCTTCTGCTCTTTGTTGTCTCTGGTTAATGATAACGCACTACTGGAGTGTTAGGGTTTCAGCGTGAATTTTTGGATATTTGATCATCAGCTAGTTACTGTTTTTGGAATTTGTGCAGTCTTGGGACCTGGGACCTAGATGGTAGGCGTGAATCTCTAGGGTCAGGCCTTGAATATTGCACCCATGCATGGTTCCTGTCTGTGCTTTTTGCTTCCTGTCGGTTACAATGGAGAAGCCTCTGCCAGTGATCTTACTGCAGTGTCTTCCTTGCCATGATGGCTTAAAACCCTCTGACACTCTGCATCTAAATAAGTGCTGTCCTTGATGTTGCTATGTCAGATGTTTTGTCACGGTGACACAGAAAGTAATTGATATAGAAAGTAAAAGCAGGAATACTTTTAGGTAAAGACCAGCAGAAGAGGTGCACAGTTGTGCTTGTTACAGAACAGGTCCATCCAGCTTGCTCCATGGTCTTGTCAGGCATTTCAACACACTATATAATGAAACTCAGGGCAGTGGCTAACTCTAATACAACCAAAAGAAAAACTCCCAGCAAACCAGTGTATTTTTTATTTTTTGTCAGAGATACTTAAGGAATGAATCTCAGTATCATGGCCAGAGATCTCAGCAACTGGTGGGTTTCATATTTGCTTATATAAATAAATTTTTATTTCTCATTCTGATCAAGATAACTCCAAATCCCATTTCCCACAGTTATCTAGAAAATAAACAAATATTTATTTTAATGAATAGATGAGCACACAGGAAATTGACAGCGCCTGCGCATGAAAAGAGAGCTGAGAACTAGGCCAGCCTGTGCATGATCTGATGGGCTGAAGGGGATGAGACACTGACTCAACAGGCTAGGGTCATGGACAATTTAATATCCACTTTGGGGGGATGGTCAGGAACTGATGTTTTGAGTTCATGGATAGCAAAAGGGGGCTATCAGAGCCATTCCATCAAGCTTGAACCTTCCATGTGAGGCTAGATGAGGAGAAATCTGCCCAGTGACCCAGAAGGGTTTATCTGTTTTGTCCTAGCCTGAATGGAAAAAGAAAATTCTTTTGAGAAAATTTTGACCTGTATCTTGTGAAGGTTTGAAATTGAATATATATTGCTTGTGTAGTCTAGGAAACCTCAAGCTGAGAAGTTTTTATAAGACTGATAAGGAACCCCCAGAGAGCTGGTCAACAACAAACAAATGGCACAGAAGGACATCCCATCAATTAGGCTTTATAACGTTTTACAAATAAAACTCTACTTAAGATGAGTGCATGATTCAAAAGTATAGAATCAAAGAAGAAACAACCAATTATGAACAAGAACAGCAGGATTAAATAGCCAAGAATTTTAGATAACAATGTATTAGAGACCATAAAATGAATATATTTTGAAATGAGTCAAAGCATAGATGCAGAAACATAAGAAACAGTATGATAAAGAACTAGTATGTGTGGAAAGACTAAATAAACATAATCATTAAGATACAAACCTTCATGTACATGTTAAATAGTAATTACTAAACCAGTAATGTTGGAGAATTACTCAGGATACAGCACACGGAAATAAAACTAAGAGAAGGAGGTAAAAGATATGGAGGATAGGTTAGGATAGGTTTCTCCTATCCTAATAGGAATCCAGAGAAAAAGATCAGAAAGAATATGGGGGGAAACAATGATGGCATATGGATTTAGGATTCACTAACCCCCACGAGGATATACCGCTATTTGATATTAGCATTCTGGGTTATGTGGGCAGATCTAATGAGGCCCCCTACTCTGTGAAGAGAGTTTCAGGCCAGTCAAGATTACATAGTAACACCCTTTAAAAAACATTAAAACCTAGCCACATTATAGTAAGATCTCCAAAAAAAGACCATCTTAAAAGCAATCAGAATGGAGAGACAGATTACTGGGTAATGGAGAGGTGGTTCAGTGGTTAGGAGTGGCTAGGAGTTAGCTCTTGCAGAAAACCCGAGTTTGTCTTGAAGCACCCCCATGAGGCTCACAACTGCCAGTAACGCTTGTGTTCAGAAACTGAACGAGGGGCTTGTTGTTGTTGTTGTTTTTGTTTCCCAGCACTCACGTGCCAGCTAACAACTACCTGTTAGCTGGTGCCCCGTCTGGACACCACAGGCACTGCATGAATGGCATAAGCAAAATACCCATACACAGAAAGTGAAAATAAATATGCTTCTTACCAAAACAAAACAAAACAAAACACCCCAAGACCTTAACAAAAGAATGACATAACATTGGCAGATTTTTTTTTTTACCAGAGACAATAAAATCCTGAAGAAGATGGAATGATATCTTCAAATTACAGAATGAAAACAATTTACCTAGAATTGAATAACTTGTTACATGATTAGTCAAGAGGAAAGGTGAAATTAACACATTTTCAGGCAGATAAGAACTTTCTACTATTAACAAGTCATTGCTGACAAGACTCTTAAAAGCTGTACTCTATACAAAAAAGAAATTGATCCCAGAAGGTGTGGGGTGTGGGATGCTCTGCTAAAGAAATAAACTAGTGAGCATAGACTTGTGAGATAATAGCAGTACCATGTAATCTTAAAGATGGAAAGAAGACAGTTTTGAAATGGCACCATAATATCATAAACTCTGAAGGGAGATTGGTGGAGCTAAAGTGCCCTTAGGTCTGCCTTGAATTGGATAAGACGAAAGAGAACACAACTAACCAAGAACATAAACTTTGTTATGTCAAATATGAATATGGAAAAATAAGGGTCACATTGAAAATGTGGAAATAGACTGTGTAATTTCCAATTCAGTAGAGGAGGTAAAAGAGGCTAAAGAAACGCTAAGCGCAGTAGGTAACTTTGGTTGTCAACTTAACAAACCTGGAAGGAGGGAACCTCAGTGAACGAAGTACCTCCATCAGATTGGCTTGTGGCAATGTCTGTGGGGCACTGCTTCAATGAGTGATTGATGTGAAAGTAAGCAGTCCACTGTGGGTGGTGCCACTCCTAGGCAAGTAGCCCTGGACTACGCTGGAAAGCTCACTGAATATGAGCAAGGGAAGCAAGCCAAGAAGCAGCACTCCCCCACGGCCTCTGCTTCAGTTCCTGTCTCCAAGGTCCTGCCTTGAGCTCCTGCCCTGACTTCTCTTGATAGTGGATGCTAATCTGTAAGTTGCTTTTTTGGTCATAGTGGTTTTTGTTTTTTTTGTTTGTTTGTTTGTTTGTTTGTTTTTGTTTTTATCACAAGCACAGAAAAGCAAACTAAGACATAGAGTATTCAATCAGACAAAAATAGAAGATAGAAAAAGAATCATGGTAAATAGAAGATAAGTAACTGGCAGGAGAAAATAAATGGTTAAATACTCTAGTCACAGCTGGTCACAGTCTAGCAGGCAGATCTCCAAGGCCAATGTCTGGGGCCAGTCTGGGCACTTAGTGAGAGCCCCAGAGCATGACAACAACAGCAGCAACAATAACAGCAGCAACAACAACAGCAGCCACATTCTCTGCATGTGGTGGTACTCATAATTTCAGCACATCACTGAGCACTGGAAGCTGACCTGTGAGGATCATTTGAGTCCAGAACTTCTAGACCTGCTAGACTTATATATTGGGATCCTGTGTCACAAACAAAACAAGTGAGCCTCCTCCTTAACCTCTAGTTATGAAATATGTGGAAAGAAAGAATGGCTTTCTAACTTAGTAAGTATATCACTCTATAAAAATCCAAGAGACCCCTTTCTTCCAAGTACATTCATTCTACTTACTCTTAAGCAATTTCCAAAAGCAGACACAGAGTACTAGGGTAGTAGGTAGAAAATAGAAGGGTGTTAGAGCGTGCCAAGATATTGTTGCTCCCCATCCTTGTCCTCCTTCTGGTTTTCTTTCCTCTTCTTCTCAAAATTAGTTATTAGAAAGTGGAAAATAAGTTGTCTAAATCAATTCCTCATGTGAATTACAATAAATATAACTGGGTTAAACTGGTCAGAAACCGGCTTCCTATTGCCTGCTTCCCTCTCGTTTGTTTTCTTAAAAATAACATAGAATATTGTACTTCATGGTTCTCTATGTTTCAATTTCTGGAGTTTCAGTTAGTTGCCTGTGAGCATTCATGTTCTGTAAACATATGGGATACACCAGGAATAAGCAATTCTGCTATTCTGGGTAGCATGATGAAATCTCAGCCTTCCCTCTCCATCTTGCTCAGTATAAAAATTTCCTGTTGTCCAGCATATTCACACTGCATGCACTACCTGCCCATTAATCACTTCATGGCTTCCTCAGATGTCAGATGGACCCTGACAATACTGTGATACTTAGGCTCAAGTGCCCCTCACCTGCAGTGTCACAGTGCTTGCATCTTTCACCTCATTTCATTTCATCCCGAATGCATTGAATCATCTCATCAAGGAACTACAGTATAATGAGTTCAGTATAATAAGATATTTTGAGAGAAAGCTAGAACACATCCATACAACTTTTATTTACTACAGTATATTATTTTAATTGTTCCATTTCATTAAGTAGTATTATTCTCTTTCTGTGATTTATTTATAAATGGCACACATGTGTAGAAAAAATAGAGTAAATACATGGTGTGGGCGTACCTGCAGCCACAGGCATCCACTGGGGACGTGTTCCTCTTGGATAAGGGGAGACCCTATAGCTAAAAGTAAATGAATGGGGGAAAATCAAATTAAGCTGGAATTGAAATTTTAGTATCTGAAAAAATAGAACATTGAAGGTAATAGCACCCCAAATGACAAAGGAAGGTAAGATATACTGGGGGAAGGAATCATAGATTTAGAATATATAATAATTATGATTATTTATGTAACATGTTATTAAGTGTTTATGATAATCTTGGTCATTGTTCTTGGTTGAAATAATACAGCACAGACAACAAACATGTGTCTTCGTTAGCATTAACAGTCTATGTAGTTATCAATATAGCTGCAAGTATTTCAAGCAACAGTGGGCAGAACTGGAGGATAAAACAGACAAACCAGGAGGAGTAAATGGAGATGGTAAGAGTTCTCTCCCTGAAAACAAGTGAGCAATAAAAACGAACAAAAGCAAGCTGCTGGAGATTCGGACCACACAATGAATGAACTTGAATGGATTTCAGGAATATCTGACGTATTGTTTTTGAACACACACAGTACATTTCTGCAATAAGAACACACGCATGGAGGCAGCGTGAGTAAATTCCAGAGACTCAATCTCATTCAGCATTCAGGCTATTTGACGTTGAGCCCAGGCACTTCTTTCAGGGAGACCTTTTGGGAGACAAGCCAGGAGAAGATGGAATGCCCGTTCTTTGCAAACTCTCTGCCTCCCTGGAGCAAAAGTACAATCAAAATGGTGATAGCTGCAGCCTAGAGCTACAAACAGGACTGGCCCTCTTCTACCACAGGGGCATAGCTTATGTTGGCCCCTGGTTCTTTCATCTCTGTTCTTGCCCATGCTATGAGTTTCTCCTCAGATGAAATGAAAGGGCACCCAGCCCGGAAGGAGGTGCTTTCTTCCCCTGGCCCTTGAATAGGACTTCCACCTGTGCCTTGGCTTTCAGAATGGTTGCCTGGGTAACAGGAGTGGTCTTAGTGGCAGTAAAAGTTTCCCTCTGCACTGAGCAGCTGGACTCTCCCATTTCAGAGCAAGGTTGCCTGATTTGTGGGATGACCCCTGTCAAAGGCCACCCCCTCACCCACCAGCTACCAAAGGCATCACCTGAACCTCCCCCAGGTGTTTATAGGAGAAAACCTGTCTTCAGAAAGGCGTCCTTTAGATACTTCTGTCTCCTCAAAACAGTGACATAAAAATTCATCTCAGGGCTATGGATATGGCTTGGTGGTAGTGGAGCAACAGTAGGGAGGGGGCTGGAGACACAGCTCCATGCTTCTGCTTGTAGAGGCCACTAGAGAAATGAAGCCTGGATTCCTGGCTGTGCCACAGGGGCAGAAAAAGGGATTTCAGGACAAGTCCATATGAAGCAGAGTTGGAGTTTAGTAAGTTAAGGAAAGGGCACTAGACTCCCAAGTAGGGGTATGGGCTTCCTACCAGTTGCACTTCTGTATCTTAATAGCCATACATACATGATTTTGCTGGCTTCTAATGTTATATTTGTCCATGAAGGTTCTGAAATTTTGTGCCCCCCCCCCAGTAAAGAAGATCAGAGGGAGGGAGGTTCTTGAGTTGTGATGGATAGTATTACAGATGATGACTAAAATCACAGGTCACAAGGTTGGATAAGAGGCCAAAATACTTTTTTTCATTGTAAACACAGTTCATAATCTTGTGACAGTCTCCAAAAATTGCAGAAATTTCATCTATGCTTAGGCTGGTCTAACATTCTTCTTTGAAATCTCTCTGTGAAAGGAATCTTGTTGCTGTGTCAGCAGCCTTGACTCTATCTATCTATCTATCTATCTATCTATCTATCTATCTATCCATCTACCTACCTACATACCTACCTATCTATCTATCTTTGTATGTGTACATGCCTGAATATGCACCATGTGTGTGCAGGTCAGAAGAGGCATCCATCAGATGCTCTGGGACTGGAGTTATAGAAGGGTAGGAATTGGCATGTGGGTACTAGGAACCAAATTCAGGTTATCTGACAGAGCAGTAGATGCTCTTAACCACTGAGCCACTTCCCCAGCCTCAGGATTCTGGAATTCTTGACTCTCAGCTGGTAAGATGCTTCAACTAGACTCTGGGGTAAGAGATTCCTTTCCTTTTTCATAACCCCTGAATTTTCTCTATCTTTCTATCCTGCCCCAGGACATCATTTGCTTAGCACACACTGACTCCTGGGTCCAATCACCGGTGCTTAAAATAAAATAAAATAATATAATATAAGATAAAAATTCACCCCAGGCATAACTTATTGTTCCATTTAGAACAACAACTTGTACTTAAAAAAAAAAATAAGTCCCTCATATATATCCATTCACTTTAATTGGAAGACTCTATCTCTATTCCCCAAACCTAGTGTCAATAGATATTTTTAGGGACACATCTGATTCTCTTCCCTTCATCACTATTTTTGTCTTGAAAAAAATTTCACAAATATGGAACCATTAAAAGAAATCAAAGAGTAACACCCCCCCCCACACACACACACACTTTCTTCATGGGAAACACATCAAATCAAGCCAAAAACAAAACCCACAAAATAAAGCTGCAGATGAAGCAGACAAACAGAAGTTCAAAATCGACAGGATGAATCCATGCTTATTCCTGGATAACTGCCTTTCAGATGTGACGCTCAACTCTCACCCACATACTTAAAAAATAAATGAATCTTTTGATTGGCATTTGGAGTATTGGAATCTGAACCCAGGCTTTATTTTTAAAGCCTGTTCCCATTTGTATTCACGGGCAAGCTTTGCTCTCTGGCTCCATCCCTGCCTTTTGACATTTAGATGTTACCCAAGGTAATAAGTGGCCCAGATTTGAGCTCCAAAGTGGAGGTGGGTTACCTCGTCCTGGGTTACCGCTGGAGCTCTTTCACACGGATTGCTCTGTTACTTAATGGTATGGAGTAGTTAATTTAGTCTCACATTTGAAAACACCTAGGAAAAAAAGGTAGTCAGTTGCTGCAGAAGCTTCCTCCCAGTGTTCCTGGCAGAGCGGGCCTCAGCTAATGCATCCATTTTCACAGCTGTTAGGCACTTACTGGAACCAAGGTGTCTGCATTTGTGATCTTCAGCCTTCCTTGAGGGTGTGGGAAGAAATCTCAGGGTCATTTCTGTGCCTTTCTCTCCTCTTTCAATTTTTTTGTTTGGAAAAATGTCAAATCTTCAGAAAGAGAGAAAGAATAGCACACTGGGCACCTATGTACCCTACATCTTGATTTAGGAATTATTATTTTTGTAATAGCTGCTCATCTGTCTGTCCATGTAATTGCTTGTCTTTTTCCTAACCCATTAGAGTTTTGTTTTTAAGCTCTAAGTCAGGTGTAATGGCAATACTACAGAGGCTGAGGCAAGAATTTGATTCTCTCTATCTCTGTGTCTGTCTCTGTCTCTCTCAGTGTGTGTGTGTGGGGGGGGTTGGTGGAGTGAGACCTCTAAAAAGGAAAGGGTTAGAGAGGAAAAGAAAGAGAAAGGGAAGGGAGAAGGAGAGGGAGGCGAGAGGAGGAGCAGGACACACACACACACACACACACACACACACACACACACAGGCCATGAGAATGAATTTACCAGGCATCATGACATTTCTCATCTAAATATTGCAGCCTGAACTTCCAAACCACAAGACCATTTTATATGCAGGGAGTTTATACCAATAAAAAAAAAATGCCATACTCTAAACTTCCATTTTGCCAATAGTTCCCTCATGGAATGCTCATTTCCTAATGCAGAATGCAACCTGGGATCAATATTGCATTTAGTTGTCATGTCTCTTCAGGTGTCTTCAAGCTGTTCCTTTCCACTTTGGATTTTTTCTGCCCCATCACCTACTAACTCAAGAGGGCACTGTGAGCGGAGAGGTGTGGTAAATAAATTTGGAGGCAAACAGCCATGACATCATCGTCCCCCTCCTTGTTTCCTATAGTGTCTGGAAGCTTACAGAAACTCAGTACCTGCCTTGTCCATCATTAAGATGGAGGTATTGCACTAAGCTTCCAGCACTGGGGTAAGGACCAAGGGAGGTAACCTGGTAAAGTTTTCTACACATTCGTATTCACAATCTATTGCTTGAGCATTCCTTCTGCTGGTCTATGAGGTGGAGATAAACTGCTGAACAAACTCAGGGCTTGACAGCTTGACAGGTAAGTTTGACAACTAAACTTGACAGCTTAGCACTGGGTAGCGGACAATGCATAATGACTATTTGGTCCAGTTAAGATACTTTGCATGGGGCTCAGTGATTAAGAGCACCTGTTCTTACAGAGGACCTGGGCCCAATTCCCAGTATTCACATGAGGGTGGAAGTGTGGTTCAAAACCACCTCCAACTCCAGTTCCAGCGATCCACTGCCCTCTTCTGGACGCCACAGGCACTGCATGCACCACATGGTGTATGGACTACATGTAGGCAAACCACACAGACATACAAATAGAGGTTAAAAAAAGATACTCTATCCCGGCATGGTAGTCCACGCCTTTACTCCCAGCACTTGGGAGGCAGAAGCAGGCATATCTCTGACTTCCAGGCTAGCTAGCCTGGTCTATGGAGCGAGTTCTAGGACAGCCAGGGCTACACATAGAAACCCTGTCTCCAAACCTGCCCCCGCCAACACACACACACAAAGGGTATTCTGTACAGAAAGGCAGAGCCTCTGTCTCATTCATCTCAGTGGCTTCGATGCCTACAGCAGCACCAGAGCACACACTAGCAACCAATGACTGGATTCTTTTAGTACTGACTTTGAGAACTAGTTTACCATAGACACTGTTTGGAAACTCATTCTCCTTAGTCCTCTCCTAGTGTTCTGGATTGGAATGAACTCTGGAAAAGCCTGGCTTGCTGGGATTGAAAAGATATCTACCAGCAATTTTCAAAGAAACCACAAATTAATTTGGCCTTAAGGCCCATGTTTTACTCATTAGTCAACTGGCAGATGTAAAAGATGCTGTAGAAGGGGAAGAGCAAAGACGTGGAAGGCTTGAAGGGAGGATGGGAAATGGAATCACAGGTCCTCAGGTGAGCGTGAAGAGCCCCATGCTGGTTAGGAAGGGGAACTCTTCAAGAGTTGAAGGTTTGAGTGGGGACAAAATTATGATCAGTTTTCGGGAGGATTAAACTAAGGGGATGCTGTTTGGAGAAGGGTGGGGGTGGGTAAGTGTAAGGAACTGTCTGGGCAAAGACATGGAGCTGGGACATATAATGAATTAGGCTCCTCGGTGTGGGTGTGGGTTGAGCACCTTGCCATATTTGGAAAAACAAAACAAAACAAAACAAAACAACAACAACAACAAAAAACGGCACCGCTCACTAAGAGATCTCTCTTCCTTGACCCATGGGCAGTAGGTAGGAGATTACATGCCCTCTATTATCATTAGATGACCTACTTAGGAGCTGGGGAAGCAGCTCAATAGTAGAGCCCTGGGTTCAAGCCTCAGCACTATAAACAAACAAAATTAGCCCAACGGCTAAAAGTGCTTGCCTTTTGGGGTAATTGAACATAGGCCTGGACTATGCTGAGCAAGCACTGTACTGTCCTGAGCTCTGTTCTTAGACCTCCTCTCATTTCTTTTAATTCAGGGGTTCACTCTATAGTCCAGGCAGGTCTCGAACTTGAACTCCTCCTGCCTCAACCTCCTGAGTAGTGGAGATTACAGGCCTCTGCTATCAGATCCTGCTGAGAGGAAAAGAAATCTCTTGATGGCAGTTTACAGAGACACAGATGAGATGGCTCATGTTAGGTGAAGCAGGAGGACACTGGCCACAAGCTGCACACCTTGGCCCTCCACTGTTTTGCCTGTGTGACCCTAGGCAGGCTAACTTAACTTCATTGAGGCTCAGCTTCTTCCCTTGTAAATTGTAGAGGCGATCTACCTGAGAGGCTGGTGGGTGGCTTAAGTGAGGACACATACTGACAGTGTGAGAACTGTGCTGTCCCCAACGTTCTAGTTTAATGAGACGTTACCACAATATCTTGCCCACATGCTGTAGAAGTCTGAGCTCAGCTGTCAGTTACCCGGAGACACACAGGTCTAGAGTCCGGGTTTTGAGCTCTTGGGCTTAGCTCCTCCACCCACGGGCTCCTCTCTGCCTGAAAGCAGATGGTCGGGGAGACAGACAAAGCCAGACAGGAGAAGCAGCAACTTGCTCTTGAACCAGCTGACAACCCCCCCTCTCTCCTCCCAGCCTCACCCTAGGCCGGGAGCGCGTGCTGGGAAGAGGATTAAATCAATGGCAATTCACATCTCTCCAGAAACCGGCTCCCTGATCCGAACTAATAAGCAAATCATTAGTGAATTAGGGCTGGGGAGGGCTCAGCGCAGCGTTCCTTCTCCTCTGGCTGAACGTACAGCGACAGGCGTCAAAACCCCAACCACTTTCCTAGGCGACCTTGAGATGATCACACCACAGAGGCTATTTTTGTGCTAAAACAACAACCGCGAGACCCCCTTCCCAACTCAGCCAGATCCCAGAACCTCCGGAGCTACGACAGGCAAGCTGGACCTTTCTTCCTCCTACTGCAGCTAACCACAGCCAATGGCACGAAACCTTGCCTTCCTTACCGTGCTGTAAACCCTGAGTATGTTTGCAACAGTGAGGACAACCAGAAGCCAAACTGCCTTCCCCTCCCCCAGCCCTGGGCACAAACTTGGCCCCCTTGCTTATTTCCTGGTGAAAGCCCATTATCTCTCATTTACATCTAAACTAGCTTTTCATACTATTTTAAAGGCCGCTCCTCCCCTTCTGTAATCTCCCTGTGCATGAATTAAAAGTTGATTCTTGAAACGCACAAATCTTGGGGGCAGTTTCTTTTTCCTCCTTATTTGCATACGCTGTTTTGGACTAACCCTTTTATTTCCTCCCAATTATGATTTCTGGTGTGTTTTCCAGAGCTTTACAACATGGCATCTGATTATACACAAAGCTTCAGAATAAAGCCCTGTTTTTCCCTTCATTAACGACACAAAGGATGGCTGTATGATCCACACAGCACTTTGTGATTTAATACAGCTTACGCTCTAAATCGCACCCGGCTTGGGCAAAGCAGATTTGGGAGTGAATCAACGCATTTTCTTGCTGCCAGGAGCTCCCTTGCAGATTCCAGCAAATTCTTTCACCACACGGAATTAGCATTTGATTAAGCTCTGCAGACACGTTCAAACTTTTACCACTGAGTCCTGGCAGGGTTGTAGTAATCTGCCGAGAAGGAGAGGCATCTAGAACAGCCACGACTACCTGACCTGTCCCCAACAGATTGAGGGAGAGGGTACCTGAAAGTGAGCAGAGGGTGTGTGTGTGTGTGTGTGTGTGTGTGTGTGTGTGTCTGACAGTGAGGGGCGTTGGATGTCTACTTGAGTTAGGACCTTTCTTTCCTACACTTAACCCTGGACAAGCTTTCTCACTTAGCGTGCTTTCTAACGGAGCACTGCAATGATAGTTATGACTTAGGACTCAGGAGGCATATGACCTTCAACTAGAACCTGCCTGGTCTCAGGTTCAGGGAAATGGGACTCAGCATCCCTGTCGAGTCCCAAGGTCCTTTGGCTGGAGTTGCTTCCAGGACGGCTTCCAGCTAAGCTTCCCAGAAGCCTGAGTGGAAAATCTCGTCCATTTCCATTATGCAAATACAAGAAGCGGAAGTTTATCAAACTGGGGCTTTGTACCTCGAAAGTGGGTGTGCCAGCATGGGGGGCTATAAAGGCTTTATTGCCACAAGTTTGGGGTGATTGCTTCCCTCGCAAATGCCGGGAGCAGGATTGAATTATGCAGGTCTTCCAAACAGGTGGCAATAAAAACTTTACAGTCTCCCACACCATCACATATTTTGTTTATGCCTCTTAGGTGTCTTATTTTGTTAGAGGCTTTTTCTTCCTTTTTTTTTTTAACTCTTCTGTTACTATGGAAACAGAAATAGGTGGAGGTGTTTCTGGCTACCTGTTTTGGTAGATGGAACGCAAGTGAACTATCACTGGGCACTCTGATAGATGGAATAACTGACGTCTGGGGAGGGTAGGAACTAATTAGTTCTGGAATATCATAGCTCTTGAATTCTTTCTTTGGGGAAGAGAGGGAGTGAAGGGGAACATGTCCATTTCACAGATGGTAAAACAGAGGGACAAAACAGGTCTTTTTTGCAGTCAGCAAGCCAGAAGAAAACAGCAAAAGGGCCAAGAAACTTAGTGTCTGGTTTTCTAGGGCTGCAAAGCCAAAATTAGTGATGCCCTTTTGGTAACCTGAGGTCAGACTGCAGTGACATCTGCTGGCAGAGACAGAAGTGGCCCTAGCAGGATTTTCCGTTGCTGGCAACTGCCAGGCCAGGAGCTTGTGGGTCTGTCTGGTTCCCAGTGTTGGCTCCTAGGTGACTTCCTTGGCTGGGAAAGAGAGTTGCACAGCCCTCCCCTTGTCCTGACTGAGTTAAGAGAAGCAGAGTGAGATGGTGAGTCATGGATGTTGTGAGGACTTGGGTCCAGATCCCAGATACCCTTCCCTATTCTAGAAGGTACAAGTCACTGGCCGGTGGGAGGAAATATCCAAGATAGGTTTGTTGGTTCTTGTTGCTAACCAGAGAGTTCTCTCGCTTGGGGGTCCTGGGTCTCTTTTTGGAGAGGTTCCAACTCTTATTTTTTACAGGAAAACTAGGATGAAGAAGGCAGTTAAAGGCAGTTCCAAGGAATTCGAATGATGCCCAGAGACATTGTCAGCAACTGCAGAGAAGAGGAGCCCCTGAAGGGAGAACATGTCCCTTGGGGACACTCATGTACACGATGGCATCCTCACTAGAATGAGGAAGTTGGTGGGGGAGCTCACTGATATTAAGGAAGATCTTAGTTCATAACCTCCCTGTAAACTTGACAAATACCCAGTCCTACCCTGAGTCTTGGCTTCCCCATTTAAGAGAGCCTGATTTTATTACTGTCCTAGCTCTGTGCCTTGGAGACATGTGATAATCATCTACATCTGTAGACTATGACACCCAACAAAGGGCTGTCAGACATTCCTGTTTACCTGGGATGTCCTATGTCAGTGACATCCTTGCCTGTTTTGGATAACTGGTTAGGCCTAGGAAGCTCTGTCTAACCATGTTAACCTATGGCAATGGTTCTCCAACACTGTGTAGACCTGGGCTGGTTCGGCAGCAGCTTGTTACCCTGTAAATGACAACCTAACACAGAAATCAAGAAAAGACATTTTAGAACTTCAATGTGTCAGAGCCATTCTATGTCCTATTGACTCCAAAGGCCATTAAAACTTAGGGTTTAAAAATATGGAATCCCCCGTCCTATAGTTGTTCATTTTTTGTTGTTTTTGTTGTTGTATTTCACAAGAGATTTGTCTGTGAAAGTTTCGGGGAGGGGAGTAACCTAACAAGAAATAACAGGTCCTTCACCACAAATCATTTGAGAAGCACTCTCTTGTGGGGTCCTTTGGCTAGCTTCCTATAGCTTCCTATAGTGAGCTGTCCCTGCCTCTGGGACATCACTTGGGCAGCTAGGCACAGCTAGCTATTTTCTCACCAAATGAAGTTGTGAATGACCGTCTCTGTCAGAAAGGCCTGTTCCATGCTGCTGGCCAGGCTGGCCATAGTTTAATGGGGGATATTCATCCAGCTGTTGGTGCTCTCTTAGCCTCACTGGGACACACCTGCCTCCCAAGGTGGCTCCTGAGACCTCTGTTCTCTCCATCTTCCCAGGCTTTGAAAGCTGGGTGAGAAATCCAAAAGGCCCCCTCCCAGCTCTCTTTTGGTTCTGCCCTAAGTGGACCTGAGTGAATGGAAGGAGCTATTGAACAAGCAAATGAGCTTTCATGATCTACTTCATTAGGCTGTGAATCCCTGGACCTACTATCCACACAGGCCCAACTTAGGCTTGTTTTTCATCTGTGTGCATCACTTCAGGGGTCTGCCCCTCCTTATGCTAGGCCCATTCCTATGGACCTACTTGTCCAGGTGCTGTGTCCTGTAGTACACTCTTTGGGCTGAGCCTGCAGAATTTGGTGGGGGTTGTTTATGATTGAAAGGTTGTGACTTAAAGCCAGTTATCTCTCTTAGCCTCTCTCCTCGGAATCTGGTAGGCCACATCATACATATTAAGTTGTTTGTAGTACTGGTTATGATCGAAGTGAGGAAGGGCCCCCAAAACATTCTTAGGAATTGAGATCTGATTTTGTTTTCTACTTTCTGT
Organism: Mus musculus; assembly: GCF_000001635.26. Classification (NCBI taxonomy): domain Eukaryota; kingdom Metazoa; phylum Chordata; class Mammalia; order Rodentia; family Muridae; genus Mus; species Mus musculus. The sequence continues at coordinate 11,628,194 of NC_000086.7, read as the reverse complement.
GGTCTTGAGAAATTAAAGGTACAGCTTCCATGATCTTGTATGTAATCTGGGGATTACAAAAATCTCCTTCATATGCTTGCCCTAGATAAAAAAAAAGGATGCTGGGGGGAGAGGCATACAGTGGGGACAGGACACATCAGCTATTTCAGAGTTCTCTCCTTCCTACTTATGATTTCTCCTCCCCTGCCTCTGTGGATTTGCTTTCTCCGGGAAAGGCCCGTTTGCCATGCTTCTCTGCTCCACTTTCACCAGGGGACTCAGCCAGTAGGTTGACCCAAAGGTATTTTGTGTAGACAAATGGGTGCCTTCTTCTGGTGCATGGCGGGGAGTGTTTGTGGATGACTGCACATGGGTGGGTAGGCACCTTCCATTTCCCCATCATGTGACCCAAGCTCTCAAGGCCAATACTAGTATTCTTTCTATGCACCATTGGCAGGTTCTGGACAAGAAAGGTAGTCCAGTTGAGTGCACCCTCTGACCACTACTCAACCTTTGGGTTCTTTCAAACTGTTACATGACCTCATTCCTAAGCTTGCCTGGAGCCAGTGTATTTTTTCAAGTATGCAGATAATCTCTTTCCCTGTATGTTGCTAATTTTATAAATTGTATTTGCATGTGTTTTTTTTTTTCTCTTTCTATCTTTAGTTTCGTCCCCTCCCTCCCTGCTCCTGGTAGAACATCCCCCACGGCCTTTTACCTTAGTCAGCCTGTTTGCATGATTCCAGCATTAAAGAAAAAAAAAACAAATAAATATAATCCAGAGGAGGAGTAGCAATAAATCAAGCCATTATATTAATTATTGTCGTGATTGGAGTTCTCCAGAGCTGAAAGGTAATAGGGGCGATGCATATTTTAACACCTATTTAATGTCAAACTCGGTACTTTTAAAGCTTTGCGTTTTATTTGACTCTTCATCCGAAAAGTTCTCCAAGACACTGATAAGTCTAGAAAAACCTAATGGAGATCTACTGAGCAGCTGCCAGACACTTGGCTGACAGTGTGAGTTCAGCTGGTGTTTCCTGAGCTGTGCTAGAATTCACAGAAGGGTGGTGCCAAGTGCTTATGGCTCCACACCTTTGATGATTAGTGTTTGTTGTTGTTGTTGTTTTTTGTTTTGTTTTTTTGTTTTTTGTTTTTTTGTTTTTTTTGTCCTGTTGCTGTGAGAAGATACCTGAATTAAGCGATGTAAAGGAAGGAGAGGCTCACTTTCTCCCACGACGTGAGGGTCCAAGACCATCATGGTGGGATGTCGTGGATGGTGGAAAACGAAATTGGTCCCTGTGCTACAGGAAGCAGGGTGTGATGAGTGCAGTTGTCCAGCTTACTTTTTCTGTTTTGCTCAGTCCTGGACCCACCTACCTTCAGGATGGTCTCCCCCTCACTCCCCCCACACACCCCCCACCCCCGATTCAAATTAAACCTCTCTGAAAACACTTTCACAAACACGCCCAGAGGTGTGTTGCCATGGTGATTCTAAATCCGGTCAAGTTGACAAAGAAGATTAACCAACCCAGTTCTCAACCTCCTGCCCCAGCATGCATTGCAGCTGTGCTCTCTTTCAATAAAGTGCGACTGTTTCTGGCCACACTCTGGGTGTTTCAGGTACTACTGTAAGACAAATTACTTTCAAACTTAGCAGCCTGAAACCATTTATTAAAATCCTTGCAGACTCTGCTCGCTGGCAACGGAGACAGAACCCAGCAGAAACGGCTTGTCTCTGCTTTAGGGTGCTTGGAGTGTCACCGGGAAGGCTCAGAGTCTGAGGGCTGGAGCCATTAGAAAGCCTCGGCAGTCATAGCATCCAGTAGTTGAGTCTAGTTGCCAGCTGAGCACTTAGCTGACCTCTTTGGTAGCCCAGGCTTCGTCTTGAAATGGTGATTGGGTTCCAAGGATGAGTGATGACAGACAGAGTCAGGTTACACAGTGTCAGTTTCCTTTTCTTTTAGTGCCCCCCACCTTTTTTTTCTTTTTTTCTTTTTTTTTGGGGACAGGATCTCTTCGTAGCCCAGATTGGCCTAGCACTCAAGATCTTCCTGCATCAGACTCTTAAGAGCTGTAATTACTTGTGTCAAGGGCAGTTGTGCAGCATCCTATCCATGGAGGTAGGAGTGGTTACAGAACATAGACTTCATCTCTATATCATTAAATTTTTAGATGCATGTACATGCGTGTGCACAGATATAGGCAAGTACCATGAAGCGAATGTGGAAGTCAAAGGACGACTTTGCTTCTTCCAGGACGTGGGTCTTAGGGATTGAACTCCAGCTGTCAGCCTTGGCTGTAAATGCCTGCCTACTGAACTCCCTCATAGGCCCATACCTTCCACATTTTGATGAGAAGTAGAAGATACTAGAAGAACACATGAGAGCTTTCCATAGGCATTGTTGGTAAAAGACAGCTGGCTGCACTGGGCCTGGCCAGTGAGGCCAGATTCTCCCTCCGGTCCAGAACTGGTCATGCTGATATTTTTTCTCTCTTGAAGGAATAGAGACTCGAACAGTCACCCTGACAGTACTCTACAAGGGGAGAGTGGGCTTTGAACAAAACCATCTGTACATAATTTGGCTTCTTTCTCTATATAGATTGTTTCCTGACCAACACTTTGCCTTGCCTATACATGTAGTTCTTAGGATTCTCCTCAGAGTATTTTGCTGTGACAGACAGCTGGGCCAGGAGAGCAAGGGAAAACCAGCTTCCACAAGTTCCTAGACTCCTCCCACCCAGTAGAAGTGTAAAATGAGCTGCAAATATGAGTCATGTAATTTAAAATTTTTTGGTAGTTATCTTAAAAATAACAAGAAGCAGGTGATTATATATATTTTTCTTTTCTTGTCTTTTTCTTTTTTTGTATCTGGTCTGTGAAATTTGGTGTGTATTTTGGATTTTTAGTATTCCCTGTTGGGGCTAGCCTTATTCCAAGTGCTCAATAGCTGCTTGTGGCTATAGGCTGTGGCACTGGACAGTGCACACACCCAATATTTCCATCATCATAGAAACTAATATTGAAAGTCTGGTATGGTGGCCAATTGCCTGCAATCCTAGCACTTGGAAAGATAAGGCTTGCAGATTGCTATGAATTCGAGGCCAACTTTGACAGCACAGTGAGTTCCAGGGTATCTTGTCCTAGTCTGAGACACTGTGTCAAAAACAAGCAAGCAAGCAAGCGAGCAAACAACAACAACAACAACAACAACAACAACAACAACAACAACCACCTAAGGTAGAGTGTGTGGTAGAGCATGGACCGGTGAGATGGTTTAGTGAGTAAAGAAGCTTGCTACCAAATTGGACAACCCAAGTTTTACCCATATGATGGAAGAAAAGAACCCAGGCTATTTTTCATCCCCTTCTTTGTCTGTGAAATTTGGTATATATTCTGCTCTTAGAGTGTTCCTTTTGGGGACTAACCTCATTTCAAGTGCAAGTTGTTCTTTAACCTCCCCATGAATGCTGTGGTCTTGAATACCCCTATACTTACACACACACACACTAATAGTAATTTTGTTTTTTTGATTTATTTAATTATTTTACGTGTATGAGTGCTTTACCTGCATGCATTTATATACACTATGTATGTGCTCCATACCTGGCCAAGATCAGAAGACATCAGATTCCCTGGGACTGGAGTTACAGATGGTTGTGAGCTGTCGTGTGTGTGCTGGGAATCCAACCCAGGACCTCTGTAAGAGCAACAGGTGTTCTTAACCACCGAGCCATCTCTCCAAGCCCCTTAGTTTTTAATTTTAAATCTTTTTTTATAAAACCACAAAACTAGAAAACTTGTATTGGTCAACTCTGGTTCACAATGTATTTTCTATACCTGAACAATGTCAGAAATTATCCTGGATATATTTAAGTGTCATATATCAAAGTTAACCCTAACAAGTTGACTGTAATTTGAAATTCGTAGGTTTAAATGATGCTTATACACACTAGAAAGGTTAACTATATAAAATAAAAGTGAAGTAAATTGAAAAAGAAAGTTTTATTTGGAAAAAGTTTCAGACTTACAGTGATGTTGGGGAGTGATCAGCATACAAAGGAAACAACCATCACAGACACACTTTTACCCCTTTTGAGACAGTTTTCACTCTATAGCCTGGACTGGTCCAGAACTCACTATGTAGCCCAAACCTCAAATTCAAGGTGACCTTAGCCTACTGAATATTGGGATACTACTGCATCTAGGTTCACAGTCACATATTTTTAACATTTTATATTTCATTTCATTTGTACATCTTCATTCTGTATCTGACACACACACACACACACACACACACACACACACACACACACCATATACGTGCATAGTCAGCCTTCTGTATCCATGGATTCAAGCAGTTGTAGATTAGCATAGTTCAGAGCCCTGGGTATATAGTTGAGTTGATAAAGTGCTTGCCTGGCATGCACAAGACTCTGAGTTCTCTCCCCAGCCTGGTACAGTGGTACACATAATTAACTGTAATCCTCAGGAGATGGAGGCATAAGGATCAGAAGTTCAAGGTCAATCCTTGGCTAGATAGTGAGTTTAAGATCACTTTGGGCTACAGAATACTCTGCCTCCAACAACAACAACAAGAACCACCACCACAACAAAACTAGAAAATTCAAACAACAATAACAAAACTCCAAACGATAGTTATGTATAGCACTTCTGTTGCCTTATAAATAATCTACAGATAATTTCAAGCACAGAGGAGGACATGGGTAGGTTCCATGACATCACTGTAGCATTTTATAAGACGAATGAGGCATCTGAAGACTCTTTCCAGATAAAACTCTGTTTTCCAATTTGCTTCAGTTTCCTTTCATGTAGTTAGCCTTCCTGGAGTGTTTAGACATGCAAAGTTCAGTCTATAGTCAACTTCTTGAGGCTAACTCTGACATATGACATTTAAATACATGTAGGATTATTTCTTGATTTTTTTTTTTCAGGTATAGCAAATATAATGTGAACCAAAGCTGACCAATTCGAGTTTTCTAGTTCTGTGTTTTCTTTTTAAAGAACAAATTAATGAATTTGGTGTGTGTGTGTGTGTGTGTGTGTGTGTGTAGACAGATACAGAAAGAAGATGCACAAGTAAAATAAAATGAAATGACTATGCATTTATATGGACATGCACTCCTGTCCAGAAGCCTGGGACCAATCCTCCACAGATCCAAGGAATGAGTGCATGAAATCTTTTTCTATATTGTTCAAGGGTAAGTTCCTGTTTTTATTAACTTGGATGGCTTTTAAACCAAAAGAAATTCATTTTTTTTCTCTTTTGGAGCCTGGAATGCCCAAGGTTAATATGCTAGCTTATTCAGCAGTGAGGGCTGTTTCCCAGTTCCTAGCAGGCTATGTGCCTCAGGGTTCTTTTGGCCCTTTATACACCAGGGAGCTAGAAGATTTGGATCCACTTCTGCTGCACACACATCTCTACTCTGTCTTATTCTGTCCTCACAGAAGTGACATATCCTTGGGTTCTCTCTCTCTCTTCTCTCCCTCCCCCCTTCTTGGGTTAGTTTGCTTTTTCCAGACAGGGTTTCTCAGTGTAAGAGCCCTGGCTGTCCTGCAACTTGCTTTGTAGACCTGAACTCAAAAAAAAAAAAAAAAAAAAAAAAACCCTCCTCCTTCTCCAGGCCTCTTTTATAAGGCTATTCATTTCGTTGACGAATTCCTGACGGCTCCATTCTCAATACCTCATCTTCTCCCAAAGACTCTGGCTGCTAATACCATCACATTGAGAGGCGGAGTTTCAACATGAATTTGCAGTGGGGGACATAGACATTCAGACCACAGAGGTTGTCTGCACCATGACCTTCCATTCTGACATACCTCAGTATCTCCCAAGAATAGCCATGGTGCAGTTATCGGCTTCAGGAAATTTATCATCCATACAAGGTTTCATTTGGATTTATAATTCATATTGTAATTCTGTCGATTGCCCCACGAATGTGTTCCGATAGCTTTGCTCGCTGTGTGGCATGGGATACTGTCTAAGGTTACATGTCTCTTTTATTTCCTATGTGGAGCATCACCAGGTCAATTGTTTTAAAGGGAAGAATTATTTATGAATCAAGTTTTGCCTCCTTCCCTGTCCAGTGCATCTATTTCACAAGTCTGAAGTTTTAACATATTGGATTGTCCTAAAGGCAGACCACTGCTGTTCCTAGAAAAGTACATGTGAGGCAAGATGCCTCACCAGAGCCCTGAGCGATTTCTTTCCAGTTTGGGGTGAAGCCTCAAACTCCAATTCTAACGAAAGAACCCCCCCCCCCCGGAAACCCAGCCCTTCCAAAGCAGGGTTGGGGGGTATGGCGGTGTGGGGTACTGTTTTGCAAGCAGATCAAAAACTGATCATCTGCTGGAGGGATCAGTCCTGTTGTGGTTTCCCAGCCGCAGAGGCCCCTCATGGGCGCTTGCTGACCGCTTTATCTTTCTTTGCCTCTCTGGGGATTCTCGTGAATGCAGTCAGCCCACCAGGAAAGCACATAGCGGCTGCCTGGTGCTGGCTGCAAAGCTAGTGCTCCCACTCTGTGATTTAGAGCAGGCTCCTTCACAAGTTCACATAGCCTCCCCCCGCCCCCACTGGCTAGATTGCGAAACCAGGCAAAGGTTCCCTAGCCGCCCAGGAGATCCAGGCCAGTTGTCTCGTTTGTTCAATTACAGCGATAGACAGATTACAGTGGAGGCAAACAGTAAATTAACCGTGACAGTCATTAATACGACCAGCTTGGTGGCAGCGACCGTGTTGGAAGATCGCAGATCCGATGGCTGTAACATATTGGGAATAGGACCGCCCCCATTGGCTCTTTAGTGGGCCTTGAACTTGCTGGAAAAGACCAGATCTACACACAGGGCCCTGTAGCCATGGCAACAGGCTCTCGCTCAGCAAAAACACATAAAGATGATTCATTTTGTTTTCCTTTCCTTTCTTTCCACCCAAATTTTCATGTGGGTTGGAATCTATTTTTAATTTTTTCTTTGGAGGAAAGGCTATTTTTGATTTTGTTACCTCCTTCCTGGGGACCTGCCAGGCCTCCGTGTGAGTGACCAAGGCAGGCTGGCCCCACTGAGCCGGCAGTCCCAGTACTTGTCTGAGGTTTTTTCTGGAGTCGAGGGAGGGAGGGGTAAGGCGAGAACACTGATGCAGGACTAGTCTTGGTATTCAAGCAGGGGACCTTAAATCTTGTAAATACCCTCAAACTTCTCTCCCCAAACTGGGGTTTCCTTATCCAGCTCCACAGGGAAGAAGGACCCCTCTGGTGTCGTCTCCAGAACTCCTTAGAATCAGGCTTTTCTTCCAGCATGGTAAAAGTACATATGCGAGTGCGCACATGTGTTCGTGCATGCGTGCGTGTGTGCGCGTGCGTGTGTGTGTGTGTGTGTGTGTGTGTGTGAGAGTGTGTGTGTTTGTGTGTGTGTGAGTGTGTGTGTTTGTGTGTGTGTGAGTGTGTGTTTGTATGTGAGTGTGTACGTGTGTGTGTGTGTTTGTGTGTGTGTTTGTGTGTGTGTGTTTGTGTGTATGTGTGAGTGTGCGTGTGTGTATTTGAGCGTACGTGCCCTTGTGTCTTCCTCCGTTATTTTTTATCTTGTCTTTTAAGGCAGGTCTTTCACTGAACCCAGTAGAGCTCACAGTTTCAGATCGACCAGCTGGCCAGTGAGCCCCTAGGATCTGCCTGTCCCTGCCAAGGGACCTCAGCTCTGTGATTACAGACACGTTGCCGTGCTCAGTTTTCAAAGCAGGTGCTGAGGATCCAAACTCAGTTCTTATGCTTTCATAGCAAGCAGCTTACCCACTGAGCCATCTTCCCAGACCAAGAATGCATTTCCTCCTTTGATCTTGGAGGTAGCTAAGTGCGGTGACAGAGCCAACTGGACCTGTCTGTATCAGGCTCCAGGTGAGTCAGGTGAGTTGTCCAGCTAACTAAGCAAGGTCAGAAGTCATATGCACACTGTTACCTCCAGGTCCCGTGGCTAAAGCTCTGTTGACCCCATTTCCTCTGTGTCTTTGTACATCCACTAGAGGCACGAAGAGGACTTGTTCATGTTATAGTCACGGTTCTCACCCTCCCCAATGCGTTGACTCTTTAATACGGTTCCTCACGTTGTGGTGACCCCAACCATAAAATTATTTTCGTTGGAGCCGCTCAATTCAAGGTGGCAGCCACTGCTATCACCTGTGGGCTTTGGGACCACTCCCAGGAGTCTGAGATAGCCATAGAGGCTTTGAGGGGAATTACAGCAGCTCGGGATAAGCCTGTAGAACGAGCAGTATCTCTGGAAGAATTATAAAAAGGCAGGTGGGAAGATGTTTTAAAATTTGGTTTTATAAACTTGGGGGTGGGGAGGGCAGAACAGAACAGCATGTGAGACTGAGAGAAGTAGAACTAGAGATGTATTAGCATGGCCTTGTCCAGTGTATGGAGCCGCCGCCGCCACTGCTGCCGCTGCTGCCACCACTGTTGCTCACATTGCCCACCCTGTGCTGCTGACTGCAAGAACTCTGGCATTGCCTAGCGTGATAGTGGGGTGGCTGGTGCTGTGGGCAGGGCGGTGCATAGCAGCCTGAGCCTTGCTCGAGTGCTGCCCCTGAGTGTGCTCTCCAACTGCAAGATCACACTGACTGTGGGCAGGACATTGGAGATGAAGAATGGCTCATTTTCTGCATTAAGCCTCCTTGAAGGACCTACAGAAACTGCCTGCAGAAACCATGTTGATGTCTGTGGTCCATAACACCACCTGTCTTAGTCAGGGTTTCTATTCCTGCACAAATATCATGACCAAGAAGCAAGTTGGGGAGGAAAGGGTTTATTCGGCTTACACTTCCATGCTGCTGTTCATCACCAAAGGAAGTGAGGACTGGAACTCAAGCAGGTCAGAAAGCAGGAGCTGACGCAGAGGCCATGGAGGGATGTTCTTTACTGGCTTGCCTCACCTGGCTTGCTCAGCCTGCTCTCTTATAGAACCCAAGACTACCAGCCCAGAGATGGTCCCACCCACAAAGGGCCTTTCCCTCTTGATCACTAATTGAGAAAATGCCTTACAGCTGGATCTCATGGAGGCATTTCCTCAACTGAAGCTCCTTTCTCTGTGGTAACTCCAGCTGTGTCAGGTTGAGACAAAATTAGCCAGTACACCACCCTAGGTCATGTTGGTGACCGTGGTTTGTGCTGCCACCAGAGAGTATGTTGATGTCTGTGGCTCATGCTGCCATTAGATACCATGTTGTGCTCCATTATCCATGCTGCTTTTGGTTGTTATGGGCGGGAAAGCTTCTTCTCTAGTGGTGTTTGATGAGTGCAGATTCGTGGCTGATAGTGAGAGACATTGGGGCTTCTGTGACAGCCTTTCCCCTCCCCCTACCAAAGAGCCCAGACAGGAAGCTATTGAAGCAATTCCTTAGGGACTATGACAGCGATAGTGAAGTGCAGCTCTGTACAGCTGATGGCCTCTGGCAGGTGTATGGGTAGAGAAGAACTCAGTTATCGTTAAGGGTCGGGCCACTGAGAGTTTGATCATGCTTCTGTGAGTTTATTGGTAACACACATTGGACTTGGTGTATTTTTCCTTTTTGCAGAGGAGGGAAGAATGGGATACAGGAGTGGGAGGGTAGACCTAGGAGGAATGGGGAGTGTGATCAGGGTACATTGTATGAAGTTCCCAAATAACTAATAAAAATATTAAGTTGGAGAACATTATTTTTGTTGCTACCTCACAACTACAATTTTGCTACTGTCATGAACTGTAATGTAAACATTTGGGGGAGGGGGTAGAGATTTGTCAAAGAGGTCACAACCCAGAGGTTGACAACTGCTGTTTTAGAGGGACAGGAGCTCATTAGACAACTATGGAGTCACTCTACCAGAATACCCAATCCCATACATGGTAAACATACCTTCTTTATTTCCACTAACATCCTAATGAGATTTCCCATTTCCTTCAATTATGAGCATAGACTACAAACCATGGAAGCCTTTGCAGAATCTGAGCCCAAGACTCCAGTCAAACTCTCTGGTATTTCATCTCATATTACCGTGGTTACATAGAGCACCAAATATCATTTTCACTTATCATTTCTTTGAAATTACAGCAGTTATTAGGCTTGTCACTCTATCTTATTAATTACTGTGTTAATAAAGAAACATATATATTACAATATCACAGTGCTGTTTTTTTATTTTAATAACTACATTTCGATATAATTGGGTTTCTTTATAATTGTATTTTGTTTGTGCATTTACAAACCTTTCTCTGAGATGCAGCTGATGGGTGCTGTGCTTTGGATATGGTTTGTCCCTTCTAAAACTGAGGTTAAATTTCATTACCATTGCGGGAGTGCTGGGAGGTAGGGCCTGTCAAAGGGGATTACATTGTTAAGGGGGCTGATCTCTTTATCAGGAGGGTGGTTGCTATAAACACTCGGTGCTCTGTCTCTACCCTTTCAGCTTCCATTATGTCTGGACCCTTTTGTCAGACACCATTATGCCTTTGGACCGCTCAGACTCCAGAACCACAAGCCATGATGAAGCACTTTCTCCTATACATCACTCAGTCCCAGGCATTCTGTTATAGTAACGGAAAATGGATTAGGGCCTCACTAGATTTTCAGAGGAGCCCATGGCACTGAGAGGGAGAAATCCTTGATGCCTGTCCCCAAATACAACATGGTACTGTGGTCTGTTCGTAAATCCGATGGACTCCGGTCTTGTGCACCCGAACTCAGCCAGTTTCTGTTGGTCTTTAGATTAGCCTCAGGATGTTAAGAAGACATCTTCTTCAGTCTACAAGGCTATTCTGTGCTGACAGACACATTCTAGGTCTGTCTTGCCCGAGAGTCAGTCATTGTAGGTGGCTACTGAGCACCTGAAATGCCCTAATGTGATCAAAGAACTGCATTTTGGATATTATTTTGCTTTAATTTATTGAATTAAATTAGTGGCTCCTAATATCCTATATAGGGCAGTGTAGTTTTCTGCCAATGTTTCTCACTCATGAGTGTGTTTCAAGGTCAAGGGGAAGGGCTGGACAGAGACTAAAGCAACATGCACAGGGCCTTCATGAGTCTGTGCCAAGTCCTCTTTGTGAATTACAGCTTCTATTTTAATATTTTTTATGGGATTTCTCTGTGTGTGAATGAGTGGGTCTCTGTTTCTTGCACCTTCTCTTGGGCTCTTTTCCTTTTGCTGATTTGTTTATTTGTCCAATTCCAATGTGTTAGTTTTTGTTTTTACCTTATATTTTATTTTATTGTTATACCAAAAATAAAATCAACCAACCAACCAACCAACTAATTACTAAAAACAGTACTGGCAAATTTGAAGTGGTAACATATGTACTTTGGAGGTAGAGGCAGGAAAATCAGAAATTCCAGGTCATCCTCAGCTACACAGTGGGTTCAAGGCCTGCCTAGGATGTTAAGATCCTGTCCCACAAACAAACAACATAAAGAGAACAGCAAGCTCAAAGATCCATCCATCTGAGCTGAGTGTGGTGGAACATGCCTTTAAGTCCAGCACTCAGGAGGTAGAGGTAAATGAGTCTCTGAGGCCAGCCTGGTCTAGAGTGAGTCCCAGGACAGCCAGGACTATACAGAGAAACCTTGTGTGGTGGTTTGAATAAAAATGGTCCCCAATAAGTCCATAGTAAGCGGCACTATTAGGAGGTATGTCCTTGTTGGAGTAGGTGTAGCTTTATTGAAGGAAGTGCATCACTAGGGGGTAGGCTTTGAGGTCTCAGAACTCATACCTGGCCAGTGTGTCACTGTCACTTCCTGCTGCCTGCAGACCTAGATGTAGAACTCTCAGCTACCTCTCTAGCACTGTGTCTACCTGCAGACTGCTATGCTTCCCACACATAACTACACTACCACAATGGACCAAAACTCGGAACTATAAGCCAGTCCCAATTAAATGTTTTCCTTTATAAGAGTTGTTATGGTCATGGTGTCTCTTCATAGAAATAAAACCCTAAGACACCAGGTCTCAAAAACAAACAAACAAACAAACAAAATCAAAACAAAAACATAAAAAAAAGAAAGAAAAAAATAAGAAAAGAATCTGATTGTTTACCTAGGTTCCAGGTATTGTTGCCACCACCAAGTTATCTCTCAATGTACTGTGTCACCATTTTGTGCCAGCTAATCCTTTGCTGTGGCACCGTTCCTGTGCATTATAGCTGTTGAACACCATGCGTCCCTAACTCACAACTCAAATGTCTCCAGATATCGTCAAACGTCCTCTGGGAAGAAAAATGTCTGCTAAGCTTTCATTTGAGAACTACTGGCTTATTCACACAGCAAGACCTCATTTAGTTTTGTTTTACGGTGGGGTCTAAATGTATTACTTTAGAAAACATAAACTGTCTTGAATTGAAATATGAACTTAATTTCTTCCTATACTTGGCTTTAGAAATATCAAACAATAAGATCTCACAAGGTTGGAGAGCTAAACTTTTTTTTTTTTTGCCTTTCACAAAGAACCAGTCTTATCTGTGTCTGAGTATTGCAGTGGTGCTGTTTTAGTCTGTTATAGCTATAACACAACATTGTCCAAGTTATAAAGAATGGGAGTTTCTGTGGCTCATGGATTTGGAGCCTGGGTAGTTCCAGAGCATGGTAGCTGGTGAAAATCTTTGTGCTCTGCCACAACGTGGTAAAAGGGCAACCAAGCATGCCCTTATATAACAAACTCAGTCCCCAGTTAAGTAATCCTTTCCCAAGACAAGAGCATTGTTCCATTCGTGGGGGTCGAGCCTTTATGACCTACTCATTTCTTACTTGTCTCACCTTTTGTTTTTTATTTAAATTTTGAGACAGTCTCATGTTGCCTAGGCTAGCCAAACAAAACCAACCAACCAAACAACAACAACAACAACAACAACAACAACAACAACAACACAACCAACTGGGCTGGAGAAATGGCTCAGTAGTTAAGAGCACTGACTGCTCTTCCAATGGTCCTGAGTTCAGTTCCCAACAACCACATGGTGGCTCACAACCATCTGTAATGAGGTCTGATGCCCTCCTCTGGTGTGTCTCAAGATAGCTACAGTGTACTCATATACGTAAAATAAATAATTATCAAAAAACCCTCAACCGATCAACCAAAAAAATCCCCACCCAATCCTCACAAAGAAAGAAAGAAAGAATGAAAGAAAGAAAAGAAAGAGAAAGAAAGAAAGAAAGAAAAAAAGAAAGAAAGGAAGGAAGGAAGGAAGGAAGGAAAGAGAAAACCCAGAGCCTCATGTGTCAAGGCAGGCACTTGGTCAAATCACCCAGGTCATCAATTCCAGTCATGCCTTTTGATACTGCCCTACTTCCATGGTTAGTGTCCTTCCTCTGTTCCCGGCTTCCACTTCCTTTCTTCTCCTCCTTGCTACTATTTTCTCATTCATCCTTCCTTTTGGTCTCCACTTTGTCCCTTTTTGCCTTCTAAACTACTCCCTCCCCTCCCTTCCCCTCCTCTCTCCTCCCCTGCTCTTTCTGCCCTCATTTTTTCCTCTTGTCCCCTGCCCCAACTCCTCCTCCGCAGCACCCCTCCATATGGAGAGTTTTGCTTTCCCAGCCTTTTCTGCTTTTTTTTAAAAAAAAAAAACTTTTTCTGTCGTCTGTATTCGCTTCCCTCTCTCTTTTTATCTCTAGCCTGTTTGTCTTGAGCTGGCCAGGTTTGGCCTCTGGCCCGAGAGTTTCAGCTCCCTCTCAAAGCCTCAGCTCTGCTACCTCTAACCCCTCCCCTGCAAACCGGCAGCTCTGAGCGTGTCTGAGTGTGGCTTAGAATTGGAAGATTTTATAAGCACAGAGAAGAAATGAGCAGGCGAAGCTTGGCTGGCCCCATGCCCAGAGTCATGTGAGGCCACCAATCAGGAAAGGAGCAGGAATTTGTCAGGGCTTCTTTTTTAAATTAAGCACTTAGAAATTGTTGTCATTGTAGTTATGGAGGGTAAGGAACAATCCCTGTCGGTGGGACAACCGCACATGGCGTGGCATTTGTCCTGTGGAGAAGTCAAACATGTCAGAGGCTGACATTCTCATATGGAGGTGACATTAAACAAACAAGGTGGTGGCAAACTCTTTAAATCACCTGCAATATTGTGAGCAGTCAATCAATAGCCGTGACAAGCCAGGGCCACACAGTCTTTGTGACCATTGGGCTTGGCTTCTTACAGGAGCACGCTTGACAGAATCGCTGCTGCTAATTTGGGGCACCATGTCTGTCTCCCCATCTTGACTTTTCTCCACTGTTGGTCAAGATATTTTTTAAATGACCTTTTAAAAGATCCAGACTGAAGACTATTTCTACTCATGCCTGATTACTTGGAAATATTGGATTGTGGACTAATATTTCTGCTTTCAGCTGCTTGTTTGGGCTGGTGTCAGAGGCATTAAGTCACACACATTCTGTCCTATTCTATTTAAATCTTTATTTATGAGAGCAAGGCCGGCTGGAGGAGCCCATGGGAAGCTGGCTCCCAAAGGAGATCAGAATTCATTGTGAATTCCCTGCCCAAGGTACAAGGTTGATTTCTTTCAAGGCAAGAAAGAAAACTTAAATATGAGTGTTCCTGGGAGACAGGGTAGAAATCAGGGGCTTTCATTCATGATAAGTTCTAGGTCATTGATATTAGAAAGTTATACTTAAGGCTGGAGGTACGCTTAGCAGCAGAATACTTACCATTATGAAAAAGGTTCTCTTTCTACCCACAACACTGGGAGCAAAATCCAAAGTCTCTTTTAGCCAGGTTTAGGTTTTGGGATGGGAAGCTACTTGAGACTTCTGACTGGTCAAGAGTGGGCAAAATGTGGGGGGAGAGAGAGCGCTGCACAGCAAAAGTGGTGGGGTGGGGGCAGCAGCTGGCACCAAATAAACTTGCTCTATATGGCAGAATGCCACGGGAGCTAGCTGTTCTCAGCATGGAGCCAAGCATACTGAATAGCGCACAGTTGTCATCACCGAAGTTGAGCATTGAGGATGACTAGTGACAAGCTAAAGTAGCCTAAACACGGGCTAGGGAGGGTGTCTCCAGGGTTTGCTGAAGGATGTCATTTAGCAGAGGTAGGAAGTCAAGGATCAGCAGGAAGATACAGTGTAATAAATACCCTGGGAAGATGTATTTTGGGAGGTAAAGCATGTATTTGGGGTTCCTGGGATTGAACTCAGATCATCAGACTTGGCAGCAAGCACCTTTACCTGCTGAGCCATATCTAAAGCCCTCACATACTGATTTTTTTAAACAAGTTTTTTTCTTTTTTTAAAGAGACAACGCCATTAGGAAACTATTAAGCCATAGGGTGGAACCCAGATAGATAGGCTTATGGGCCTTATGAGAGAATTTGGGAGAGTGAGTATACTATCTTCTGTTTCTTTGCTCTGTAATGGCTCAACAAGACGGCCCTCACAAAATGTCAAGTGTCAGTACCCTGATCCTATAAATTTTGGGGAGGCGAAGCATATATTTTGGGAGCCAGGTAGTGGTTTTACAAAGTGTTGCAAGGCTGCAAGAGCCTCAGGTGACGTCTCCCCACCATTAAGTATCCTCTTTGATAAACCTAGCTGGGGACAATTTGTCTTTGCTTTGAATATCTCCATCAAAGTATTAACAACTTCTCAATCCTTGTATCAACCTCCATCAGCTTTACAGATAGAACTCAGGTCTTTCATCTCTATCCATATCTTTAGAGCTTCAAGTGCTGGGAAGCAAACGTTGTCTTAGTCCGTTGGTGCTGCTGTAACAAAATACCCAAGATGGAGAGATTTATCACCAGTAGTAATGTATTGCTCACAGTTCTTGAAACCAGGAAGGTTAGGATCAAGGTATTGACACTTGGCATCTTGCGAGGGTCTTCTTACTGAGCACAGCACAGAAGCAGGAGACAGTATACTCTTTCCTTTCAACTCTTTCGTAAGGCTCATAATCCTATCTGTGGGAGTTCTACCCTGTGACTTACTCCTCATCTCCTAATGGCTTTACCTCTTCAAAAAAAAAACCCTTTGTTTTCTTTAAAAAATCAGTGTGTGAGAGCTTTAGATATGGCTCAGCAGGTAAAGGTGCTTGCTGCTAAGATGGTCTGAGTTCAATCCCACATGGTAGAAAGGGAACACCGACTCCATGAAGTTGTCCATCATTCACCTCCACATGTGTGTCATAGCACCTGTGCAATCACACGCACACATACACACACACACACACACACACACACACATGTTAAAAATCCTATAAAAAGTGAATATTCGTATTTTAGGAAACAAAAGTGTCCAAAACAAAGAATAACATCATCACAAGTCACTTATAGTTTGATGAGTCCCACATCTCTATACTATCACATTGGAACAAGACATGGTGGCACATGACTGTGATCTTAATGACTTTGGAAGCTGGGGCAAGAAGATTCAACTACATACTGAAAAGCAGGGCCAGAATGAGCAATATACTGGACCCCTGCCTCAAAATAAAAAGTAAAATAAAAATGGATGGGGCCATACCTTAGAATTAGAGCACCTGTCTATAGTACAGGAGGCCCTGGGCTCAAGCCTCAGTACTGGAACAGCAAGACAACACAGAACTAACAGAAAAACAAAAAGAGAGTAGAATGTATCCACTGGCCATAAGGTTTCAATGCATGACTTTTGCGGGAACACATTTGGATCATAGTAACATTCTGCTCATCTCTCAGATGGCAGCATTTCATGTATTTTGGACATGTCCACATTCTCTGGTGGTTTTTATCCTTTTCAGCGTAGGTGCTGGTGCCATCAGCTGATCCTTATGTCCCATGAGCCTTATGCCTAGTGAGTGAGCTTTCAGGTCTCCACCATCCTCTTTTGGATGCATCCAAGTTTCTGAGCATCACAGTCAATGTACAGGGTTTTTGTTTCAACCAGCTAGTGCTGCATAAGGGCAAACCAGGAATGTTCCAGGGGAATGCAGAAGTGTGCTTTCTGGGGGAAGCTCACCTAGGGTGAGGTTGGCTGGATAATTCTGTGTGTCTTGAATGGGCTCCCTTACGTCTCTGGGGCAGCTGATCTAGGTTGGGTTCAGCTGGGGCCATGCAGTGTGAGGAGCGGGTGTGGCCGCAGTCCCAAGATGGCACCCGGGACTGTAGCTAAGTCTTATGACTTGCACCTGACTTCCTCATACACCTGAAAATAGCCACAACCATTGTGAGAGCTGCGCAGGTGCACCATGATGCTGGCGGTCCATATTTGGTGGAGACACGCCCCTGCTGCCCTGATTGGCTGAAGCTGCATGCCTGGTGAGGTGACGTGGCCTGCCGTGAGTGGATGGGGGCTGAGTATATAAGAGTGAGAGGCCCGGGGTTCGGGGGAGAAAAAGATGAAGGGAGAGAGATGAAGACTGAAGCTTGCTGAATAAACTGCTGTTAGAAGAACTGGTGGTCGTGTCGTTCTTGCTGGTCGAGAGATCGGATGCGACAAATGGTGGCCCATATGGGGAATCAACTCCCCCACCAACGAGTTCAGAACTTTCAGCAGTCAGTGTTTGCTGGCAGGGTAAGTTCATGGTAAGTAAAACTTATGACCCCAGGAGTTTGGGAAGGACTTCAGATAAAATAGAGGCAAATATAAAGTTGCCAGGAAGCAGGCACAAAGTAAAAGTGAAACCGTGGGGACAAGTTAAGGTTCCCAGTTTGGGGACAAGTTAAGGTTCACGGTTTTGGGACAAGTTGCACCAAGCACCATTGGGACTTGAGGTTTGCAGAGGAACAGGGGGTTTTACTGGTCTGGAAGTTAGTGAGAAATTGCATAGAAGATAGGAAAGATGTGGCGCAGAACTCCAGAGAGGTAATGAGGCGCTGAATCAGGTGTGAGAGGAGCGGTCTCAATTGGTTTGGGAGAGAGGGTCTGTCTGTGTGTTTCCCCGGGATCACCTACAACAGCTGTGGGTCCCAGAACGGCTGACCAGAGCAATTCAAAACAAGCAGAGCTATGAGGACGTGGATGTTCCTGTGGCTGGGAATGCTCCTGCTAGTGAGAAATGAAGAGCTATGTTGGGGAATTATGTCTGTGTTCCTGAGGCCCATGCCATTGATGCATTCAAGTGTTTCCTCAATTCTTTACATCTAATGCTTCACTACAATTGCCTTTTTTCTATGCTGCTTCAGCTAAAGGGATTGTTGTGTTTTCAGATGATTCAAAATATTTCACAGATGAGTGATTGTGTTCAGCTGTATCTACTAAAGCTAATGCTACCTGGATTTGAGGGGTGTGGCCTGCCAGTATAGCCAAGGGCAATGGCACTATACCCTCCCAACCTAGATGGGCCCCCCTTCCTTTTTGTAGGAGTGTTCCTGATTCCCTTTCACCTTGGGCAGTGCCCCTTAAATGTATGGTTGCTATGTGGGGTGAATGGTAGTTGCACTGATCCCTTGCCTCAGGGCTGATGGGAGCCCTGGGATGTATGCTTGTAATAGTGTGTGTGTTGTGTGTTTGGTGTATGTGTCGGGTGCAACGTGTGCAGGCCCGCACTTCTGCCATGGTGGCACAGGCCTTTGCCGCAGTGGAGGCAAGACAATTTGGCTTGCCACTCTAAAGAAATAATGCTGTGTTATGCTGTGGGTTGCAAGGCTAAGCACTGCACAGAGGATAGCTTGCTGTCGGCATCCTGTGGAAGGCACGTCTGATTGCATGAAGGTTCAGTGTTCTAGTTCCCTTCCCCCAGGAAAAATGACATGGGAGCTGGCCAAGACCTCTCTGAGTGATGAGTCCAAGGGATGGTTTTGTGTAGGGCCCCTATGCTTGCACACTGGGAATCAGACCTCTACCTTCACCCATGAGGCTTGCTTGCAGCAGTCAAAATCGGGCCATAGATTAATCAGTGTCCTGGCCTTCTGGTGCATCTGCTGCATGCCTACAGGACAATCTCCTCAAGTGTGGCTTGGCATGATAGAGAAGTAGTCAATGACGGATAAGACTCCCTGAGCGTGTCACCAACCTAAGACAGGGATCAAACCAATGCTGTTTGTCTCCCAAGGACAGGTTAGGGGCATTGCTGCAGGGGGCAATCTAAGACATTCTCTCTGCCAAAAAAGAAAAAAGGGGGAGATGTGAGGAGCGGGTGTGGCAGCAGTCCCAAGATGGCTCCCGGGACTGTAGCTAAGTCTTATGACTTGCACCTGACTTCCTCATATACCTGAAAATAGCCACAACCATCGTGAGAGCTGCGCAGGTGCACCATGATGCCTGCGGTGTAAACAAGTCCATATTTGGTGGAGACATGCCCCTGCTGCCCTGATTGGCTGAAGCTGCATGCCTGGTGAGGTGACGTGGCCTGCCGTGAGTGGATGGGGGCTGAGTATATAAGAGTGAGAGGCCCGGGGTTCGGGGGAGAAAAAGATGAAGGGAGAGAGATGAAGACTGAAGCTTGCTGAATAAACTGTTGTTAGAAGAGCTGGTGGTCGTGTCGTTCTTGCTGGTCGAGAGCGGATGTGACAATGCAGTATGGTACTAGGTGTCTTTATTGTCTTCACACATCCAGTGGGTTGGTGTGTTAGTTAGTTCTTTTTATATTGAGAACAAATCCTAAGAGAGACAATTTAAAGGAGGGAAAGTTTATTTGGGCTCATGGTTTCACAGGTTTCAGTCCACAGTCAGTTGACTCCATTGTTTCTGACATCAATAGAAAGGTGCAGCAGAACAGAGTTGCTTACCTTTCAGTGGCCAGGAAACAGAGTGAGATGGAGTGGAGCCTGAGAAAAAATACCCTTCACAGGTTTACCCCTGATTAGACCTACTTCCTGCAACCGAGCACCACATCTAGAAGTTTCTATCACCTTTCAAAGTGTCATGGAATTCTGAATCCATCAATGGGTTCATCCACTAGAGAAGACAGATCTTTCATGATCCATTCATCTCTCAGTGATTGAGCCACCAGCTAGGAAGCAAACCTTCCACAGGAGGTTATTGTGGGAGACACTTCATAGTGTCACAGTCAACTTCTGAACTTTATATTAAGATGACAGTTGCAGAAGACAGTCTCATTGTAGAAGTGTTTCTCTAACTTTCTGGCCATGTTGTGATGAGATTGCTAACATAAATCATATGGCCAAAAATCTATGGCCAATGTGGAGAGGGCTACTCTGGGTCTTTAGTGCGAGAACTTATAAGGTCACATGCCAAATAACAGATAACAGAAGGCTGAAGAAATATGACCTTTTGATGGTTGGTTTTGTCAACTTGACAAAACATAGAATCACTGGAGAAAAGAATTTTAGTTAGGAATTATTTAGAACAGGTTGGCCTCTGGGCATGTCTGTGATTGCCTTAATGTGAGAACACACAGAAAGAAAGTGGGTGGCAACATTTCCAGCTTTTGAGCCCTAGACGTTAATAGTGGAGTGAGTAGGCAAAGCACCAAGCATGCCTGCATTCATTTTTCTTTGTTCCACACCACTATAATGTAACTAGCTGCTTCAAGTTCCTGCCTTGGCTTCCCAGTAATGATGACCTGTAATCTGGGCTGGTAAGTCTTTTTTTTTTTTTTTTTTTTTTTTTTTTTTTGGTCAAGGTGTTTCATTATCACAACAGAAATGAAACTAAGACAGACCACTAGTATGTCTACCATAAGTTTCACTGAGTCAGATCAAAAGAGAGCTAAGTGATCTCCTCGCCTTTTATGGACATTATGTTTCTATTAACTCACCTAAAATTTAAGAATGCTTTTCAGTAGCCAAACCGATGGCTTCCAGCAAACTGGCTGTGAAGTAGAAACGGGAAGTTTTTATATGGCTTGTCAAGCTCTGGAGCTCTGCCAGTGACCTCAGAGAGCCAAGTACAGGTTGTTACAGTCATCCCCATTCAATTTTATCTTCATACAATCAGGTCCCAAAATACTCAGATATGCTGGAATCTATAGCCTTTCTCCTTTCATGTCTTATATCACCTGCAATTTTCATTATGATGTCACCAGGTGCTTATGGATGCCAATGATAAATATAAGTATAGCCCCATGTCCTACTGTTGAAGACTGTTCTTTGTGTTGTCAGGGGTATATTCTATTTCCCTTGTGTCTTGTATATTAAAAACCAAAAATTCATCTAATTTGTCATCCACTCTTGTGTCCATCTTGTCCCCAAGGATGTAAAGAGAGGTAACTCTTAGAGAGGTTGTAGGATACTGATACAGGATAGTGATGAGATGGGCAGAATAAAAGACATCCCTAGATAGAGCTATGTATAGTGGGTACCCAGTCATCAGGATGGCACAAAAAGATGCATGACAGTCATGGGAAATGAGAGGCCATGAGAGACAGGATCACATAAAGAATCTGGGTTCATATTATGAAGGGTCTTGAATAAAGATTTTGGAATTTTTTTACTGAACATTACTTTTCAGAAACTTCTTCATCCTTTTAAGCTGCCTGGCTGGAGAATTTTGGCCCTGAAGTGACACTGGAAGCCATTCATAGCAGAATAATATGTTAGGAACACGGTGGTCCCTGACTACATAGAAAGCCCCAGCTATTGTGCCATGACTATTATGGATTGCTTTTGCATTAGCGAGAAATTACATGTTTTCTGTGTTATGCTAAATTTATCTTATAGCTGATGCAGTCCTAGCCTTATACAGATGAACAGGAAACCAAATGATTAGCTTCTTGGTCTTCTATCTTAGCTATTGAGGCTTGCTATAAAGCAAGAGACACAGTTATGGTCCATGAAGATCCACAGGAGTTTTCTAAAGCAGGAGGAATTAGTAGCTCCTCCATTGAACACCATCAACAAAATTCATATGTGAGTGGGAATATAGAAGTGGCTTAGTAGTTAAGAGCACTTGCTATTCTTGCAGAGGATCCAGGTTCAGTTAGTTTGCAGATCCCACATGGTGGATCACAACTGTCTGTAATTCTAGTTCTAGAATCCTTTTAGTCACTGTTCTATTGCTATGAATTGACACCATGACCAAGGCATATCTTATAAAAGAATGCATTTAATGGGCACTTGCTTACAGTTTCAGAGGGTCAGTTCATTATCATAATGGCAGGAAGCATGCTGGCAAGCATGATGATGAAATAGTAGCTGACCTTATGCATAAGACACACACACACACACAGAGGGGGGCAGATAGAGATAGAGACAGATAGAGACATATGAGAGACACACACATAGAGACAGAGAGAGACAGAGACACCGAGGGGCTGCGACAGGGAGACAGAGAGACAAGGATGCGTGCACACACACAAACACACATACACACAGAACCTAACATGAGGTTTTGAAAATTTCAATGCCCACTCACAGTGGTAAACCTCCTCCAACAAGGCTACACCTCCTAATTCTTCTTAAATAGTTCTGCTCCTTGATGACCAGTCATTGCAATATATAAGGCTATTGGGGGATCATTTTTTCATTAATTAATTAATTAACTTTGTCTTCTGATTGCAGCTTCCCCTTCCTTCTCTCCTGTCAGTCTTTCTGATCTCAGAGGCCAGAAAAGAGAGTTGGATCCCATGCAACTGGAGTTACAATGATTATGAGCTGCCATGTGGATGCTGGGAAATAAACTTGCTCTTCACCTGTTGATTTTATAATTAAAAAATACTAAAAGATAAAAATATTTGATGTCATCAGCAAGTGACTCAAGAATACAAATCTATGACACATCTCTTCCAATAAGACCACACCTCCTAATCCTTCTGAAACAACCCGGGTCCCAAACATTCACATATATGAGCCTATGGGGGTCATTTTCTTTCAAACTAGCACAGCACCCAATTACTTCAGGATTTTTGTCAGTGAAGGCACACTGAATTGAAGTTTTTCTATGGTAAGCATTTGTTGCATGTCAAAAATACTGCCTTTAAAGAAAGGAAATGCTTATTTACTTAGTTTTTGTATTAATTTCCCACCTACTTCCAAGAAATATTTCAAAGTCCTAAGGTAATGCATTAATTAGATGCTGCTAAGGCAGAATTTCCAGCCAAGTCAAAGAACCTATATTACCACAGAGCTACATTTGTACATTAGGAAACTAAAACACCACCAAAAATATCTGACTACATCCAGAGTTCCTGGATCAGATCCACGGGACAGAGTTAATCTAGCTTGGGATCAAAATATCAAAATGTGGAGATGAATATCTTTAACTGGAATTTAAAAAAAAAGAAAGAAAGAAAGACAAGATCCCAGACAGAGAGTGGATTTGCAGCTGTAGTTCAGATACATGGGTGGCTACCAGAGCCTGAGAAGACAAACTGAAGTGCCAGGATCTGTTAACGCAGATGATAGCCTGCACTACACAGCTAGACTTTGAGCTCAGATGGACATTGCTGGTTCTTCTGGAACCTGGATAACCCTATGATAGTGTGGCATACCACTGACCTCTGGGCTACAGAGCTAGGACTAGACCTTCTTCTCGGGACATGAGAAACTCCCAGCATAATCACGATTAACCACAGGCTTTCCCCATAGGGTACGTCATGGAATGAGGACCTTGACTTGAGACGCTTTCATAGCAGTCTAGGAGTACTGAGTCTGCGTGTCATGAGCATATTGCAGCAAGAGATGTTGGAGCACAGAGGGGAGAACTGCATTATAGAAGGAATTCGAGGACAGGCTTGAACAGGGCATCAGGAACAACCCTACTGCTTTAGAAATCTGTATACTTCTATGAAGACTGTGAGAACCATACCATGTTGACATGGTCACCGATTTCAGCAGTTGTTGGTCTGGTGTAAAGCCTTTGGGCTGGAAGGAACATACACCTACTTACATTGGTTTAGTTAAAGTGGCCTTTAGTAAAACCACTATGGACACAGTATGGCATCAGCAGTAGTCATTGAGAGGTTAGCCTTTCTAAGAAGCTGATTAGGCTCCAGAGCTTCTGACTTCTTTCTCAGTTTTGGGGTGACATGGTCTCTTCTCCATGTTCTTGCTCAGAAGGGGTGTGGGTCTTAGCAGATGAACCTCTTTCCTGTGTTGCTCCATCAGGTTTGATGAGCCTCTCAGTTCAAGCAACCACACCATATAGCTGAGGTCTCTGTGTCTCTCAGTGCTATCTATGGTGAGAATATAAGATTCCTGTATTGAAATTTAATAGTCAGTGTAATCGAATTAAGAGGCGAGTCTTTTTAGGAGGTGAGGACTGCGTCTCTTCAGGTTGGAGGAAGGTCTTTTATACCAGAACTCTAGATATTGAGGAGACAGCTTAATGAGTAAAAGCATTTGCTGTGAAATCGAGAAAACCAGAGCTCAAATCCCTAGTACTCATATAAAAGCCAACATGTGCTGAAACTCCAGCTTGGAAGTGGTGGAAACCAGTGGATCCCAGGAGCTCCTTGGCTAGATGGCTTAGCTGAAATGATGACTTTCAGGCTCAGTAAGAGACCCTCTTTCAGGGAAAAAAAGGTGGATCACTGCAGGACAATGCACTCTTCTGACCTCCTTATGTACACTCCCCCACACACATGCACACGCACACACTCATGCACATGTACTAACAATAAAAAGTACCTTAGAGTGACTTCATGCTTTCCTATCATACAGTCCCATGTTGGAAGCAGAGCTCGGGCCTCAAAGACACTGAATCTGTTGGTACCTTAACCTTGCACGTTCTAGTCCTTAGACCTTTGAGAAAACACGCTTATATTCTTTATAAATAAAGAATATATGGAAGCTTTTTCTGTGTTTTGGTAACACAGAGCCTGACACGTGCTTTAAGGTTTTTGAGACCGTGTTTATGATGGCTAATCTTGGTTGTCAACTTGTCTAGATTGAAAATCACCTAGGCCTTTAGTAAAGCAAACCTCTGCCTGTGTTTTAGAGGGTGTTTCCAGAGAATGTAAGCAGCAGCATCAATAAACTGAAGGCCCAGAGGAACTAAAAGAAGGAAAGCCATTGCAGGCATTCTAAACTGTGAGCTGCTCTATTCTGATGCCTTTTCTCCACAGTGATGAACGGAAATCTCCAAGACTGTGACCACAAATACATCCTTCTTCCAATAAGTTGTTTAAAATGAGATATATTGTCACAGCAATACAAATTCTGCTACAGAAAATTCGTATTAGGAGTGAGGGTTGCTTGGGTGACTATCCCTCATAGTTAAGAAGGCTTCAGAATAAGTTTATGGGAGAAATTTGGAAGCGACTGTAGAAGTGGACTACATAAACCTTAGAATGATCCAAACAGAATTGAATAGTTGACTCCTGTGGGTGCTCAGAAGACCAAAATGCTAATAAGGATATGGACAGTAGACTGATCACCAGGCTTCATGTGGAAACAAGGACTCTATCATGGCCTGGCCTGGAGGTTGTTTATCTGGCTTTGTGGCAAAGAATTTGATCACCTTTTGTTTGTGTCTGAAGACTTTGGAAGGATGATTTTAAAAGTGATGCACAGAGGGCTGAAGAGATAGCTCAGCAGTCAAGATTGCTTCCTGCACTTGCAGAACATCTGAGTTCAGTGCCCAGCATCCACAGCAAGTGGATCACCATAGCTTGTGACCCCAGCTGCAGAGGTATCTAATACCTTCTTCTGGCCTCCATGGGCAGGTACACACACACACACACACACACACACACACACACTCAAATAAATATTTCTTTACAAAGTAATGAGTGGTTGTATATGGTGGTGCATGCTTTTGATACCAGCACTCAGGAGGCAGGAGAAGGTAGATCTTTATGAGTTTGAGGCCAACCTGGTCTACATAGTAAATTCTAGATTGCTCAAGGCTACAAGGTGAGTCCCTGTCTCAATTGCTCACTCACTCACTCACTCTCTCACTCACTCACACACTCACGCACTCACTCATGTATTCACTCAGTATGATGAATGAATTAATTGAGTATAGAGAATTTCAAGGTAGCTTAGCATCCAGGTTGTGGTATGATTATTGCTAGCTGATTTTATTCAGGTTATAGGAAGAATTAAAAGTAAAAAGCAGAGTGAAAAGATTAGAAAACTGGCAGTGTGGTTTGCGAAGCCCATGCAAAGTTGGAGCTAAGTGAGGCATGGCTTCTGAAGTTAGTAGCGGCATTGAAAAAAACACAAGTACTTTGAACCAAGACCATGGGAAAGATACTCTGAGATCATTGGCTGCATCCAACCAACCTCAGCTAAAGGGTGTGATAGTTAATCTTGCTTGTCAACGAGATTGGATTGGATCTGGGTCAACTAAGAGATATGCCCTGGGAAGGTTTATGAGGGTATTTCTTGGAAGGCTTCAGAGAGAAGACCCTCTCCCAATGTAGGATACCCTTTATAGTAGTGGTCTGGATTCTAAGAGGTTGGAGGAAAAAGAGATGCTGATTTCATCTTCCCACCTTTACTCCTTGCTGGTGAGTGTGTCTCCCTATTGCTGGGCTGCTCCTACCATCTCCCACTGACAGGGAAACCATCTTCAACCTTCCAACATGGACTGAAGATCAGAGGCACTCCAGGAATCCTTCAGGCTTTTAGGGCCAGATTGGGACTGTTGAGACATTTAGTCTCATTGGGTAAGTGGCTACCGGGTTCTCAGTGTCTCCAGTGTATAGCAGGCAGCCACTGTTGCACTAGTCTGCTCATGTCATATAGGCTAATCTAACATCCCCTGACTTGGTTATAGAAGTTAACCCATTTATTGTAGGCTAGGGATATCTCAAATGAAAGTGCTTCTGCCTAGTCTTTCAGCTTCTCCAGTTTTCTGCTAGCAGAGCTGACTGAAGGTCCAGGCCCCTCCAGCAGCTATTTCTATGCAGAAACCACAGTGCCTGGAGCTCATTGCCTACCTCTTCATCTTGGTGTTGCCACAGAAGAAGGAAGTGAACTTGTTACACTGGCTGATTTCAATTTTCTTTACCATTTTCTGGAAGTGGGCACACTATCTGCTCCCATATTTACCAATATTCTTGGTGCTTTTAGCCACGTTGCTATGACCTAGGCCCAAATGTACGGGAGCTAAATCTCTTTTGTACTATATTCTATAGGTTCTGTTCCTCTAGAGAACTCTGACTAACACAGTGACTTAAAAGTATGAACATGGGGCTGGAGAGATCAGTAGTTAAGAGAATTTACCACCCTTCCAGAGGACAAGAGTTTCAGTTGCCAGCATCCATATGAGGTAGCCTGTGACTCCAGCTCCAGGGTAGCCTATGCCTCTGGTCTCTGTACATTTGCATTCACATGAGCATAGCCCCACACAGACATATACACATACAATTAAAAATAATGAAAGTAAATTTGATGGAACAAGTATACACTTGAAAGGGAAATTGCAGGGGAAGGGGACAGCTGCTCACACAGTGTTCCCTAGGGAAGGGCTTCTCTATGACAAGCCACGAACTCAGAGGCTTCTCCAGCCTGGGTACAGGGAGAGAGATTTACAACTTGAATTTTTGAGAGATGCTGGGACTTTTCAGATGGTGGTGACTCTTGGAGATAGACAGAGGTCTTGTGAGGTTCTTCAGTTTAAGGAGATATGTTTGGTTATCGAATTGAGGAGGACTGAATTTATGGTATTTGTGCGTGTGTGTGCATGTGTATGTGTGACAAAGACAAAAGAAAACTTTAGTCATCATTCCCCGGGGGCCATCTACCTTGGTCTCCTTAGACAGAGTCTCTCTTATTGGCCTGGAGCTTGCCAAGTGAATTAGGCTGCCTGCCAATCCTCTACCTCATAGCTCTTTAGCCTACCATTTTGATGTATGCTAGTCACATTACCAACCCTTAACTCTGACATTTCTTTGCTTGATAGCTTGTCTGACTACTGCAGGGCCTGGGGAGTTGTGCCTAGTTGGGTATGAATGATGAGTGACTGCTAACAGTTGCTATGCAAACACATCCACAATTGGTCAAAGTGTGAAGAATAAGCACCTGTGGGGGAGGTCAGTCGTAAGTGGGTCACCCCTATGCCCCCAAGGTTCAGGAACTGTTTTGGAAGAGGGGGAGAAAGATTGTAAGAGCCAGAGGTTAGGGAGCACTGGGGCTTTGGAACAGTGTCGTCTAGACATGACCGAACCCCTATATGCATGAACTCACAGCAGATGTAGTTGCCTGTACAGGATCACACCAGTCAACATTCCAGCTTGCATATGGATGGCCCTATCCAAGGCCCCTCCTGTAACTGAGAGGTTATTGACAGTTGATGGTTGTCTAAGGAAGCGATAGTTATTTTTCTTTAGAGTTGTGTTCCTTTGTGGTTGACCATGCATCACTATATGGGCCTACACTATGGCATATATGAGTAGCACCAATTGGACTCTGTTTTTTGTCCTTAAAAAAAAAACATGAAGTTGGAAGGGGACCTGTGGAGTAGGATTCATGAGCAGTTGGAGGTGGCGAGTGATGGATGAATGTAATGCAGAAAAGTGCATGTGTATATGGGATCCTCAAAGGGAAAAGGTCAGTGTGCAAACAAATGAACAGAGTTCACTTCTCCCTGTGCCTGAGAAGTGGAGCAATGGAGCTGGCTAGACACACAGTCTAGGGTGCAAAGGACATCGACTGAGTCCTTTCATAGTCTCTCTTTGTCCCATGGTGGGCTGAGGTCAAGGCTTGTGTTCTGCACTCTTCTCCAGTGAGATTGAGCTTCAGTTAGCCAGAGTGGTCATGTCTGTGCTCTTGGATTGGCTCGCTTTCTGGTCTCATTTTGTTTTTTCATGACCAGCTTATCTCAGGATGCTAATAACCTCCTAAAACTACTTGTACATGATCCTGGCCTCATCTTCTCCTTCTAGGGGAGCCCCGACTAAAGTGCTAGTCAGATTAGCTTTGACCAAAGTCACTTGGGTAGAAGGGGCATCCTCAGAAGGGTATTGTGGGTAGAGTGGACATAGAAAGGTTGACCTTGCTCTTAAAAAGAAGCTGCTAGAAGGGGAAGTAGACTATCCACATACAATATAAAGATTCTTCCCACATGAAAGTTCATAGACCAGAGGGTGGGGCTCTGTGTTGGAAACTGTGTGAGTGGAGATCAAAGGCGAGGCAAATAGAAATCATATTGTTGTAGCAGTATATTACAGGCTGCTGGGCCAGATGGGGGAACTGATGATAGGCTCCTGACCGAGACCACACAACTGGCCCGGAGGCAAGAGAATTACAGATGGGAGCGCCCCCAACTGTGTAGCTTGCTCAGTTTCTATGAACTTCAAGCAGAGACTACCCAAGCCAGGTCTTGGCTTACTTTCTCAATGGTTCATGTGGTGTGTGGTAGAGATATAACAAAGGGAATTGCTACTGTTCAGTAAAGTCAAGCTAAGACGGAACTATTTGGTGAGAAGGTGAGGTGGGTAAATTTGTTATCTTACAATGAGGGTCATAGGTATGGTCTGCTCTAGTTTCAAATGGCTTAGAACATCGGTTTGTAGGCAGAAGCTGTACTCCACACACCTCCTTAAGGGTCAATACAGAACTCTTGCCTGTTCCTCTCTCTTAGACCCTGTCTCCCAGACTCTCACTGGGAGGGCTAGAATCAAGAATGTTCAGTGCTTTTACTACAAGGGTATCTCAGAAGTCACTTTGAAAAAAAATACCTCAGAGACTATGCAGGCCAGAGCTCATAGTTTGTGTGTGTATGTGTGTGTGTGTGTGTGTGTGTGTGTGTGTGTGTGTGTATGTGTGTGTGTGTGTTTTGAGACAGGGTTTCTTTGTGTAGCCCTGGCTGTCTTGGAACTCATTCTGTAGACCAGGCTGGCCTCGAACTCAGAAATCCACCTGGTTCTGCCTCCCAAGTGCTGGGATTGAAGGCGTGCACCACCACTGCCGGGCAACCCTTGGGCTTCTTGGCTAGCCAGCCTGGCCTAATTTATTGGTGAGCTTCAGGTCAAGGTGGATAGCTCCTGAGGAATGACATCTTGGGCCCGCCACATGCATGTATGTGCACATACATGTACCTGCGTATGCCCCTCCCACACACAAATCATTCAAAAGAGGTGACAAATGGCTAATAATGAACAGGCAACAGTTGCAAAGAACTCTGACTGTGCCTTTCACAGTGCCAAGGGTTTTAGTTAAGTTCTGGCTTGGAGAGTGTCTGTCTCCAGCTTCGGTGAGATGCTAGCAGATGACAGAGGAAGTAGCTTCTCTTCCTGTTTCCTGTTGGTCTCTCAAGAATTACAATGGCCATTATTAGAAACCTCCGTCTGCACAAACTACTTTATTTAAATCTCACAACAGCCCTGCAAGGCAGACACTCCGCAGACTCGTCATCTGTCTTCTGTTTGCAAGTGGAAAAAATCCGGCTTCAGTGAACTTGGAAAAAAAAAACAGAATTTATTTCTCCCTGTACCTGAGAAGTGAAGCAATGGAGTTGGTCATAGACATGATCTAAGATGCGAAGGGCACGGGCCAGCTCCTTTCACAAACTCTCTGTGTCTCTTCTTTACGTGGGCCTCCCAGTTTTCTGGCAGACAGATTTCTTCCATATGCTGGCAAACATGGACAGATGATGGCAGCCTTATATCTGTCTTGTTTTGTCCTTAGGCTTAGGCCTTCTCTGCCAGTCTCAGCTGGAACAATCCCAGAGACAGCCCCCAGTTGGTCGACTTGGGCTATAATTCTATTCCTGAGGCACAGTGCATTGGATCACTGTTGGCAAGGCCCCAGGACTGAACGAAGGATAGTGGGATGGGCTACCTGAAAAAAGGGAGTTGTATATACAGCATCCTGGTTAATCTAAATCACAGTTAGAGCTGTCTGGTCGGCATCCCTATTTCACACATGTGGGAACGGAGCATGAGGAAGACAAATCAATTGCCCAGCTGATGTGCAAGGCAACCTGACATTTGTAACCACCATGCAGAGGTTCTTCTTCTCCCTGCATACAGAGCTGAAGAGGATAGAGATGGGAATTCGTTTCTGTAGCACGGGGGTGGGGGGGGTGTCAAACCCAGGACCTTGTGCCTTCTACCACTGAACTCTAGCTCTAGTCTCACTGAAAGGATATTTTGGAAGAAGTTACTGATGCTCCGCTCCTTTTACTCATTCTCTAGTGGTTGAAGGTATTGGTTATAAACATCCAGGCTGCCCCCATCATCTGACCATTACCTTCTCAGTTGCGCCAGAAACACCACTAGAAAATAAACGCCGGCAGGCTTTTCCTCTCCCCACAGTGCCCAACAGCCAAGGGTAGCTGCGTCTCTCATTCGTCCTTAGGGCACATCTTCATTAATCCACTGTAGGAGAATCCCTGTCTTGACTCCTGTATCAGGGACCTCTAACCTAAGACATGTGGCAAGAGTTCAGGTCACAATCTGGTTGCCAAGTTCACTGTATACAAAGTTACAGGCAGTATGCACAGTAGGGTTAGGAAAGTTGCGCAGTGAGATGATATCAGCATTTCTTTTATTTTTCCATAGTATTTTTGCATTTTAATCAACTCTAAATGTCTAAGGTTGCTAAGTTGAAATTTTCTAGGAGGGGGAATTGAAGCTAGGGCCTTGTGTATGCTAGTCAAACGTGCTGTCCTCTGAGCCACTGCCACCTTCACCCTCAAGCTTTCAAACTTTGTATCCATTAAGGACTCACTCCCTGTTCCCTTCCTACCTTAGCCTCTGCCACCCACAGTTCTACCACCTGTCACTATGAATTTGAAGACTCTAGCTCTCTCAGAGAAGAGATCATCTAGTATCTGTCCTTTTGTGGCTGGCTTCTTTCCCTTGACACAGTGTCTTCAGTGTTGGTCCGTGCTGCAGCTTGTGTCAGCACTCCCTTCTGCTTTAAGGCAGAGAAGAAAGCCAGCGCATGGTGCTTTGTACCTCTAAGCATTTGGGAATAAGCTACAATGAATGTGGGCCTGCAGAGATCTGCTCAGATCTTCACTTTTCTTTCAGATACTGCAATAGTTTGCAGGTTGCAGGTCCCTTAAATGGCCATGTGTCAAATGCTTGGTTCCTACAGTGCCAATTTTGGGAGGTGGTGGATTAGAAGGTGGGGTCTACTGGGATGTTCTTAAGGGTAATGGGGATATATAGGCTCATTTGGGTCAATTTGACACAAGCTAGAGACATCTGAGAAGAAGGAGTTTAAATGGAAGATACTTGCATTAGATTGCCCTTTAGTTAAGAGTGGGGGAGCATTTTCTGATTAATGATTACTGTGGGATGAGCTATTCCACTGGAAGCAGTAATACGTGCCTTGAGCAAGGCTGATAAGAAAGCAGGCTGAGCAAGCCACGAGGAGCAAGCCAGAAGCAGTGCTCTTCCATGGCCTCTGCGTCAGTCCCTGCTTCTAGCTTCTTCCCTTGAAGTCCCTGCCCTGGCTTCTCTTCATGATGGTCTCTAACTGAAAAATGTGAGCCAAATAAAGTCGTTACTCTTCAAGTTGCTTTTGGTTATGCTGTTTATCACAGGAATAGAAAGTCAATCAATATGGAGGCGTGACCTCGGAGGGGACTGTGTGACTTGGCTTTTCTTCCTATTTTGCTTCTGGCTTCCCCCAAGTCTCCACTTACAGTAATCAGAATGCTGTAAGATGGAGCTATCATTGGAGGAAGAAGCCCGAGAAGTTCTCAAGTGTTTGCACTTGTGCTGTGAGGGAAGACTGGGTCAGAGTTGTCATTAAGAATGCCTTGTGTCCAATCCCAAGGCCCCCGGGCTCACTTCTACCTTCTCTATGCTTCAGGGGTGAAGTGCTTCATTGTCTCCTTAGTTTAGATTTTAAAAATATACTATAAAATGTACCCATAGAAAGGGTATATGACTCAACGGATTTTAATATATTCACAGCTATCCGCAACCATTACCAGAGTTCTTAATTTTTTGGGGGGGGTGCGTGTATGATGCATGAGTATGTCCACGAGTGTGCCTATTTGTGTGTGAATATCTCTCTCTCTCTTTCTCTCTCTCTCTCTCCCTTTCTCCCTCTCTCCCTCTCCCCTCTGTGTGTGTGTATGAGAGAGATCGAGAGAGATTGAGAGAGAGATTGAGAGAGAGATCGAGAGAGCAAGAGAGCATATATATGCCACAGTGTGTGTGTGTGTGTGTGTGTGTGTGTGTGTGTGTAGGACAGAGGACAACCTCTTGTGTTGGTCCACGCTTTCCACATTATTTAAGACAGGGTCTCTTTGTTCAATGCCATGTACACTGGCCTAGCTGCTCCACGGACATCTGGGGCTTTCCCTGTCTTTGTCTGCTATCTCCCTGTAGGAGCACTGGGGACACAAATTCATGTTACTATGCCCAGATTATGGGAGCTCTGGAGATTTTAACTCGGGTCACAAGCACTTTGCCACTGAGACATCTTTCAGACCTGCGCTTTGAATATTTTTACCATCTTAAGAAAACCCCTCCCCATTTTTTAGCTACCCTCCCCTGACATTTTCTGGTCATATAATATCCTCTCTCTCAGTGGTAAGGAGTAACATGGTTTAGATGTTCCTTGCTCTTTCCCTAATCTCTTGGCCTGTGGGTATGGCTGGAACTCTACTGGGCTGAGAAGGAGAATTTCGGTGACAGATTGCTGTGTCCTTGAAAGCAGCTCTGCTGTCTGGCCCAGGGCCACGTGGCTGCTTGCCATCCTCTGTCTCCCCAAGCTACTACCCTGCAGGAAGCACCTGGGCACCTGGTGTTGAGTGTCTTTAAGTCCCTGGGCCTGCTCAGGAAGGGGAAACTCGAGTGTGGGCACAGCCAAGCTCTGTCCAATTCCCTTCCACCTGTTGATTTGGTCTTAGCTTAGACTCCTGCAAAGGGAGAGCTGGAGATGAAAATGTCAGTGTGTTTCCTTGGTGGTGGTGGTGATGGTGGTGGTGGTGGTGGTGGTGGTGGGAGAGCCAGGAAGCACAGTGGGAAATGAGACAAGGAGGGAAGGAAGACAAAATCCAACAACATAGGGGGCCCTGGCACTCAGGCACCCCTCAGTAGAGCCTCGCCGAGACTTTGTGGAGCATCCCTCAACATGTTGTTACCAAGAAAGAGATGGCCCTTGGTGTCTGAGCTCTGCTCTGGAATGTGTTAACCTGATGTGGACAGGGGACTGGCATGCTGCTGTTGCCAGTGAGTGCTCACAGGCAGAGACAGGAAGAACAGTGGGTATGAGACCTCCAGGAACACTGAAGGCACCTGCTGCAGTGTCCGTGACACTGTGTAGGGGGGTGAGAGTGTCAGGCCTTTAGAAATGTTTCAGCAGGTAAAGATAGTTGCAACTAAGACTAACAGCTTGTTTGGTCCCCAGAACCCACACGGTGGAAGGAGAGAACAGTCTTTATAAGCGTGCTGTGGCGCTCTGTCTCTGTCTCTCTGTCTCTGTCTCTGTCTGTCTGTCTGTCTCTCTCTCTCTCTCTCTCTCTCACACACACACACACACACACACACACACTACTCTGAGGAAGCTTTATATATTGCAAAGGTACTGTTTATTGGGTGGTAGAAGGTGGGGAGCCACAGGTATAGCATACAAACCCAGGATCATTGCTGTACAGCTCAAAACAACAAGAGGATTTAGTGTGTGCCAGATGCCAGGCTCCGAGGAGGTGTGCTACTCGGTTTTAGTCAACTTGACAGAAGATAGAGTCGTTTTTAGAAGAGGGACTCTCAACTGAGAAAATCTCCCCACCGGATTGGGTACATTTTCTTGATTGATTTGGGTGCATTTTCTTGGTTAATACGGGTTAATACGGTCACTAGGAGTGTTGCGATTCGGGGACTAGTGGTCCTGGGTTCTTTAAGAAAGCTGAGCAAGCCATGAGGAGCAAGCCAGTAAGCAGCACCCCTCCATGGCCCCCTTCTCTGACTTCTTACCCTGACTTTCTTTGATGACGGACTGTGTGTGATGTAGAACTGTAAGTGGAACAGCTTCCCCTACCCCTCAACACCTGCACCTCTTGGTCATCCCAGCAACAGAAACTCTAACTAAGAGATGAGGGAGTCTTTAGAAAAGTAGCATTTGGTGCAGAGTGAAGCCTGCGGGAGGCACCTGGCAGGGAGGGAGCCAGGGTAAGGCATAAGTGAACTCCACTCTCTCTTCTTGCCTCTCATCCCTTTCTGGGAC
Organism: Mus musculus; assembly: GCF_000001635.26. Taxonomy (NCBI): domain Eukaryota; kingdom Metazoa; phylum Chordata; class Mammalia; order Rodentia; family Muridae; genus Mus; species Mus musculus. The sequence continues at coordinate 11,593,293 of NC_000086.7, read as the reverse complement.
TCCTACTGGCTAGCTCCACTAAAACCCTATGTTCAGGGGAGACACTTAATGGAGACTGATAGGTCGGCTGCTATGGCCTGAGCCAGAGGAAGGCAGAGAGTGGTTTTGGAATGGACAGCTGAGAAGTGTCAAGCTCAGCTCTTCCCCACTAGTCATCTAGTAGACATAGATCTCTTTATGCAGGTCAGGCTGGCCTTCTACTTGGGATCCTCCTGCCTCTGCCTTCTGAATGCTAAGATAACAAGGGCTTGCTACTATACCTAGCTTGGCTCTGATATACACCCTTGAATGTTCTAAGTAGGCTGCTGCCCAGGCTTACTGGACTGGACATTCTGTCTCTTTAAGGCGTGTTTCACAGTGTTGATGGCTTACTTTACCACAAAGGGTACATTTATTTCCTCATTTTCCAATGCTAACGTGAGGAGTCACTTTCTCTTCCATGTGTCCAAATGTCATGATGGAGAGAGGCAGTTCAACCAGGTCTGGAATGGTCTTGACAAGAAGGGGACAAAGTGGACCATTTCAGTCTCTGACTATGACTTGAGGCAGAGCTTTGCTTGCTCTCCCATGCCTTCTCCCCCTCTCTATGCACATTCTTCACTCTTTACATTCCCTCTTTCATCCAAGACTTTGCTAAACCTCATCGCTCACATCTTCTACCTGGGCTTGTGCCTTCTAATTGCAGGACAGAACTCAAGACTGTTTCCCTGTTAAATGGTATCATTCCTTCCTTTCGTAGAGAACTGCAAGAGGCATATGAGAATTCTTGACTGCTGTCTTTCCTTTGTACTAGAACTGAACATGACTTTCACATTTTTTAAGTTCTCATGTCTTAGTCTAGTAGATTTGACTTCATCAAGCCACCTCCATACTTTTCCAGAAGACGATATAGAAGCATAGAAATACATATAGGCATAGCATTTTGACAGTCTCATTCTGTTAGAGCAATCTAGGGAGACAACACACTGGACTCTGAGTGAATTACCTTCCCAGATTGGAGCAAGCTGGCGTTTCATTAGTGTATGTCTTCCACGGGTTCATCTGCCCCATGCAGAAGCCTGCTATCTAAGGCTGGAAAAAGCCACAGAGGGGAGTTTGGAAATACACCACTTCCTTTGATGTCAGGGGATTTGATTCTACCCTCACCTCTACCACCTGGCTCCAGCAGGGCAGGCAGACAGGTCAGAGGGTATCTAGAAAAGCACTTCCAACAAACCCCAAACCATCGAACCATCGCTCTTTAAGGCACTCTGTTCCTCTGCCTCCCTCCACTGGTGCAGGAAACAGCAAGCATGCTGGAGTCTGGGCACAGTCCCAGTCCCTGTGGTAGCTGGCCTCTAGTGGACAGTGTGTCCCCTTGCTCCCCATGTAGGTTACCAGGGTACCCTTTTTACGATCACACGCTTCTTCTTTCTTCCTGCATTAAAATTTTATTCCCCATCATGTCAGGTTGCTTATTAAGAACCTCCCAAGTGTTTCTTCCCTCCCAGCCTTGGAATCTCAGCCCAGGTCACTGTCTTCTCAGCTCCGCTTTGTCCTGATGCTAAAATGCCTCAGCTGGTTCTCAGAAGCACAGCGGAGGGCAGGGGCGGGTCTGGGGGAGGCAAAAGGTCACGACATACAACATCCCCACCTTCCCTGGGAGTCTTCATCTCACCCACTTTGCCCAGCTTTTCTCTTTGTACCCTCCTCCCAGACAAATTGAGCTGTGTTTACTCCCAGCTTCAAAACCCTTCCCGCTAATTCATTCCACATGTTAATTCCTTGGTCCTCCACCCCAGAGGCAAACCTCAGGATTAACCCTCCACTTGCCGTTCCAAATCCAGGAAAGGACTTTATCTCTTCTCCTATCCTATCCCTCATCTGAGATTAGAGTTCTTTGTGTGTGTGTGTGTGTGTGTGTGTGTGTGTGTGTGTGTGTACATCAGAAGATAACCTTGGGTGTCATCTTTATGGATACCACCCACTTCCTTTAAGAGAAGATTTCTCCTTGCTTTGGAGTTCATCAATGATCTGGACTGTCTGGTCAATAAGCTCTTACGAACTTGCTCCTGTTTCTGCCTTCCCAGTGCTGAGACTACAAGTGAATACCAAGCTGGTCTTTTTATGTGGGTGCTATGGATGTAACTCCAGTTTTCATGCTTCCAAGGCAAACACTTACCGACTGAGCTAGTTTCTCAACCAGAAAGCCAAATTTTTAACTGTTTCCCTGCCACAGCCATTTATGTAGCTCTGGGCCAGAGCACACTGTCATTTCTAACTCTCTGGTGATGATGGTTTAAAGATTTCACTGGGCACAACAAGCTTCCACGGACTTTCAATGCCTCCTTCTGCCCTGTGCTGCCCCCTCCCCTCATTCTTCCCAAGTGCAGGGCACATTTGTGGTTACTTAGGACGTGTAAACATATTCTAGTAAGCACAGAGCATCCCAGGTGTGCGCCCTGCCTGCAGTGCTGGGCTGCAGTTCATCAGTTCACAACAAATGCTTCTTTAAAATTAAGAAATAGGAGCTGGCAATCCCCAAGCTAGGAGGTACTGCCCTTACTCTCCTACCTTTCCGGGCTCTTGCACAAGAGAAAGAGGTGGGGTGGATAGAAGGAAGAAGAAAGAAGAGAAGAAAAGAGGAGAGGGAGGAGAGGGGAGAGCAAGGGAAGATGGGGGGAGGGAGAAGTGAAGGGAGGGGAGGGGAGAGGAGGGATTTCTCTAGGGAATTGGCTTTCAGAGTCTGGCTGGTTTCCAGACAGTGAGATCAGCCAAAGGGCAGACCCCCCCCCCCCTCCACATGACAGGTGTGCCTCAGGCAGGCGCTGCGTTCTAGGTGTGTCCTTTACCCATTACTTCTAAAGTAAATGAAGAACTTGGAAGTTCATATAGTATCAGTCCTCAGCTATCCCCCAGGTAGAGTGGAAGGACAGTCCTATGGTGGAGTTATGGCCACCCCTGGCTTCCAAAGAGGTTCTAGAAGAACCTGCCTTTCCAACCACGCACCGTTTCTTTCTTTCCCTCTCCCTTTCTGTGAAGACCTTGGCTTTTTCTTAAATATTTTACTCATTGAGCCCAGAACTTGACCCTGGACAGATCTTTACAAAGTTAGACAATCCAAAGTCCTCAAGTTTCAATTTCTAACTTCACCCAGACCTTAACTAACCGTAGCACTAGATTTTAGATTTGCTTTTGAGAGGAAGGAAGGAAGGGAGGAAGGAAGGAAGGGAGGGAGGGAGGGAGGGAGGGAGGGAGGGAGAAAGGAAGGAAGTTTTTGAGATATGGCCCCCAGGTGTGTTCTCAGGACCTGCAACCTGGACATCCCCTGGGAAGGAAGTTAAAAGTCCTTCTAGTCCTTCTAGACTCAGGCTGGAGGCCCAGAGCCTCAGCGGGAGGTTTTCAGGGCATGCTCTGGGCAGCTGTTGAGGAAGTATGCCTGCAGGACAATGCAGAGTCCACACAGGAGGGCTGTGGAATGTTCAGCGCAGGGAGCTGGAGACATGAAGAATTAACAGTGGCAGACGCTGGTGTAGAAGATTCTCTGCAATTCTGGCTGCACATGGGTCCAGGCTACTGTACATTGGCAAAGGGCCCATCAATCCCATAGACCTCTCCATGGGAGAGGTCCTCCTAGCTCCCACACTCACTGTCAGGAGACAGGATGGTCTGCTGGGTACTAATAAGCTGTCTTGGTTCTTCTAAAATGTTCGACAGGATAAGAGCATGGTGTGGGGGGGGGGATGAAATATCTGGAGTAGTTAAGTAATCAAGGCAGGAATAATTAGGTAGACTAAACCCCAACAGAAACAATCCATCTTTTGGAAAGAAATGACATTTTGAAAAATTTAGAAATCTTCATCAAGCTATTATTACTGCTGACATATAGAAGCACTTTACATTATGTTTTCTTTCCCTGCAACACGTGACATGTCCGAGGGTAATTAAGGGATTTCAGTCTGTCCTGAGCATTTCATCTCAATGATGGTTCACACTGGACACTCGGGACTAATATAAATAACTCATCAATTACCTTTCCTAAACAAATTGTCTACTGGTTTAAAGACAGTACTAGTTTGAGCCCAGGTATTTAAAAGCGTCATGTTAAATGTTACAAGCCCTTTGGATTTCTTTTTATCATTGAATGAGCAGGGTGTTCCATTCCAAAGTTTCCAAGGGCTATGGGGATGCTGCCCTCCCTCCCGTCTTCCTGTTTCATCAGTTAACATTTGTGATGAACCTGCTGCATGAAATATGGGTGCTCTTACCCTGGGATGCAGGAGACGATTTCCCCCGATTATATCCTCTGTGAAAAATGGCCTTTGTCATCAGTGACTTGGAGGGGACACTGGTATGCTCAGATGTATGGATTATCTAGGGGCAACCTGGTGAGAGATAAGACAGACTGTTGGGCTGGGCTCCAGAGGTCTACAGAGTGACCTTGAACAAATGCATGGAATCTCAATGTCCTTGGTTTGCTTATCCATGCAGCAAGCAGTGGAGCAGCAGGGGTGTCATCAACTCCTCGATGTCTTTGTGCAGTCTCCCGGATTCTACAAGGATGGAGACTAAGTGCTCGGGTTAGCTACAAAATGGTCTCAGACAGAACAGGCTTTAAAAACCATAGGGTGCACTACTGGTCTGCATATATATAAGACTCAGGCATTTGGGGCTCTTGGAGGGGCTCCTCCCTCACCTTTTGAAAAGTTGCTCTCAGGTTTTTCTTGGCGCAGACCCTCTCTTCCTGCCCGGAGTATGGAATCCCTGCACTATGATCCATCTGGATTTAGAAAGCTGCCTTCCGGGTAGTGGAATGACTTCCAGTCAGCGCTTGGAGCAACTGGAAGTGCAGAGTTGAAATGACTCCCCTTAAGCTACTGTGGGAATGTGGAGCAGAGCAAACAAGGGGACTGTAGTCTTGGATTCTCCACTTTCAGAGGCTAACTGCTGACTCCAGGTCCCCGCCTGCCCTGAAGTTCAGAGGAAGTCACCCAAGGTCAGAGATTTTCCTCCCCAGGGTGCCTCTTTCTGGCAGCCTCTCTCCCTGGTGACAGTGGCAGAAGCATCTTGGTAAATCCCACATCAGCCATCCCCAAGTCTGGTAAATTCCACAGGCGCCCCAGCAGCCTCTGCCCACTTTTCAGCAAATAGAATGAGACAGCTGTGAGGCCCCAAACTACCTGGAAGAGAAGTGTTTGCAAATCTGGGGTTTAGAGAATGATACGCTCAAAAAAACCCCCGACAACTCAGATCTCAATTTACAGCTTGCAGTTTTGCAGGGAAGAGGATTTCTAGTAAGATGGTAATTAATAGGGCTTTATCCCAAAGCTGAGTTCATTTCCTGCCCTTTAACTCCTTTGCTGCTGTGTCTTCAGCTATTGTCTGTACTAGTAGACCTGATGCATAAGTGAATGTGATTATTCACTTATCCTACAAACACCTAGTAAACAAACACCACAATCAGGTTGTGTCTCTAATCTTGAGAGTAATAAATGAGTAAGACTTTGTCCCTGATAGGGACACAGGGAGCCCATGGAATTGAAGTACATTATTTTCAAAATCTACCTGAAAAATTGTAGTTCAGGGATCAAGTCCTGCACCCAAGACTGGCTTCCATAGCATTAAAAACTGTATTGGCCAGCAAGATGGCAAAGCAGGTAGAGGCTATTCTCAGGGCCTTCATGGAAAGCGAGAACTGACTTCACACAAGTGCTGTGGCACCTGGGCAGAGTCACATGCGCGCGCACACACACACACGTAAAATAAAGGTTAAAAAAGTACCCAACATTCACAGGTTAAAGCAGCTCATAAAAGAGGGAGTACAGATGTAGTTTTCTTGGTAGAATGCTTGTCTGGTATTCTTAACGGCCTGGATTCAACCCCCAGCATCACATACACCAAGACTGGCAAGACACTCCTGTATCCCAGCACTTGAGAGGTGGAGGCAGCAGGACCAGAAATCCAACTATCCCTCAGATATATAGCAAATGTAAGACTAGCCTGGGACTTGAGATCCTGTCTCCAAAAATAAATAAATAAGAAAGTAAATAAATAAATAAATAAATAATCTATAGCGTTGATATCTGGGACTGAGGCTTTGCTCAGTCTGCAGAGGCCTTGCCTAGCATGCCCGAGGCTTGGGTTCGATCCCAGGCACTGAATAAACTGGGTATGATGTCAGACACCAATAACATCTCAACATCTGGGATATGGAAGCGGAGATATCAGGAGTTCAAGGTCATTGTCAGCCGCCTGCAAGCTTGAGGGCAGCCTGAGCTGCATGAGTCCTTGTCTAAAACCAGGACAAAAGCATCTCATGGAAGAAGTCCTGATTTGGGGGGTGGTTGGTTTCTTGAACCCTTGGAAGAGCAGGCCATTGTAGACTTGATCTCGAGGGGACAGAGGACTAGTTGATCCCCAGCACGCGAAACTGCCAGAGCATAGGCATTCTCGATCACTAGCCCAGTCAGAGCGAGGCAGGTGAGTTTGTGGCTCGTGGACTTGAGGAACATGGCAGAACAGACTCATGACTATTACCTCACTGGGCTGGTGAGCTGGCTATCTTTGTGTGCCTGTCAGACCAAGTGACCTGCCTTCTTTCTTACTGACTGTGTCTAGCAATGGCTTTGTCTCAAGGGGTTCCTGCTGATTTATGCCTCTGCTCTCCATGGTGGGAGTAGCTGCTAGCCACATGGGCAGATTTCAGTTTAAAACAAATTGAAAGAAAATGGAACACAAGTTAACATTCCATTTCTTGTTGCCCCAGTACCTGTCAAGTGCTGAACTTCGGTAGCAGGTCCCACGCAGGATGGTCCACCCTGTGTTCATCTGGAGAAGTTTTAGTCATCAGCAACCCTTCTGGGTTTTGCTAAATAGCTGTTCTCTCTCTTTTGGATGAACTCTTAATGCTTGGCCTTCTCTTCATTTTTACTGGTTTTGTGACACAAGGTCTTGCTATATAGCCAAGGCTAGCCTAGAATTTACTGCAGCCTTCCTGCCTTAGCCTCCTGAGGGCTGGAATTACAGGCCTTCGCCAGCACACTCTGGCACAACTATTATTTATCTATTATTTTAACTGTTTTAAACTATTATTTAACTACTTAACTGATTGTGTGAGCACCTTCCCCCTCTCCTCCTGGAGACCTCTCTGTCCAAATGGACTTTTCTTTATCCACCTTCTTAGCATCATAACATAAAGACCTTTTTTTTTGTTTTTTTTTTTGTTTTTTTTTTTTTTGTTTTTTTTTTTTTTTTGTTTTACAACAGGAGGATTACTGTAGTGGGGACTGTCTTATTCATGGCACATTTAAACCAGAACTTTGCTTAGGGGTAGTTCTTTTAGTACATGCTAGATGCTCAATAGACGTTTGGGTCATGAATGAGCAAGAGAGTGACAGACAATTCAGGCAGAAGGAAGGGTTAGGGCTTATGTCCTAGGACATAAATGACAGAAAGAGGAGACAGAGAACACACACACACACACACACACACACACACACACACACACACACACACGGATGATTGGTCCAGTGGCCAAGAGCTACAACGCAGGGTTGTTGCTGGGCACACAATGTTCCAGACCTGTCAGTAAGGCTAGGATGCCGGAGAACTCTCTTTTACAAGCTCAGCCTTGGGTAGCACAGGCATTCACAGCAATTTCCAGCTCAAGCGAGCTGTTACTGCAAACCTCTAAGAAGTCAGTGTCTCGCAACATTGAGCAATGAGCAGCCAGCCTTGTGGGGATGAACTCAGAGGAGTCCTTGTTTATCAACTTGCCTTCCCCTCCTCCTTTCCTTACTCTGATTCCTAGTCAGCCTCATGGGCTCTGCTCTGCCAACCCACCGCCCTTCACTTCCTTCTAGTCACAGGTAATTTATCCCACCCCTGTCTACACTCAAGATGTCTGGACTTTTCAGGGCAAAGAATTACGACAGATAACACTGAACAGAGACATCTATTAGAAAGGGGACTCATAATTAAACGTGCTGAGGAACGATAGGTTATATGCCTACCTAACTCTGCCGAGGGCCTGCAGCCATTGAGCTATTTCCTTTGTGGGAATGGAGTTTAAGTAGCGGGTCTTAGGGTTGGTGTCAGAGAGAGGGGACAGCAATGCTGGCTGTGACATAAAAGGAGACAGCCTGAGAAGTGGAGGGCAGCACTTTGTGCTCAGCACACTTAGGGCTTTTCCTCTTGGAAGTGCAATTTTCTCAAATTTGGCTAGAGATAAAAAGTAATTGGCATTTCTGTTCAAATGCAATATATGTTGTCTTCAATTGGGTTCCCTGGAAATAGACTTTGGGATGGAGATGTGTAGGCAGAAGGCTTTTTATTAAAACACCTTTATTGAAATATGATTTGCATGCTATAAAATCCATCTGTTTTAAAGCATACAGTTCAAAGACTTTTAGTAAATTTACTGAGTTATGCAAGCACCGCCACTTGAGAACCTTCCCTTTTCCTCAAGAGGATCCCGGGTGCTCACCAGCAGCCACGCCCCTTTCTATCCCCCAGGCCCCAGCAACTATCAACCGGCTTTCAACTTCCCCATAGCTTTGCATGTTTTGGGAAGATGGGACCACGCAGTATGTGGTCTCTTGGCTGGTTTCTTTTACCAAACACAATATTTTAAAGCTCACTGTAGCATGCACTATGACTTCATGCCTTTTTACTGCTGAATAATATTCCGTGTGTGTGTGTGTGTGTGTGTGTGTGTGTGTGTGTGTGTGTGTAGGCCTCATTCTGTTTATTCATTCATCTGTTGGTGGCTATTTCAGTTGTTTCCAAGCACAGTCACAACCAAGTCTCTTGAGTATATACTTAGGAATGGAATTTCTAGGTGCTACGATTCATTTAGGGTTAGTTTAAAACTTATCAAATGATTTTTCCAAGCTAACCTTATCATTTTATATTTTCCACCAATCCACACCCTCACCAACACTGTTCCTGCTATGCGTTAGAAAGTTTTGAGATTAAAAAAAAACAAACAACCAACAACAACAACAACAATAACAACAACAACAACAACAACAACAAACCCAAAGGGTCGGGCAGTGGTGGCACACACCTTTGATCCCAGCAGTTGGGAGGCAGAGGCAGGCGGATTTCTGTGTTCGAGGCCAGCCTGGTCTACAACGTGAGTTCCAGGACAGCCAAGGCTACACAGAGAAACCCTGTCTCAAAAGAAAAAAAAGAAAGAAAGAAAAAAAGAAAGTTTTGACATGATTTATTAGTCTTTATTTACTATATAGCATTACTGTTGTCTGTCTGTCTGTCTGTCTGTATATATGTATGTATGTGTGTGGGGTCGAATCCCATGGAGATGAAGTTACAGACAGTTGTGAGCTTCCATGTGAGTGCTGAGAATCGAACCCAGGTCCTCTGGAAAATCAACCAGTGCTCCTGACTGCTGAGCCATTTCTCTAATGGCTCTTGTCAAACTTTTTGATTCTAGCTGTCCTAAGTGAGTGTGAAGTACTGTTTCTGTGTTTGTATGTGTTTGTGTGGAGGTCAGAGGGCAAGCTCAGGGGTCAGTCCTCAAGTGCTGGCCAGTTTTTAAGTGCTTGAGACACGGTCTCTCTCTGTCTCTGTCTCTCTCTTCCCTCCTCCCCTTTGTCCTGGTGCTCACCTAGAAGGCTAAGCTGGATGGCTGAAGCTCCCTAGGAGTCTATCTTTCTTTGCTCGGTTTTGCCTTAGGATCACCAATGTGTATCAGCACACCTGGCTTTTCTACACGGATTCAGGAAATCAGACAGGGCTCCTCATGCTTGCATAGCAAGTGCAGTTGTCCAATCGAGCTGTCTTCCCAGCCCCAGCTTGTGGTTTTGATCTGCATGTCTCTGATAACTAAATGATGTCAAGTATCTTTTCTTATGCTTACTGGCCCTTTGGATAGTCTAGTTGATGCAATGCTTATTCAATTGTTTTTGTCCACTTAAAAAATTAACTTGTTTTGTTATTCTTGAATTTTAAGTTGCTAATACACACACACACACACACATACACACACATACATACACACACACCAAACAGAAGACCTTCATGTGATTTATAATTTGCAAATGTACCAATAGCTCATGGGTTGTCTTTTTCATTTTCCTCCCAAGTATCTTTGAAGTGAGAAAGATTTAAAGTGTGATGTAGTCTCATTTATTTGTTTTTATTTAGTGGTTTGTACTTTGGGTGTCATAATTAGGAACTCTTTGCTTAATCCAAAGTCAAAAGAAGTTTCTTTATGCTTCTTCTTAAAAGTTTTATACTCGTAGATCTTTGGTCTATGAGCCACTGTGGGTTACCTTTTCCTTGTAAGGACCTACATCACACTTTTCCTTGTGTCTTGCCAGCTGTCCTAGTACTTTGAATAGCCTTGTTGCTTTAGTTGAAAAAGTAATTCATCTCTGTAACTCCTTCCATGGGTGTTTTGTTCCCATTTCTAAGAAAGGGTAAAGTGTCCACACTTTGGTCTTCGCTCTTCTTGAATTTCATGCGTTTGGCAAGTTGTATCTTATATCTTGGGTATCCTAAGTTTCTGGGCTAATATCCACTTATCAGTGAGTACACATTGTGTGAGTTCCTTTGTGATTGGGTTACTTCACTCAGGATGATGCCCTCCAGGTCCATCCATTTGCCTAGGAATTTCATAAATTCATCTTTTTAAATAGCTGAGTAGTATTCCATTGTGTAAATGTACCACATTTTCTGTATCCATTCCTCTGTTGAGGGGCATCTGGGTTCTTTCCAGCTTCTGGCTATTATAAACAAGGCTGCTATGAACATAGTGGAGCATGTGTTCTTCTTACCAGTTGGGACATCTTCTGGATTTGGAGCTGTGACGAAAGGATGGACCATCTAGTGATTGCCATATGCAGGGATCCATCCCATAATCAGCTTCCAAATGCTGACACCATTGCATACACTAGCAAGATTTTGCTGAAAGGACCCAGATATAGCTGTCTCTTGTGAGACTGTGCCGGGGCCTAGCAAACACAGAAGTGGATGATCACAGTCAGCTATTGGATGGGTCACACGGCCCCCAATGGAGGAGCTAGAGAAATTACCCAAGGAGCTAAAGGGAACTGTAACCCTATAGGTAGAACAACAATATGAACTAACCAGTACCCGGGAGCTCTTGTCTCTAGCTGCATATGTATCAAAAGATGACCTAGTAGGCCATCACTGGGAAGAGAGGCCCATTGGACTTACAAACTTTATATGCCCAAGTACAGGGGAACGCCAGGGCCAAAAAGGGGGAATGGGTGGGTAGGGGATTGGGGGGGGGTGGGTATGGGGGACCTTTGGGATAGCATTGAAAATGTAAATGAGGAAAATACCTAATAATAATAATAAAAAGAAACTATGTAAAAAAAAGTAATTCATCATAAATATCATGATTATTTCTGCACCCCCAAATCCATTACATGGTTTTATATGTCTACACTTAGAGCAATATCACACTCTCTTGATGATTATAGCTTTGTAGTATGTATTTGTAAATATGATTTATTTATTTTATGTGTATGAGTGCTTTGCTTATATGTATGTATGCCTTATATGTGCCTGGTTACCTACAGTTTTTGAGCCACTGTGTGGGTACCGGGAATCGAACCTGGGTTCTCTGCAAGGAAAGCAAGTGCTCATAATTGATGAACCATCTCTCTGGCTCTAGAGTATGGTCTTGTTTTGAGATGTATTTTAATTTTAAAAAGAACAATTTATGTGTGTGTGTATGCATGCGCAGGTATGCACCTGTAAGTACAAGAGTCCATAGAGATTAGAAGAGGGCTTTGGGCCACCTGTCGCTAGACGTACAGGTGACCATGATCCTCACAGCTGAACTCTGGTTCTTCACAAGAGTGGTATGCACTCTTACCTGCCAAGTCATGTCTGCAGACCCTTGTTGGATGTTTTAAATAAAAAGGTTCTTGTTCTTTTCAAAGTTGCATTGGCTATTCGGGACAGGGCAGTTGGATGTGAACAAGGGCAATGCCAGGTAAAGAGGCAGCTCGGAGTGGCCAATGATGCTTGAGTTGCTGGGATGAGTGTGTTGGTCCTTCCACAGAATTCTCTCTGCTTGTGTTGCTCAAATCCATCTGCTTCGTAGGAAAGCTGGATTCCATTTGGGAAGACTTTCTACAGGATTTTGAATGGCTTTATTTCCTTTGAGACACACAAAAGAGTGGGGAGCCGGTGTGGCCATTACGGATTCTTACCGCTTCCTGCCCTGCTTATCCATTTCAGGTCCCCTCAGACTCACGTGTTTTGATGATCTAGCCAGACTGTTTGTTTGTTTTGTTTGTTTGTTTGTTTGTTCATGTGAGTTGGAGCCCCTAGTTGTGCACAGATGATGGCAGCCATGTTTGTTCATTTGTCTTAAGATAGTGCTTGAGGGTGCCAAGGAGACTGTAGCAGAGAAGGCTTCAAGTACTGGGCGCTTAGCTCTCTCTCTCCTCTGGATGCTGGGATGCGATGCTGCTGAGCCTGCTGCACACCAGGCCATTCCTAGCTTGCATTCCCCTTCTGTTGGCTACACTTTGCTGGCTGCTCTGCTTCTTCTTACTTGTGAGACAGACTTGGAGATGCAGTACTCAGTTATCTCCAATAGGAACACACAAAGAGATAACCCAGAATTAAGAACCACCTCCCCTGGATCCAGAAAGTCAGTGTGGCTGGAGAGAGAGAGAGAGAGAGAGAGAGAGAGAGAGAGAGAGAGAGAGAGAGAGAGAGAGAATAGGGAGAAAGTGGGAGCAAGAAGGCAAGAGAAAGAGTAAGAGAGGAGGAGGAGGCAAGCAGCCCCTTTTATAGTGAGTCAGGCATACCTGGCTGTTGCCAGGTAGCTGTGGGGTGGAGCTTAGACAGAATGCTAATAACTTTCAGCTTCTACTGTGTTATGGCTCTAGCATCTTCAAAATATGGCTTGAATGTCACCCTGGGGCACCATCCAGATAATAGGAAGGAAAGAAGATATGAAGGGAGAGACTGGCTAGAAGCAGCTTAAGGGAGGAAGGATTTATTTGAACTCATGGTTTCAGTTCACTCTAGCAAGAAAGGCATGGCAGGGAGTTTGTGTGGTAGAGGCTCTGTAAATCTAGATAGATCAGGAAGCAGAGAGTGGGACTGGAAACAGAGATGGGGTCTAATTCTCAAGTCCCACAACCACTACCCCATGTCTCCCATCTAGTATCTCCCATTCAGTATCCCATGTCTCTCAGCTACATCCTGTGTCTAAAGATTCCACTGCCTTCTGAAACGGTTCTCAGCAGCTAAGGACCAGGAGTGTTCAAACCACACTGTCATTCTCTTTCATCATCTTTACTCCATGTGGTTGATGAAGGCAAACTGATCATCAGGACAAAAAGAGGCTTTGAAAAAAAAAAAAAAGAAAACAATGTAATTTCCTGAGTCTGGGATTTTGTGTGCTTGGTTTAGAGACATATAAATGATTTATCCATGAATTTATTAAAGAAAGAACACAGAAATGTTAAAAAAAAAAAAGAAAGGAGCTTTAACCATACATCAACAAAGAAGAATTTAAGACAGTATCTCACTCTGTAGCCTGACTTGCCTGGAACTCACTTTGCAGGCAAGACTGGCTTAAAACCCACAACTCCCCTGCCTCTGTGATACTGGGATTATAGGTATTCGTCACCATATCTGGCTTTAAAAGAACCATTTCTGGTGTATGTCTGCCCATCTTTGTGTGTGATTGAAACAATCCCCCAAGTAAAACCTCAGAGCAAGGCCATGTTGGTTTTGTTTATTTGTTTGTTTGTTGTTGTTGTTGTTGTTTTAGATCTTCTTTCAGGGTGAAGGAAGGTCATTGCAGCTTATGTCCCAGGAGCCGATCCTGTGCATGGGACACAGAAGGTGTGGAGGGGGTCAATGTCGGGTGGATAAAATCACTGTTAATAATGGAATTCACTTGAGTCTGAGAATGGCCGTGAAGATTTGCAGAGGTATAGAACGGTGAATGCTATCAACCCAAGATGGGGGATAAAGATGGGAGAAAGATCTAGTTTTCATACCCTGGTTCCTTAAAGAAGGAAAGTCTCCAAGTCCAAAGATACTCTTTCATGCACTGTCCATTCTTTTCCTGATGGATCAAAGCCAGATCTACCAAAGTGCAAATAAATGTCCGCCTCTGCTCCCATCAACACAGCAGCCTTGTGTGTTAGCAGTCACAAATGTGGTAAGAGGGGTTGAGGCAGAGTATTGCTGTGTTTTGCAGGCTGGCCTCCAACTAGGATGATCCCCCTGCCTCAGCCTCAGCCTGGCTTAAAAATGTTCTGATGGCATGCATTCTCCTCTTGGCTCTCTACCTTCCACCTCAGGTTTCCTAGGTGTCCTCTCTCCTTGGTTTTTGGTCTCTCTGCCAGCTCGTTAGTTTCTGAGGCTGGTTGTTTCCTGGCTTGACAATCAGCAGCCTCCTTGGCTGGGGGCCTGCCTGGCTCTCATTAGTTGTTACGGTCCTTGTGTGGATCACAGGGAACTCCCAAAGAAGTCATATTTGTAAGTGTCTGCTGGAAGCATTATGATGTGACCATATAGAAGCGAACAGAGCACACTAACTAAAAACACTGCCTGGTCACCAATGGTGGCTTGGTTTTAATGAATCACATCAAGACAAGTTTCAAAGGAGGGTATGCCTTGCGAGCTGGGAGGATAGCAAGGGGCTGTATGGACTTAACGAAAACCAGGTGCTATGGGCTTAAATCCGCTGCTATCTTCTTCAGCATCTTGTAGTTAATTGTGTAAAAGCTTTTACTAACGTCACCTTATTTGTCAGGGGCAACTTGCTATCATTTGTGATGTCAGCCACTCTGATTTGCTCACAGTTGCTCACCGGGCCAGCTCACAGTTGCCGAACTATTATTTTTAAAATTCCTAAGGAATGAGTGTTGGATGCCCCGGAGAAGCCGCTTCTTTAGTCTTAGAAACAGAGCAGCTTTCCCTGATTGCCAAGTGAAATACGACTTTGCTCTGGAACTCTTTAAAAAAAAAAAAACAAAAACCAAAAACCAAAAAACGTAAGACATTGGCTTTGAATTCGCCTCCAGAACTTTGAATTAAAATGAGCTTTCTTTCTAGAACACTAAATAAAAAACAAAACAAAAACAAGCAAAACAAACAAGCAAACAAATACCAATGTAGCAGGCTGTCGGAGGCCAGAGCAGGAGAAACCAGAGGATGTATGCTCATAGTACACAGGGTGTGTGGACAGTGACCCATAGAAAGCATCTTTGGGTCTGAGTTTCCCCACTGGTATCTGTCCAGCCCATCAAAGTCGACTTCATCCCAAGAGGCTTCATGGGCCTATGCCAGTACAGTGCAGTAAGTGTCCTGCTGGGAGCTCCAGAGAACCTGGTCTAAGGTTCATGCTTAGCTTCACCAACCTGCCGATTCCTGAGCTTCGTGGCACAAGACTAAGCTTTCTTCAATTCTGAGTAAACTCATCTGCTAGAAAAGGGTGTGAGGAGAGAGTGAAAGAAAGAGAGGGTTCTGCAAAGTTGGTCCTGGATAAAAGCATGTGTTGTTTCAAGAGCAAGTTCAAAGTACACGGCTGGTTCTGCTGCCATTTTAACATAAGAGTCCCATTGAGTACTCTATGGTTGCACTTGCGTACCTGAAAGAAGTCCCTGGGAAATCACCATCCATGCGCCTTGTTCCATTCCTACAAAAGAAACAAATCTGCAGGTGAATCACTGCCCTTTGTTCCAGATCGTGGGCTCTGGGGCTCTGGGGCTAGGCATAGAGATTTCTGGTGCCAGCTTTCCAGTGGTCACTGCCAGCTCTGCAGCTGGCCTTGTTCAATGCCTCGTGAATCACTTGCCAGCCTTGTTTTTTTTTTTTTTCTCCCTAGTGATGTCTGTGCATATCACTCTCTACCAAGGGAGGAGCTATGTGTAAGGACAACAGTCTCTGGGGAATCTGGAAGCCTGAGAGAATAGAAGTGTGCCAGCCAGCTGCACTGGGTTGGCATCTTTTTACTTCCAACTCCCTTCATCCTACCCAGGGCCAAGGTGGCAACATTCTTAATGGAGAGTTTTAAAAAGGTGCAAGGCTCCTACTCATTTGCAAATCATCATGTCTAATTTGCATAGCAGATCCAGGAGGCCCTAACTCTGCATATGGAATGTGGAATACAGTATAAATATGATAAATGGATTAGGTCAGCTGACGGCAAGTGTAGCCACAGCTGACCCCACAGGCCCTGTGCACATGAACTACAGAGGTGGTTTGTCAATCACTTTATTTCAATCCTGGGAGCAGAAAAGCAGGATGTGCGCCTGCACGCTCACACACGAACTGGTTGGCAATCCCTACTGAGAAATAGGCCATCAAACAGTTCTTGCACCCGGGCAGTGTGGCCTCAAAAAACCCAGAGGAGAAGGGAAGTTTCTGTAGACCACCTGTGTTCAACGATCTTCTGTCAGAGAGGGTTTTGCCTGTGGATTGTGGGTGGTCAATGGAAAGCCTTGAACTTGTTGACTATGTAGCAAGCAGTTCAATCATTTAGAACAAGTTGCTTAAAGGAGGGGGTCTGGGAGGCTTCAGGCCTTTCCACCTGTCCAGGACCTTGGAGACCTTGTCATTCTGGGGCAGCCAGTCATCTAGGGTAGATGCCCAGACCTTGGAGCTATATCTGGGGACACAGGAAGTCTGGGCTACTGCTCAGCAGGGGAAACAATTACCTTGGCAGCTGGCCACTTGATTTTCTGTCTGCCTCTCAACTCTCTCTTTGGCCTGACACATGAGGCCCCCTAGCTGACCCCCACCCCCTCAGGACACAGATCATCCATCATGGCAGTGCCATCTAGAGCAGTAGCAGGTGGCTTGTCATTTTTATCAGCGGAACTCAGGAAGTGAGGCTCAGGCGATGGGCCCGCTTCAGTGGATTAATATGATACGATGCGAGCACCTTTTGCAATTAGTTAATGGCTCGGCTATGTGGGGTAGGCTTCTTTGGCCTTCTGTCTCGGGATTAATGACCTAAGATGACAGATGGGAACCTAAAATCGCTTAGGCAAAGAAAACATGCCTGTGTGCAGAAGGAGGAAGGGTGGGAACAGTGGTCAAACTTTTCTGGGTCGGGGTTGTCATAGAGAGGGGAAAGTAGCAATTGGTTACTGAGCTGGGAAGGCGTTGCTCTAAAGAAGTCTCATTATGGCTGTAGAAACTGGGGTTTTACCAGGACCTGTCAGATCAGATGTGTGTGTGTGTGTGTGTGTGTGTGTGTGTGTGCGTGCGTGCTCACACATGTGTATGCATGTACAAGTTGGGTGTGCCAGTGTGTACATAGATAAGCATATATATTTACATATATGATGGTGATCATGTATTTGTATACACACATAGAAGCGAATGTGGTGCTTACATGTGTCATAAATACGTGTTTTACTTGAGTACTGTGCGCTGTTCATGGCCATGTATGTGTGTTTGCAGTTCAGGTTTATGTGGAGCATGCGTTATGAGGACTTAGGCGTGCTCAGTTCTGGGTCTGGACGTGTGGAAGATAGGCAGATTTCAATTTGTGGTTGAGCTTGCCAGGCAAGCTGTTCTGTTGGCTGCTGGCTGGTTTGGCATTCAGGATGCCATGCCTGGTTCTAGGGTCACACACTACAATCAACCATCCTTTCTCTTTCAGGATTGTTTTCATTCTATTTCTTTCTTTCTTTCTTTCTTTCTTTCTTTCTTTCTTTCTTTCTTTCTTTTTTTTCCTTATTTTGGTTTTTTGAGACAGGGTTTCTCTGTATAGCCCTGGCTGTCCTGGAACTCACTATGTAGACCAGGCTGGCCTCGAACTCAGAAATCTGCCTGCCTCTGCCTCCCAAGTGCTGGGATTAAAGGCGTGTGCCACCACACCCGGCTTGTTTTCATTCTATTTCTTATTGAACTGCTTTCCTTCTAGTGCTGTACCTAGGTCTAGCCATAGAGCAAGAAAAGTTTGGTGTCTTCACAGCCTCCTAGATTAGTGACTTGGAAAACAGAGCATCTATTTCTGTGGCTTGCAGTATTTGCCAGTTTTTTCAAGGCACAGATATTCTCACCGTGGTCAATTTCAAACCACTTAAGAGCAGCACACATTTATTTGGCTTTTACAAGCTAGTGGAGGGAGGCCTCCCACAGGCTCCTGTCCCTTGTCTGCACAGCCAAGCTCACTGCCTTCATTTGCCTCTCAGAGTTAGCCCTTGTGCTGGTTAATTTTTTGGCAGCTTGACACAGGGTAGAGTAATCTGGAAAGGGGCACCCTCAATTGAGAAAATGCCTCCATGTTATTAGCCTACTAGGCATGCATGCGGGAGCATTTTTTGATTGATGATCAATGTGGGAGGGCCCAGCCCACTGTGGCTATAAGAAAGCAGGCCAAGGAAGCCATGAGGAGCAACCCAGTAAGCAGCTCTTTTCTACAGCCTTTGGGTTGCTGCCTTGAGTTCCTGCCCTGACTCCCCTGAATGATGGACAACAAGCTGTGAGATAGAATAAGCCCTTCCCTCCCCAAGTTGCTTTCGGCCATGTTGTTTATCATGGCAATAGTATTCTTTAACAGTGAGAGAAAGACTGCACCAGACTGAAGCTGAACAGGGGATATGGAAGGTCAGATGCAAGCTGCCCTCTTCAAAACCTTGGCCCATTACCGCACTGGGGAGGGTGCTTGGCTGCTCTGAGTTTTCTAAGGACCCAGCAGTGTTCCACTTTCCCTAAAACAAAGATAACAGGGAAAACGTGTGTCAATGCCAACTGCACAGAGTCAATGTTGCATGACCAGGAATTGTGACCTGCCCTCCTGGCCTGAGTACAGAACACTGAGGAGGCCCAGGAGGAGTGTGTGTTTTATTTTCCCCTAGGAAACAGGCCAGGCATTCAGGTATGGCTAAACAGAGATCGTGTGTGTGTGTGTGTGTGTGTGTGTGTGTGTGTGTGTGTGTGTGTGTCTGTGCAGGTGGCATCTACAGGAGCATCCAGGCAGCCCACCTGGAGCTTTTCCAAGGTCAGACAGAGGACAAAGTCTGGGGAGAAGAGAGCAATGAATGGCGAAAATGAGGGCTGCTGGTGGCACAGTTGTCTTATGGGTGGAGTGGACCTTGATAAATAGCCAGTGAGAATGAAAGAGGGAGTTGCTGTCTAGGAAGCTGGTACCAAGCTGATTCCCAGTACACACACAGACCAGCCACAACAGCACTACTTGGGAGCTAGTTAGTAATGTACACTCTCAGTCCCCACCTAGACCCATACAATGGGCCCCTTTGGATATGTATCAAGCCCTTCAGCAAGTTCTGGGGTTCGATCAAGGATGAGAGCCAATGCTCTCACGACTATAGACCCAGTTATGGAGAGAGTGAAGGATTGCTTGAGCTCACAAATTTGAGGTCACAGGAAGTAAAGGAACAGTGGAGGTCTAGAAGTGTCTACAAAGGCAGGGTTATGGTATAGCTGTGTGCTGTTATCTTGCTTATCCTCTAAGATCCACTTGTGGCCATTTTAGATCGTGATCTGGTTCCCAGAGACCAAGTTCTATGCTCTACCATGGTGGGCACCTTGATGGTTACTTTTCAATTGCCCTTGGTCAGTGTCAGAGCTGATTTTCTGTTGGCCTCAGCCAATGGGAGGGATGATTTTGTTTTTTGCCAATGAGAGGGTGCATTTTCCGTTGGCTTCGGGTAATAGGATGTTTGTTTCTGCCGGTTTTAGTCATTGGGTAGGTTTTCATTACAATTGGTTAACTATGAGTAACAGATGAGAAACAAAGGGAAAGGGATGGCAAGATGTTTTTCCCCTATCTTCCTGGTTACCAACTTGCTAAGAAGAAAGCCATGTTCCCTTATTACTCATCCTACTGGAGGCCTCCTAAGAAGTCCTGTCATTCATCGAGTCTCGTTATCTTCTCACCTTACTCCTGAAGGTGGCAATGATTCTCCAGCATCCTTAATGTTTGGGTGCTGCACCAACATTTTTTCAGTTCTTCAACTGCTGGGACCTCTGCACATACCTCCATCTTAAAAATCAGAGTATGCTTAATAGGTATCAAGTGGGACATCAATCTATGCCACATTCTGATGAATGTGCTGATGCTATCTCTGGCCAGCTTTGGAGAAAGGACAGTTTCTTCCTTTGTTCTTTTCTGTGCTTTCAATGTGAAATGTTCCCCATTGGCTCCTGGAAGGGCTCAAACTTGGACTCCCACTAGTCATGGCATCTTTGAAAGCTGTTGAATCTTTCGGAGAAGGAACCTCACCAGAGGAGGTGGGCTGCTGGAGTCAGGCCTTGAGCTTTCAAGTCCCAGCCCTATTTCCTGTCTGTTCTTTGTTTCCTGGCTGTAATATGATCAGCTGCCTCATGTCTCCCTGGCCATGATGGACTGCATCACTTGAAATTGTGAGCCAAAATAAAGCCTTGCTCTCTTAAGTTGTTTCTTGTTAGAAATTTGGTCACAAGAACAAGGAAAATAACTAGTACAGTGCCGGAAGAGAGGAGGACCATTGTTGGCCCAATACCCACTGCATCCCAGGGCATCTTAGAGTTGCTCTATATGGGATTTAAGTCACCATCTCACAAGCCTCTATTGTAGGCTTTGTCATTTCCAGTTTAACAGTGGTGGAGCCAATGCTCAAGGTCTATTACCCAGTAGGGGCAGAGCCCTTGGTTTGAATTTCTGTTCATGTAGTTCGCCTGTCTTTGCATTGCCTGCATCTGAGGTGCTTACGGATAATAAACTATAACAAATGTTTAGCTCCTTCCAATGTCCAGAGTATGTCTCAATTGTAAAGACAGAGCAGAAGGCCCAAGGTGCTCTGAAATAACACGAGAAAGAGGTTTCTTTGAAATCCTGGCTGTGTGGCTTTTGCTGGCATTAGCAGGTGAAGTGAGAAGGGCATGTACACTCTAATCCAATACGGTGAAGAGAATGACTCGTTCCACAGATAAGTTAAGACTCCCCAAAGTTAGATTACGTGTCTAGTAGCAGCTCTCCCCTTCACCCCTGTCTCTTTACTCTGCTTTATTTTCCTTGATTCCCTTATTAGCTTTTACTTGTTTAGTGCCTGCCTCTCCTCATAGAATACTGCTTGCTGAGTGGTGCCTGGCATGTAGTAGATGCTCGCTTAATAATTCTTGTTCACACCAATGAAAATGCACTGCAGATCTGGAAATTTGCAAATCTGGGATTCAGGAGTTCCAGGTTTGTGCTTCAGTGCAGTCTTACGTTTCCTCAAATAGATCCTAGAAGCTGATGCTTACTGAGCTCCTGGCATGACTGGGCTCCACTAAGTGTTTTCCTGAAGACCTGGGACAAGCATTCTTTGTGTTTGCTTGTAATTTCACTTTCTTCCCCAAAATATTTCAGGATTTGATCCCCCCCAGTTTTGCTTTGTTATTTTTATCTAATTACGCTGGTTGGCAAGTGATTCCACTTTTGTGCCCCCCGCCACAAAGGGTTTGGACTTCTCCAGTCACCTAGATGAATCACCCAATTGTCTTAAAGGGTCCACCATTTCTTTCTAAAGCCGTGCTAGGTTGGCTACACAGCTATATATACAGCAGGTGAGCAAATGCACAGAGAGTGGTAGGAAACACTCTTCTGAACTCAAGCCTGTGACCACATGGGTCAGGGTTCTTGAGCTGACCCTCGTTTTACAGAAGTGGCCACTGACCTTGACCAGCTGCCTGAGGCACTCAGTGATAGCCTCTTTAGTTTGCTCAAATGTCTAAGAGGAGAGGAGCCTAGGCTGGCTGTTACTGCTTTCCAGAGAGGGGATGCTTGGTAAATGCTGGTTGAAACCAGATTCATCATTATTGAATAATGACAGAAACATTAGATTTGTGTCCTATCTTGACTTGATAGGAGACAACCGAGGCTGAGTAGGAAAACTAGAGAGTTGCCCATCTCCCAGGTGCCGTCTTCACCTATTCTCAAAGTACACACGCCTCTGTTGTGGTTCTGGTGTTGGGAGTACCTTCAAAGGTCACTAGGACTAGGTGGGAACTTCTAATACATGAGGCTCTCAACCTCAGACAAGACCCCACTTGCATCTTATGTTTAGAAATACCTTTTGCCTCTCCTGCCCTGGCCAAATGCAGGGTCAGACTTGTGAGTTCCTTCTTTGGACTTGATGAATTGTTTGGGATACCCCACAGAATGGTCAGCCTGTCACATGGCAACGTCAGCCACAAGAGGTGCAGTCTTAGATTTCTATGGGGGAGATTTGGGCCAGTCTTCTAGGAACATC
This sequence comes from Mus musculus, assembly GCF_000001635.26. Lineage (NCBI taxonomy): Eukaryota > Metazoa > Chordata > Mammalia > Rodentia > Muridae > Mus > Mus musculus. The sequence continues at coordinate 11,571,094 of NC_000086.7, read as the reverse complement.
TGGATAGCATCCTGTGAGCCAGTAATCAGAAGGCCTAGAGCTCAGTGGAGGGCTGAATCCTGGTGCCTGTTGCAACAATGTTGCCTTAGTCTTTTGAGGAGAAAAGGACTGCCAAGGCACCAAAGCTCCCTGCTGAAAACACCAAGGAGATCAAATTCGTTGAAGTCAGAATCTATGAGATGGTAGAATTACAGTATAATTTCCCACCCTCCATTTTAGAGAAAGCCAAACATCAGACTCTTTTAAATGCCAAAGACCCCGTCCATCCCTCACATGTACAATACCACCAATCATCCGTTCACTCAACATTTTCTGAGCTCTTTCCAGGTGACTAATATGGGAGTAGATGACAAAATATAGTTTGTGTCAATGAAACAAGATACCCGTGATTGTTAATTTTATGTGTCACCCCGACTGGGCCCTAGAGTGCTGAAATCTTTGGTAAAAATTATTTTGAATGTTTTCTGTGAGGGGCTTTTGGATAAAGTTAACATTTACATTAGAAGATTGGGTAAAGCATTGGGCCCTGTCTCATCCAAGGATTTGAAGGCCTGAGTAGAACAAAAATGGAGAGGTTAGTAAGAGAGGATTCTACAGTGGACATGCCTATAGGAAGTACTATCTTCTAAACCCAACCTAGTAACGACCACAGGGCAGCCATCTTGTATAACAGTACTCCACCGTTAACACACCCAACTGGCCCCAGGCTCAGATATCAGAGCTGGTGTATGTGTATATGTTTTATGCACATGTGTATATGCATGTGTGTGATGTTCCTGTGTGTTTGATGTTCCTCTCTCTCTCTCTCTCTCTCTCTCTGTGTGTGTGTGTGTGTGTGTGTGTTTAGACCCAAGGTTGATGTCAGGAGTCCTCTTTGATCCTGATCCATCTAATTCACTGTAGCAGAGACCCACCCTAGTCAGCTTGCTGCAGGGATATCCCCCTCTCCTGCTTTTGGATGCTCGGATTACAGGTGAGCTTGGCACACACTCAGCATTTTCTTTTCTTTTCTTTTCTTTTCTTTTCTTTTCTTTTCTTTTCTTTTCTTTTCTTTTCTTTTCTTTTCTTTTCTTTTCTTTCCTTCCCTTCCCTTCCCTTCCCTTCCCTTCCCTTTTCTTTTCTTTTCTTTTCTTTTCTCTCTTTTCTTTTCTTTTCTTTTCTTTTCTTTTCTTTTCTTTTCTCTACTTTTTTGTGTGTGTGTTCTGGGGATCTAAACTTCAGTGCTCTTGCTTTAACCACTGAGTAATTTCCACAGTACTTTTAAAACGTTTAAACTGGAGACAGAAGCAAGCACTAAGTCTGTGCCAGAGACTTTAATAGGTGATGTTCAGGAGTCCTGTTGACCATCTTTTCTTCCCTGTTGAAAAAGTGGGGTTGTAGTAAGAGATGGCAGTCAAGGCAAGTCTCCCACCAAGGCAAGGGGAGAGGGCCAATGGAAACACACACACACACACACACACACACACACACACACACAGTTGCTGGGATTCAAGACATTTACTACCACACTTCGCTTTATGTAGGTTCTGGCCATTCAAACTCAATACGTATATGGAAGACAAAAATAGCAAAATGAAGCTACAGTTAAGGTTGATAGATTAATGTGAGGCTCTGTGGTCATAGAGAAATGCTAGGAGCTGGCCATATAATTATCTGTGAGCTCTCCAGCAACTAACCCCAAAAGACATAGAAGATTCCCAGAGGCCTCATTCATCAGGCCGCCAGCTGAGAGCAGCCTTTAGAAAGGGCACTAGGCAATCCTGGAGTCACTCATTTTGAAAACGCCTTTTTCATATATGTGTATATGATATGTGTGTGTGAGTTTGAGTGTAAGCGTGTGTATGCCATAGTACACATTTGGCGGTTAGTGAACAGTCTCAGGTGTAGATCCTTGTCTTTGACCTCGTATTCGACAGGGTCTCTTGGTCATGGCTCTTTATGGCATGTGAGCTTCCAGGAATTCTTGTCTCTAACTCCCATGTCTTCATAGAACTGCTTGGATTGCAGACATGTCCTACTACATTTGACTTTATGTAGGTTCTGGAGATTCACTTTAGGCTCCTTATGGTTTCATGAAAAACACCTTTACCCACTAAGCTAACTCCCTAGCCCTAGAACCAGTTCTTAAGATGTCACTTGAGTCAGCCAGGCATGGTGATGCATGCCTTTAGTCCTAGTACTTGAGGCAGAGGCAGAGGCAGAGGCAGAGGTTGGTGGATCTCTATGAGTTCAAAGCCAGCTTGATCTATATAGTGAGTTCCAGGATAGCCAAGGCTACGTAGTGCCGTGTCCCAGCAAACAAAGAAAAAGTGTTACTGGGATCATCATCATCATCATCACTTGATAACCACTCTTATATTTATATTCTGGCTGTGTGGCCTGGGACTCTTTAAACAAGCCCTCTCCATTATTCTGCAATGCTAAAGTTCTAAGAACAGTACCGGATGAGAAGCAGTGCCCTGTAACTTTCCACCTGGGCAGTCAGCACAGCAACCAACATGCAAAGGCTTTCAGGAGTGACCGTGGCTGGCTGGTATCCTCATCTGCTTTGCAAATACAGACACCCTCCTTCACCAGCCTCTGTGGTCTGGGGAGGTGGCCACATGGTGCACACCTGGCCAATTGTCTCTCAGGAACTTTCGGAACTCTCAAACCTCTGTGTGCATTGCTAATTGCTAACACATGGCTGCATGCCACTCTGTGAACCTTGCTGTTTGCCTAGGAGTCTAACCTTAAATGTGCCTGGATCCTAACACGTTGCTTTAAAGGGGACACAAGCTCTTGGAGAGCAGGAAAGAGTTCTTTTCTGACCGCAAGTGAAAAAGGCTGTCTGTGGCACTGGAAGATGGAGCCAGCAAGAAATCAGAAGTTAGGACTGGAGGGCCAGAGGGGGGGAATGGAAAAGAGCTGGCGGGGGGGGGGGGAAGAGGAAGATTTATGTGGTAGTGTTCATGTGCCTGGTTCAAGTTTCCTTGCCCTTAACTATAACTAACCTAAAGCCCCATGTTATAGAAAATTGCTATAGCCTTTCCAGCTAGACTCGAGCCTTCTGCATCTCTGACCTCCTCGGAAAACTGATGTTACCATAGCTGGTGTCCTCTTGCTGGCTGTGGATGTGAGGGGTGGGAGTTGCAGACTTCTGGTTACATGTGTACAGGAGGTGGCAAAGAGCCATAGTAGGGAGACAGACGCTTTTTTTAAGGAGGATCATTCTATAGACTTGGCTTTTAGCCAGGGGTGTACGTCGCTCCAAGTTGTCCTGTGTCAGGAAGTCCTGAGGTTCAAGGTTCAATATGTATAATTCTGTCTCTGCCTCCGTCTCTCTCTGTGTGTTGATATGTTTGTGTTTGTATGTAAGCAGGTGCATGTGGATATGTGGGGATATTCATGTGAAAGCCAGATGGCAACCTCAGATACAATTCCTCGGGTGTCATCTGCCTTATTTTGCTTTTAAGCGCATATGTATGACGTGTTGTGCTTGTGCATATGTTTGTGCATGTGCATGTGTGGAGGTCAGGGGCCAAGATCAGCTGTATTCCTTGATTGCTCTCTATCTTATTTTTCTAAAACAGTTTTAAATTTTATTCTCTCTGTCTCTGCCTCTGTTTCTCTCTGTCTCTCTGTCTCTGTCTCTCTCTCTCTCTGAGCATGCATGTGTGTCACAGTGTATGAGTGGAGGTCAGAGGACAACTGTCACAGTTGGTTTTTTTCCTTCCACTATGAGGTCCAGGAGACTGAACTCAGATCTTCAGGACTGCAAGTCAACACCCAGCTTTTTATGTAGGTGGTGAGGATCCAAACTCAGTTCCTTATGCTCGTAAGGAAAGCAGTTTACTTCCTGAGCCATGTCCTTTACCTCCACTCTGGTTTATGAGCCAGGATCTCTCATTGCCATGGAAATTATTGATTAGGGTAGTCTGGCTGATGAGTGATCCCCAGGAATCCATCTGCTTGTCTTTACTGCCTCAGCACTGGGACTCCAAGTTCATGGCACCATGCCTGCCTTTTTCTGTTGGGTTCTAGAGCTTGAAGGAAGGCCCTCAAGTTTGCAGAGCAAATTCTTTATTCCTGAGCCATGGTAGGGTCACTCTGAGCTCTTTACTGAAGTTTTCAGGGCTATCATGGATATCAACTTTAGAGACTGACAGCTTAAATGACCACAGGTCAAGCCTATCAATAGATGTTGGATTCACTCACACATGTGTTTGTTAAAACCTATATTATATAGGGGAATTTTGGGCAATCTGCATATTGTCCTGAATGAATGACCTTTAGTTTTCATCAGTTCTTAGAGGACTCAGTGAAAGCTTAACTCAGGGCCGATGAGATAGCTCAGTGAGCTAAGGTACTTGCTGTGAAGTCTGAGTTCAAGCCCCAGAACTCATGTTGAAGTGGAAGGTTAGAACTGACCCCACAAAAGTTGTCCTCTGCCCCCCCATTCTCGCCATTGCACGTGTACACCCACACACATACATCATTCACACACATACATACAGACACACACACAGGGTTGGGGGTATTGGCTAAAAATTAGCAACAGTGAAAGCTATGATATAGTGTACTGCTCTGTGATAGGAACTCAGGGATTGTCTTTTTTGCCCCTGTATCCAAAAGGACTAAAGTGTTTCCCAAGTAAAACTTTGACTTGGTTGATGATGTGAAAGGAAAGAGTCCTTTGGATCCAGTCTCGGCCTCACCAGGCTTCTGAGCTTCCCAAATGTGAGACCCCATGTGCATGGCTAATTGTTAAAGCATGCGTCTCCATGTCCAAATGGTAACACTTACTCTGTGAAGTCTGCTGTCTGGCTAGGAGTCTAACCTTGAATGCACTGTGGCTTAATGCCTGCCAAGGGCTTTAGAAGAAAAGCAATATTTATGGAGGATTTCCTGAGATGACAGTCCATATATCCCACCCTCTGAGATTTATCTTTGGATTAAGGCAGAGTTAAGAAGTGAACTGCCAAGGAAGACTGGGCAAGAACAGATGGCCTGAGGTCAAGATGGGGAGCCATCCCCTACCAGCTGTGCTGGCTGGGCACGTGCCTTCAGCTACCCATACTTAGAACTCTTAGCCATAAAATGAATTTGATGGCAAAACCTACTTCTGGGTCGTAGATTTCCTTCCAGTTCATCAGCCCCCACCCCACCCCTCTGAATCTGTGCCCTTTGCCCTGTAACTTGGAAAAGCCTTCCCACTTGGAGCTGAATGCTTTTCTCCACTCCTTTGATTCAGATCTTGGCTCTGTGACTCACTCTGGTCACTGAGATGTCAGTAGGTGGGACACACATGTAGAAGGCTTGAAACAGGCATGTACTGTGGGTCTCACTGTCTAGTGCCTGGTCCACTGTTTTAGAGTTATGTGGGAGCAAAGCTCAGTGGACAGGCTGTGACCAGTCCATACCCAGATGCACGAGCAAGTCTAGGCAAGATCCAGCAAGAGCTGCTCAGCCCAGCTAGCTCAGACAGCAAATGCCATCAAAACTTTTGAAATAAATGCCAATTGTTATAAGCTGCTAAGGTTTTGAGATGCTTGATTCAGTAGAAAAATCTCATAGATATGGTTTGGGTGGTGGTATGAGCATCAAATGGTCTCTTTCTAGCTCGTAAATGCCAGATCAGTGACTGGCCCACATTCTTACAAAGTCCTGAGCTCAACACACTTGTCTGCTTTGCATAAATGGAGAGTTTTTCTTGCATCTTCTGTATACCATATTGTAAATTCCCCTAGATCTTGGAGCTGTGAGATTCTAAGATGACCAGACTCCACATATCTAATACAGAGCTCAGGACTGCGAGCATTCCACCTTCTCCCTTCTAAAAGCAGCCCCTCCTCCGCTCCCATTGTTTTCTTTGGCTCCTATCTCTTTGGAGATGACATTAATAAAATGAGCACCCCATGAAACCAGAGACTTTGGCTATCTTTCTGGCTGCTATTTCGCTAATGTCTAAAACTGTTGCTGATCCATAATGGGTTGTCATTGAACATTGTTTGGGGGAGATTCCAAGTTCACTTTGATCTTGTCCGTTTTCCCATCCCAGTGAACTCTGGATAACTCCTTGCTCCTTTGTGCCAAGTGAGCTTAAAGCTAATGGGTGCTGAGTCAAGAACCTGAGGGGTGACTGACAAAGACCTGTTAAATGAAGCAAGCAATGGTAGCTATGGCCTTTGCCCAGGAGACACAGACATTGGCAGCCACTCATGTAAGTGATGTTGAACATTGGCTGAGTGTTATTGGTGGTATATGGGCATGAGAGAGTCTTATTTAAAATGGCCATCCATCATTGAAGATTAGAACTCTACCCAGACACCCTACTTGTGTTTGCCAGACCCCTTTCCAGCCATTAGCTTAGAAATTCAAAATGCCCCTGTGAGACTTGCCATTTGGATACTATAACTTATTACGATGGGCATGTTTCTAGAAGTTTCCTTTTCATAAAATTATAGAATTACTGGAAGCATTTTTATATACCTTCTACCTGGATAGGCACAAAACCTGCAAAGTTACCCCCCCACACACACCCACACACCCACACACACTCAGGAGCATCAGACTGGCAAGAAAGACCATGTCCAACAGTTTTACATGAAACTGGATAAGTAGTGCCTTCACAAAAATGAGGTCTGTGATAATCATAGAGTGAGTAGTTGTAAAATTGGCCCCAGATTCTCCCCTCCTTGAGTCTATATCCTCCAACTGTGGATTCACAAAGCAGGAGGTGAAGTTTTCTCTACTCCCTGGGAGCTCGAGCTTTGCTCTAGCCAGGGTGGACCATTGTTAGCAAATGTGACCCAAATCATGACCTGAATGATGGATAAGTGTCTTCCGAGGCTTAGTTCACCTTTGTACTGTAGCTGTCACACCATCATTTTAAGAGGTTCTTAGACTCTGAGAGACACATGGCCCTGTCACTGTCATTGCCAGTGGCCAAACAGCATCTAAGAGACACTCAAAACTCATCTACTCAAAAGGTGAACCTCTGCCTGGCTACAGATCCCTGGGCCCAGGAGTACTGAGTAGGCTTGTCATTGCTTTCTTCTATTAAAGTTTAGAGTGTCAGTTGTCTACATCACAATCCATAACTAAGGTACTAATGGTCCTCCTAACATTAACTAGTTTCTGGTGATGTATGGAGTTAGACGTGTACATTAATATAATATGCATTTACTTACTAATTGTAACAGCTCAATTAGAAACGTACAGATTCATTGCTGTTCCGCAAAGGGAGGTTTAGTGCAGTTACATTACTTGCCCAAGGCCACACGGATAGTTGTTGGAAGACCCCAGATACAGCTCTAAGTTCTGAGCATGCGTATGTGTGTTCACATGTGTGAGGAAGCAAAGAGCCAGCCTTGGCTTTTTCTCCTCAAGAGCTGTTCATCTTGGCTGGTTTTGTTTTTGCTTTTGAGACAGAGTCCTGTACTGGCCTGGAGCTCCCTGACTAGGCTAGTCTGATCAGCCGGTGAGGTTCAGGCATCCACCCTTCTCTGCCTCCTGGGTGCTGAGATTGTAAGTGTGAATCAATATGCCTGATTTGTTAATGTGGGTTCTGGGATTTGAACTGTGCCCCTCATGCTTACCAAGCAAGCGCTTGACTGGCTGAGCAGTCCCCTCAGCCTGATCGGCTCTGAGTTTCTGAAATTCCACAGTGGTGTTTAGACCATGGCACCAAGCCACTCATTCATTGCTGGGTTTTGAAGACAGATGCTTGGAGTGCGCACTCAAGTTCTTTCCTTCAGCGAGCAGAGGAGGCAGGGGTTGCTTATCAGGACAGACGCTCACTGCTGAGACACCCTCTGATGGTTGCCTCCATTCTAAGGAAAGTTAAAATCATCCATTTCATTTCTTCCTCCCAGTGACAAATGTCTTTGCCTCCCCTCACTTGCTGTGCATAATCAGCCCCTCCCCAGAATGTCACCTGAGTATTCTGCAGTCCCCGGCTAGTTTTCTGGGTCCAGCACCTTTTAGCTGCCAATCCTTTGACAAGCTCCCTTCCCCAACCCACAGTGGCTGTTAGGGTGATTTGTCAATAATAAATTCTGAAGCAAATTGAAATATTTTGAGACAGCATAAAAACAAATGGGAGAAAACGGTTCCCATCCCAAAATGCTGATTGAATCAAATATTGCAATATCGATTGTATGATACATTTTCATATTTAATTCAATGAAAACCATGGGGTTCGAATACTTTCCATTACCCTACAGAATTTTTTAGTTTGCTGGAGAATTTATTATTGGTTTGCCACCCAAATCGGATTACTATTGAATCAAAACCCTGCTATGTTATTCAATCAAAGACTGTGATTCTAACCCCACGAGTCGATCATTACCACTTTCCCAAAGTGTATTTCCCTTTCCGTGTTTCACAGAAGAATGGCTATCACCAGTGTATCGTCCACCGTCCTTGTCACATCACATCCTGCTTCAGATGTACCACTGGCAAACACACACACACACACACACACACACACACACACACACACACACACACACACACACACGGCTTCTCAATATCAATATCACTCTAGGCTTTTCTGGGAGTTTGAGCTTTCACCCCCTTCATTTATCCTCTCCCCTCTGGGCTCTGGAATCTGCATGTATCAGTCATTTGTGATGGGGAACTTACCAGAGGCAAACAGGCTTTGGTGCTTTCACACACCCTTTCAAAAGCCTTGATGGAGCACTCTCCTGTCTTTCTGCTTTCATTCCCCAACAGCCAGCACCTTTTGTCACCTGTGTTTGGAGACAGCTGGGAGTCCCTGAGAATTGAGGGGTGGCCTCTTCTCACTAACACTTCAGCTTCCTTGTTTCTTGGTTGGACACCTTTGAAGGTGATCCCTCTCCCCTGACTCTAGAAATTTCCTGTGGGATTAAACTCAAGATCCCTTTTGCGGTACTTGATTTGACATTGGATTCTTGGTTGCTGTCCCCTCCTTTCTCTTGTATGAATCCCCCTCTTCCTGTGCAGGGGTGGATTGCATACATGCCAAATTCACATAATGAGATTCTTTCCCCCAGTGCCACCGAATGGGACTGTATTTGGCATTAAGGTCTTTAAAGACATAATCAGTTAAGATGATGCTATTTGGGTGGGCTGTAATTCAATAGGACTGGTGGTCTTGTAAAAGGAGGAATTTGGACACAAACATTCAAGAAGAAGGTGACACAAAAGACCATCAAAGTTGACCATAAAGCTACCAGGAGCTAGGGACAATGAGTGTTTGACCCCCTCTGGGCCTTCAGAAGGAACCAAGTTTGCTGATCCTCTTGATCTTAAACTTGTAGCCCTGCTTTGAGACAACACATTTGTGCTGTTTGAGCCTTTCACTTGTTAACAGGCAGTCCCGGAAAATGAATACCATGCCCTCTTGCTGTTTCCTGGCAGTACTTAATAAACAACTTTCATGTGAATCCCAGTCTCAGGGCCTGCCATGGGAACCCCAGCAAAACAAGGCTCCACTAAGTCCAGGCCACCCAGCGCTCAGAACGGTAGCAGCATGTCTACGTGCCTGATTGGGATTCGATTTCCAAAATGCAATTAAAAATAAACTTCTGCCGAGACAAAATCCCCTTGCAGGCCAGGGTCTGTGACAGTAGATGGCATTTAGGTATCTGTGGAGGACATCCTGGTCACATAGGGCACTCTGGCCTTCTCACACACATCTTTCTTCTGTGCCCCTCACAGCTGTGGCCCTGGCTGCTTCACTGAAAGTTGAATTGAGTGTCCCTGAAAAATATAGCGTAGCATCCTTTCCCTGCCTCGAGACACTAAACCAATAAATTATAAATCAGCCAGCAGCCCCGTGACATGAGGATGTAATGAGAAATGCAAAATAAGAGAAGACATGGGGAGGAGGACACGCTCCTCCCTTTCCTCCAGCTCGGCTTCCTTTGGCTTCCGTGAAAACAATAGCGCTTGTACACACACACACACACACACACACACACACACACACACACACACACGCACGCGCACACGCACATGCACACAGAGTGCCACTCACCATTGACCTCAGAGGCTGTCATCAGAAACCTGGGGACAACCCCCCCTTCCCCCACACAACATAATCACTGGGTTAAGTCACTGGGACTTTTACAACTGCTGGACCAAATGACCAAATGGTTGTCCTGAGCCAATTGCCTTTGGCGAGTGGTCAGCTCAGCTCCGCCCTCTTCTCTTCTAGCCCACCTTGACCAGTGCCTCCTGCTGAGGCAGCCCCAGGAGTCTTTCCACACACCTTCTGAAGCACTCAGTGGAAAGGGGTAACTCTCTCTGTTCGGGTGCAGAACCCAGCTGCTCTCCACTCCCTGCTCTGTTTGTTTATTTATTCATTGCCTTGCTTCCGTTTATTCAGCTGTTCGGTGACGGATAGGGGGGTCTGGGAATGAATATTTTCTAGGTCTCAGGGGAACAAAATGATGCTGCTAGAAATGCAGAAACAGTCTGCCTCCTTTCTCACCAGCCTCTGCCGGCTGGCCAGGTTTTCATCCACCTCCGTCCCGAGGCCTTCTTCTGAGCACTGTCCCCTACCCCTTCCCTTCCTCCTCTGTCCCTCACAGTCAAGAGGCCTGAAGCCTCCTAATAAAGCTACTTGCCTGCTTGGAGCATGATATCCCCCCAAACCCCCAAACCCGAGTTTGCATCCAAACTCCATTGAAGGCTAAATCTAGCTGGAACTGATGGGAGGCTATTTAAGGCTGTATCCAGCCCCAGTTAATGAGACTGTCTGAGCCTTTTGCTGCAGAAATGTGAATGTGTTTGATCACGAGAAGCTGTCCCAGGCACTGCTGGGATTTCCCGCATTGTGTAGTAAGTGCACAGTATTGCCTTCCTAGAATATGAAAAATGCAGAATTCTGAAACCCAGCCATTCCCATGATCTGGTTAAGAGACTGTGATCTCACACTAGCTTCCATCTCTTGAGTGAATGCCAAGTGCTAAGGACGGGGCTAACCTTTTTGAAAAACTCAGATGTCAGCAATGAACCTGCTTACAGCATTCTTCGCCCCACTTTCCAGATGAAGAGACAGAGGTCCAAAGAATTTAGTGACTTGCCCTAGGTATACAGCTATTAAATGATAGAAACAGATATTGAAAGATATAGAACTTACCTGCAGTTGACACAGATCTTTGACTTTTTGCATTTAAACACACACACACACACACACACACACACACACACACACACACACACACACAGAGAGAGAGAGAGAGAGAGAGAGAGAGAGAGAGAGAGAGTTAAATTATGTGTCTCTCTCTCTCTCTCTCTCTCTCTCTCTCTCTCTCTCTCTCTCTCTCTGTGTGTGTGTATGTGTGTGTGTGTGTAGGAGGCTGCAGATGCCAGGGGCATGAGATCCTCCAAAGACGGAGTTAGAAAGTAGCTGTGGCCACCTGATGCAGATGCTGGCATTTGGACTCAGATCCCCTCGGCAAGACCAGTGTGTGCCCTTAACAACACTGAGTCATCTCTCCAGGCCAGACTTCAGCAGTTTTAATCACTGTGTTAGTGACCTCTTGGATGTCACTAGCATGTACTTGGAATTGGGAAACACTGGCAATGAGGGTAGATGGAATAGGGAGGGCATTCCAATCTAGACCATGAGGGTGGGGTGAACAGAGAGTGACTAGAGAAACAGCCAGGCTCCCTCCCTCCACCCGAAGAAGGAAGAGTTTGTTCCCATGGGAACTCAATGCTGTTTCACACTCATGAGAAGAAGATGAACGTATTTGGGGTTATACCCCATTTCAGACCTTTCCTTACTTCTCCTTCCCTATCCATCCCTCTCTTTTACCCCCCACGCTGTCTTGCTTTGTCTTACAGAAAAATGTTTTTGGGAAATCTCCCTTTCAGGTACTTATCACTGGTCAAAATCCTATTACCAAAGGAAAATAAAATTGGGTGTATTCTTGAGCCCCTATACTATAACCAGCAGAGACTAAAATAGCACCCAATCTTTTTTAAATAGACAACCTTAGTAGTTCTTATTAATTATGCCAACTACCTAACTCTTCATTAATTACTCTTCACTGTGGCTCCTTATTTGAACTGTGTCATAGGCAATATGTATTGTGGTCTTGACAATGAATACCAAGGACAAAACATGCATCAACATATGATGCTCAATTAGTCCAAACTTAGTGACAGAAGAAGAAAGGCAGGCTGCTAGAAGAGGGGTCAGGATCTTGTGAGGCATCCACCCTCACACCAACAGACTGGGTATACATTTTCAGGATCTCTCAAGAATACATTGGGCAATGGTGGTACACGCCTATAATCCCAGCACTTGGGAGGCAGAGGCAGGTGGATTTCTGAGTTCGAGGCCAGCCTGGTCTACAGAGTGAGTTCCAGGACAGCCAGGGCTATACAGAGAAAGCCTGTCTTGGAAAAGCAAAAAAAAAAAAAAAAAAGAATACATTTTCCTACCTGTTGACTGTGGCTTTGGCTCTGTGGCTTGCCTTTTCCAGTGGAATATAGGCAGGAGTGAGAGTGTGATAATTCTGAGCCCAGGTCTCAAGAGCCATTGAGTTGCCACTCAGAGAGTGTCTTTGTCTCTGGCTATCTGGTCTGGATGTCACTAGTCTAAGGAGAATAAGAAGCTGTGCAGTCCCCGGATCCACCCGGGAGCTGGAAACACAGCTGTCTTTCATGACTCATAATGTGTATGGCTTATGATGAGGTTAGCCATGAAAAGTTGAAAATGTCATGAGCTAAAAATGAATGTATTCTTTAGCTACTCTCCATTGCTTCTTGGGATTGCATAGTGACCAGGAGCTGCCACTTCTTACCATCTTGAGAGCCTGGGGAAGATCAAAATATCTTTTCTACTGAATATGTATCGTATTTGCACCCTTGTGATAGAAAAAGTTCATTAAGTAAGGGGCCACAGGTCTAGGGAGATGGTTAAGTGCACAAGCACATGCCCCTTTAACCTGACCCCCAAGTTCAAATCTCCAGCATTTACATAAAAGGTTGGACATAGCCACAGGCACCTGGAAACTCAGCTCTGTCGGAGGACTGCTGGAGCTTGTTGGCTGCCAGTCTAGATGCAGATTCAGTGAGAGACCCTGTATCAAGGAAGTAAGGTAAAAATTGATGTATGTACCTACAAACAAATGTGCAAATACAACATATACACACATGTGCATGTGCACACAAAGACAGGGGGAGGGGAGGGGAGGGGAGGGGAGGAGAGGGGGAGGGAGAGGGAGAGGGGGGAGGGGGAGGGGGAGGGGAGGGGAGAGGGAGAGGGAGAGGGGGAGGGGAGAGGGAGAGGGAGGGGGAGGGAGAGGGAGGGGGAGGGGGAGGGAGAGGGAGGGGTAGGGGAGGGGGAGGGGGAGAGGGAGAGGGAGAACTGTACTATTGAATTTTGAGGTCTTTTGTTACTTGGCATGATTACAGAATCAACTAACTAATAACACCCAGTAAAGTGGAATTGAACCTGAATGTGCGCCCATCTAGTACATCTGACATGTCCTTGTAATAGAGCTGGGTAAAGACTGCTGGTGCCGTTTGAGTCACTTAGCCTGCTAAAACCTAGTTACTCTGGAGAGTCAGAGCCAATCCTTTCTTAAGTCAATGGTTTGGTTTGAGCCCCTCTGAGTCGGTCTGGTTTGGTCTGATTTACTGCCCACTTCCCAATGCCTTCTGAGTCACTGGAATGTTGCACCTCAGTATTTGAACAGCATCGTTCATTTTTCAAATCCCTCTGATATAAATTGTTTACACTACTAGCAAGGCCAAAGTTTGTAACTCTTTCCATGTCCATGGCTCTTTGCTGGGAAATTCCTTCTGAAATGTCTTCCAGTCAGTGCCTCAGGATGCTGTCACCCTTACATGTGTTGACTGGACCAAGGATGGATGCACACTTGTCCAAGGGCAGCTGGTTCACAGACTAGCCAGTGGCTGATGAGGTGGCCTTCTTCTAAAGCTTCACCAAATATGAACCATAGGTGACAGCTTGCTTTCTCTGCAGTGGAGAGGATGTCACCATCAGAGTCTGTGGTTTATTAGGATCGATATGTGCAGGGAGAACACAGGCCTTTGCAGTCATTTCTCCTCTCTGCCCTTTAAAGTGGTGGCTGCAGCAGCATCGAGCATCTTAGAAAATCATACGATCACGTCCAGCCTCAACCTACACAATCAAGATTTGCACTTGGACCTGATTTCCCAGGGGAATTCAGCTATACCATAGCTTGAGAGATATTGCTCATTGCTCAAAGACATAGGTCAAGTTCTCGCTCTTGATAACTTTTTAAACGATTCCCTTTATGGATTGAATTGTGTTCTTCCCCAAAAGACATGTTGAAGTCAGAATGTGGCCTTATTTGGACATAGGTCACCGTCAATGTAATCAGTCGAGATGAGGTCATAGTAGTTTAACTCCTATGACCGGTGGCTGGATGTGAGAGGACTAGATGTGGCATGGGCGTTTACAGGGAGAGAAAAGTCATGTGATGCTGGAGGCACAGGTTTGGGTAATGCCTAAAATAAATATAATCTGAGAGCAGGGAGGAAGCACCCTTATTAGAGCCACTGGAGGCAGCAGGGCCCTAATACCTCCACTTGGGAATTGTGCTCCTCAGAGTTGGGGGAGAACCAGTTTTCATATAAGTCACCTAGCTTTATGATATTTTGTAACCACAGCCCTGGGAAGCCAACACATCCCCTGCCGAATAGTGGGTTGGGGTGCTTGACTTAGGGTCCCTTCTTAAAATAAGGAAGGTGTTAAAGAAGGCGGCTCAGGCTGTGGAATGCACTAATGAGGACCTGCAGAGATAAAACATGGAAGAGAGAAGTGGTGGTTTACCAGTAGGTTGTGACTGGGGGCCGGCAGCTGGGCTTATCCTGCTCACATCCTTCATGCCCTATATGTAGAGACTGCCTCGGAATCATCCCACTTTACATGTGCCTACTACCACTGTCCACACCCTCTGTGAGTTATGCCTGAGGTCATTTATTGCCTCACCCTTTAAGAGTGAAACTTGCACATGACTGAAAAAGTAAGCTTCCCTGGTTGTTAGGGTTGCAACCTGTGCAGAAGTGATATGAGGAGTAACTTACTTTGGCCATATGACCTACAGCTGCCATATTGCTTTGTTCTCTCTCTCTCTCTCTCTCTCTCTCTCTCTCTCTCTCTCTCTCTCTCTCTCTCTCCCCCTCCCTCCCTTCCTCCCTCCCTCTCTCCCTCCCTGTGTATGTTAATGTGGGTCCTAGGGATTGAACTCAGACCTTTACATTTGGCAGCAAGAGCCTTTTACCCACTGAGCTATCTTGCAATCTTGGGTGAGGCAATAAAGGTGAGGTGCTCTTTTTTGGGGGGGCAGGGTCTCCTACTGCCCTGGAACTCACCAAATGGGCTAGACTGGCTGGCTGCTGAACCCCAGAGATCTGCCTGGGGTTACTTTCCTGGTGCTAGGATTCCAAACACATACCACCATGCCTGGTTTTACAATACGAATCCTGCGTGAGGACTAAACTCCTGTCCCCTGTTGCAAGACTAACACTCCTCTGACTGAGCTATGTTCCCAGCCGCCTTGCCATTCTTAATAATTTTATCTTTGAAATTGTACTTCATAAGTGGATGCTAATGGGATATTGGAGCGTACTCCGGGAGGATGAACCCTCCCGGCTTCCCCAGGACAGGTTCTTGGCCACCTGCCCCACCATTGCCACCCTGTCGCTGCTGCTGATCACCCCTGGCAGGGGCCTGGCAGCAGAAATCAGAAGACTGGGTGGGTGCCAAGTTGTGGGCAGAGCTCGAAGGAGAGTCTGAGCCTGTCCTGAGATGAACACCCTGCCAGAGGGAGTTCAGCTTCAAATAGCAAAGGAAAATCAACAGGACAGGCCAAGTGAGAGATTCCCTTGCCGAGAGGGAAAAGCCTTTGTCCTGTTTTTTTGAGTCATGGGTCTGTACTTTTCATGTTGCACCATGCCCCACAAATTATGTAGCCCAGCTTGGCCTGGATTCTGGAGAAAGCTTGCAGATGGAGGAGGGAGAGAGGCAGGCAGTGCACAGGGCAAGCTATTAGTCTGCAGGTGAACTCACATGATCCAAGAGGACACGGGGATAGGGTGTCAGTGGGTGGCTTCAGGGTCCTCTCCTTCTTGAAACAGTTGCTTACACAATCTTACATTGCCCGTGGTTGTTTTACGAGTATTGGTGTCTCCCAGTGTGATGATGAGTTCTGCCAGCACATTTGATCAGGATTTGAATTACCTGTGAGCTCCCTTGGTACCTGGCCTCGTCACCTGCTCTGGATCCGTGAAAGAAACTGGATGCCTACAAGAAAGATCACTGGGACGCCCTGGAGACAATGAGTCCCAGAGCACAAATAGCTGATAGAATGTTGTTTCTTCCTTCCGCTGTGAGCCAAGGCAAGAGCTTTCTAAGGTGTGGATCAGGTGGGCATTTGTCTGCCTGCCAGGTTGTTAGAGCAATGGTTGGCCTTGGGGTGGTAAAGCCAGCCAGCTCTCAGCCAGAGGAGGGAAGGGTAAGCTGCACAGTATTTAGGCTGCAGGGGGAGGTCCTCCAGGAGGGACTGCTAGTGTGACTGAAGGACATGAAAATGCAGTGGGAAGGACGTGTGCTGCTGATGGTGGTGGGGAGTGGCAAGTAGAGCAGAAAGGGACAGGAGTGTGGGAAGGGTCTAATGGGAGAGATGTGAGCAAGGGTAAGGCAGTTCTCGGCTTGAACTTGGGGCAGTGAAGAGGCCCTTGGTATTCATGGGGCCATACAGTGGTTATATTCCTGTGCCATGGTGGCATCAGGGCTATCTAGACTTAGTCTGGACTTACTGTCCCAGCCCTGCCACTGACTGAGGGCCAACTGCTGGAGGAAGAGAATGGGATGCTAATGTCTACGTTATGGAAGTGTTGTGGATTGGTCATGCTTGGCCCCTTTCTTTACACTGACATTAGACCTTCTGGTCAGCAGGAAGAACACAAAGCCACCAGGCCAAGAAAGTGGAGACTTGGGTCTATGACCCAATTTTCTCAGCTCTGTCCATGATTTCATCTTTTCCTTTTCATAGGCTCCTACCTGTTGTGTTTCTCTGCAGATAGATGCCATGTGTAAGTGGCCAGCAGGAGGCACTGGAGGGTGAATGGAGGTAAGGGGCTTGGCTTGCCAGAGGCCACAGTTGCATGTACTGGCTTTGCCCCCAACTGGCCTTGCTTGGGCAGAGAGTCCCTTCCTTTAGTCAGGCTTCAGTGTAGTGACTACACAAGCAGGAAGATCAGGGTGAAGCAGATTGGCTGAGCATAGCATTTATGAGCTATGGGACACTGGGAAAGCAATCACCTTCTCTATGCTTATGTTTCCTTGACTGTAAAGGTAAGACTCATCCTATCTTAGGGAAATGGTGTAGAGCCTCTATTAGTTAAAAGGGATGGTTTAGAGCTAATTGCTTCCCTTGAATGAGAGATATGCTTATTTCATGGCTTTAGAGCTAGGCTGCTGAATGTCTTAGCCAAGACAGCCTTAGAGGTGGCCCCAGGGAAAGATTTCTGCTTACCTTCTTTTGCCTGGGGACCTGAGATTTAAAAGTTCTGACTTCACTGGGAAGAAGGCAAATGTAATAGGAAATCTCTGAGTGAGTTGATACTTCCTACTACAAAGCAGCAGGGGCCCCAGTCAATGCTAGGTAAGTTTGAATGGGACCAAGTCTTTGAACCGATTCTGAGGCACTGCCAGAGAGAGTTCCCAGAGGCCATGTAGGGGAGGGTTTTTGTCCATTATGTGAAGGAATTTGTACTTTATCCTCAAGTCTGTGGGGAACATCGAAGTGATGGTCCCAAAAAGGTGTTTATGAGGCTCATTCATTCATTCATTCATTCACTCTCCAAGGACTCAGTGAACTACAGCTTCATGCCTGACATGGTTCTAGACCTTGCGTGGTGAGCAAGTAGGCACTCTTGTCCTTTAAAGAGCTGACAGGCAGTGTGTTTGGGGATGGACAGGGCTAGAAATCCAGTGAGAGACAGCAAGCCCTAGCCCTCAGAGCTTCACTTCACTTCTGTGTCAGGACCTGGTGGAGAAATATCACCGCTCTGGAGTCTTTGCAGCTTTTCAAGTTGCCAGCGGTATAAAGCATATACGTATCTTTCCAGAAACTTGGCTTACAACCAGCTTTCTCTGTACGGTATACTGGGGTTCACCTCCAATCACTCCAAACAGCTGCCTGGCCTTTTCTCTCAGTCTCTAACCCCAACCCTAAGTGTTCCTAGGAGCCAGCAATGTACTCAAAGCACTGTCACAAAATGGTCACCAAAGGTCATTGGAAGTGGAAATCTAAACGCTCTTTTATGAAAGCAGTGTCAGCGTTAGGGTAGGTTCTCTAGGAAGCAGATGCTAAGATGGACATACTGGTTGTGGGAGATGATTTAATCCCTTAGTGGTCCCCAGGAAGGACTGAATGACATGAGTACAGAATAATAACCCAAAGGTAGCTCCTGGGTGGCTAGGAAGAAGCAGGATTAGGTAGGGTGATTCCAGGTTCAATGTGAATGTAAAAAGTTGCCTCTGGCTCACTAGGAGCTGGGAGCAAAGGCGAGCATCAGAGGAGCCCCACATTGGACAGAAATGGCCAGCCCTGAACACCACGGCCTTGTTCAGCCCATGGTGGGGGACCACCCTGAGAGAAATGGGATCTCAGCTCGAAAGCCAAGTCCTGTCCTGTTGAAGCCAGCAGCTGCAGGCTGTCAGGCAGCCGCACTTGGAGCAGCTGGCACAAAGTGCTCTCCTGAAGGGCCTCTGACTGATGCCTCTCCCAATCTGTCACAGGAGCCAAAAGGTGCTCCTGGCACCCTGTGCATAATTAAGGCAAGATGTCTCTGCCTTCAAGGCTCTTGCTGTCTCACCACTTGTAAGTGTTCACAGTCCTCCTGGAAGGGAAATCCAGGCGAGAAAACCCCAGATCGCAGTTTCTAAGAGGCTGAGCCGCTGTGTAGGAGGTTGTTCAATTTGCCTGGTACCCTGGGAATTTCCCCAAACAGACCAATGAGAGGGATCCTGACGAGCAACGAAGAAAACCTTTTCTGTTTTCCTTTTTCCTAATTTGGTGGAGAAGATGCAAATGGATATGGATCCCATCAAAATGCTCTCACCAATGATA
Source organism: Mus musculus (assembly GCF_000001635.26). Taxonomy (NCBI): domain Eukaryota; kingdom Metazoa; phylum Chordata; class Mammalia; order Rodentia; family Muridae; genus Mus; species Mus musculus. Next base: position 11,551,979 of record NC_000086.7, on the reverse strand, counting down.
GATAGCCCCTATTTTGTTTCACTCCCGTTTGGGTTGTTAGCATGGCAGCAATTAAACTTGACAAAATAGTGATTAAAAAACAATGAGAGGCAAATGTACCAGCGCACCAGCGCGCATCTAGACCATTCCGAAAATGATCTCTTAAGTGTTTGAAATCTGCTTTATTTTCCTACCGCAGGAATGAGTTTTCAAAAAACAGCACTTAGGAAGGGCAATTTGCCACAAGCATTCCACGGCCCCAACAAACAGTATTTCTTTCTAATGGACTCTCCCCTCCAAATTTTAGCTATAGTTCCCAAATAAGATTCATTATACAGAAGAAGGAACAAACGCTACGAAATGCCCAGAAACAGAACCTTTCCCTGCCGTTTTTAATAATGCAAAAAGTCAACGAAACTTCTCAATGCAATGAGGCTCGCTGGCTTTCCAGGGCACCAGCTGTGGGCTGCCTTGGTCTGGGAGGTCACGGCCATCATAGAGCCTGGAGGTCTAGCTGGTATCAACCCCCAAAGTGTCAACTGTTGCTGCTTTCTGAGCAGGTCATTATAACACCTGGCGGTTCTTTCTCGGACTGAAGTGTGTGACTCACCCGGGACCTTTTAGAGAGAGGAATTAACAGCACAGGGCATTTTGCACTGTGGGCGTTTTGTTTGTTTGTTTTGGAAATCTTGATGCATATCTGACTCGGAGTGCAGCAGCCTCGGTCATGTCTTTCTGTTTTCTGATGTGCAAGCAGCTCTCTAGGTCTAATTATAGATGTAGTCTGAGCATCCGTGATCAATAGTTCTGAGTGTCCTCCCGCCTTAAGAGCTGTTTAGTTCTTGCTGATGGCCTGGCATTTCAACCTCCTTCGCTGAGCAGGGTTTTCATTCTCTCGAGCCCCATCAGCAAAGCCCAGGGCGCCCTTTGAACTTTGCAGAGCTTGGATCAAGCCCCACCTCAGGAGGCCACATCTGCAAGGAGGCTGCAACAAGCCTCAAAATGTCCAGAAGATCTATAGCGGGAGACTAGGATTCAGAGTAAGGTGATCGGCAGAACCAGGACTGGCACATCCCTAGAGGTGCCTGCCCTCTCTAAGAGGCTCAGGGGATGGCTGACAGCAGAAATCAGCCTTGAGAGCAAACTTTGGAGCCTCAGAAAGCCTCCGTTTAAGGCTTCTGTTTAATGAGGGATGCACAGCACAAGGGTGGTAGAGCAAGGAAGAGACAGAGCACAATTTGACCCCCAGGGCACAGGAAACCTTGAAGCCAAGAGGTACTTAATCATAGGGTTTTAGTGGATGAGTCAAGTGGCTGACCCTGGTGGCTCAGTGCCTCCCCCAGCACGACCCCACCTGTGCTCTCCGGGTGGGCTGTAAGTCCTCTGCCAAGCTAGTGAGCACTATGGGAAAGCTAAACTGGGCATGTTGAGTACCCAGAGAAGGAACGAGGGGACACTGGAGGTTAATAACTGCTCCAAGCAAGGTGCTATCTCAGATGCTCCGTTGCCAGGAATTCAGTGTTGGGAGAAGCCCTCATCTCCCCTCTGCAGACATGGCAGGGTGGGGTGGGGGCGGAATACCCAGGGAGCACTTGAACAGCTTCCATGGCCACGGAACCGGCCCGCCTGTTTCTATGGAAACAGGCGCCAAGCTAGGAGCCTGCTGCTGGGAGCCAAGTCCCTGGCGGCTGTCAGGCTCAGCTGCTGGCTGCCCGCTGGGACCTGGAAGTGCCCTTTTCCAAAACCTATTCCTTGCTGGCTCTGAGTCAGAGGGGTCTCCTGGCATTCACTGTGCTTGGAGTCTGGATAGATGATGAGAGGGAGGAGAAGAGAAGAGCGAATAAAAATATTTATGCCTTAACAAACACTTTGATGTTTGAAGATTGTGTGTGCAAATGAGAACTGGGAACATCTTTGGTGAGGGGTTGTTTCCAAGCAAATCTCTGCAAGCACACATGTGCTTATAAAGTACCCCCCCACACACACACCCAAAAGCTCCCTTTCTGTCTAGATGGGTTTACTTTATTATTAGCACAGCAGAATATGTTGGCCAGTCTTGGGGCAAGTGTGGCTAGTGGTGGGTGACTATCTAGGAATCACCTTTGTATGCCTTGGTTGTTTTCCTTGTCAGCCTTGAGGTTGCCTGGGCTGGCTCTATGGAGGATGCAGAGGGTAGCTAAGGTTTCTTCGACACACTGGCCATGTTGGACACACATCGTGCTATAGCTGTTGTGTGGTTAGAGCCTGAGCAGACCCATACTTTTTATGGGACAACCCTCAGGCTTGGTGTTTTACTGTTTGTGTGAGCAGAAAGCCTCTCTAGAAAAACAGAAAGGTTTGGCCAGGTTGACTTGTAGCTTTTGGTTCCTGAACATTGGAAGGAGCGTGTGCCAACAACTTATATGGAGCTCAGAGGCAGACAATGGTGATGAGGAATGTGGGCTTTGAAGCCAGACAGCACTGGCTGGGAAGGCTTGGGAAAATGACTTGACTTACACTCAATTTCTTAAGTTAGGGGCAGAAATGCTTTCTTCATGATGTTACAGTATAAACCCAAATATATAGATATAAAACCTACACAGTCTTTTTTTTAAAATATAGATATCAGCCATTAATGTTGGTGATGACTGAGCCTGTACAACAATCAGGGAGCTGTGTTAAGTCTGTGCAAGATACAGTTACTCAGGGATATTATTTGCCCTAAGGGATTTTACAGTTTAGTGAAGAAGTCAAGAAAGAAGCTTTGATAATGGTAAATATAGGCACACGATAAAAGGGAAGAGGTCAACAGGGTTCTTTCTGCCCTCCCTCATCTAGTTCTCTGCGAATGAAAATACTATAAGCATGGATTACTCAGGGAGTGCAAGCTGCTGTAACAAATACTCCTCAATTATCAGCGGCTCCACAGTTGCCATATTGGTTTCTAATGAAGGGATTCAGAAGTGTGTGACCCTACCATCTTCTAGAACCTAGGAATCCTTCGTTGTCCTTTTGGTTTCTGAGCCAAGGTCTCACTTTGATGTTTTGGCCAGCCTAGAATCAGCTGTGTAAACCAGGCTGGCCCCGTTGAAAGCTTTGAAGCTCAGATCTCGGTCTGACCACATTATAGTGTCCAGATCTCTGTGACTTGGACCACCTGACTCTAAAGCTGCTGGGAAAGGTTGTCTTCCTGTGAGCCTAGAGAGGAACTGAGGTAGAGATCAGAGAACACAAGGTCACCTCTGCCACAGTTGGAACTGGCCTTGAGAAGTCAACCACCATGCAGTATTCAGGGGATGGGCACGGTTCTTCTTGTTACTTACTACCATCTAATAAACCTCCACCAAACCAGTAGCTTAAAAAAAAACCCTTCATTTTTCTTTTAAGTATGCAACTCAGGCAGAGCTCTGTTGGGGCAGATTTTTGTTTCTCTCAGACTCAGCAAGATTGGCCCAAAAGCTGAAGGCTGAATTATCTGAAGGCCAGTTTGCTCACATTTTTTGGTGATTGATTCTGGCTATTGGTTATATATCTCAGTCTGGAAAAACCGAGACTCCTTTGGGATATTTTTACTTTTGTCTGTTTTAATTTAAACTTTATTTTTAATTACTAACTGGAAACTGGGCATATTTATGATATCCAATATACTGCCTTGATATATGTACATGTTATTGTCTTCATCTGTCTGGTGTTGCTGTAATAGAATGCCTGAGACAGGGCTATTTATAAAGGATAAAGATTTATTTCTTTTAATTCTGGAGACTGGGAAGTCCAAGGTTGAAGAATTTCAATCTTGCTAAGATCTCCTTGTTGTGTTATTTTGTAATGAAGAGCAAAAGGACAAAATTGTCCAAGTGCGTGCGTGTGTGTGTGTGTGTGTGTGTGTGTGTGTGTGTGTAACTTGCTCTTAAGATAGTAAGCCCATTCTATAAATGACATTAATTCAGTTGTGACATCTGATTTCTCAATACCATCTCACTGGTGATTATGTTTTGAATAGGTGAACTTTGTGAGACATATTCCAACCATAGCAACTGTAGATTGATTAAGTCAAGGTATTTAAAATGTATACACCACCTCATCTATTTATCATTTATTTTTGTGGTGTGAACAATTAAGATCTACTCTCCTAGAAAATTTCAAATATACAGCACATTGTTGTTAGGTAATGTCACCACAACAACGTCCAAGAGATCTCTTGAACTTATTGTCTAACTGAAGATTTGTGTCCTTTGACCTACATGCTCACATCCCTGTCTGTATTTTTGTCGTGTTTTTTCCATATGGTGTGTAAAGCATGGGTACCTCACTGGGTAGCAATCCTTCTACATGCAGCCTTGGGTCTCCCAATGCAAATATCTGAAAATAGCCCAAGCTGCATTTCTAGCTCATTCTTAGAACTCAATCCCATCAATGGAACCAAAAGTTACAGAAGTTTGTACAATTGTTTGGTTTTCATGTCCCTTGAAGGTAAAAAAAAATTACATAAAACTTTATTAAGTTGGCACAGTGACTCCCAAGATCTTCACTGAAGATCCTGAAGCCAGGGATCTTGGTGTCCAGACTCTAGAGGACAAGCAGTATTCCAAGGAAAAGTTCTAATGTCTGCAGGGCTTCTGTGGGAGCTTCAGACTGGTAATTGTCCAATCTAATGCCAACATGTCAGTCTCAGACTATCCCTCTCTGCCCCATCCCTTCTGAGATTCTTCTAACTGGACCCTGACGTATTCTCCACCCCAGTGCCTATGAAAATGCAGCTTCTTGATGCAAACCTTCCTTTGCCAGTTAGCATAAGGCACCTACACAGTTTTGAAGATAAATAACTCTCTGAAGATGGGGGCAGTCTGCACTGAAGGAACTCTGAAGCATGGTCCATCCAGATGTGACACATCAATTTGAGGTCAGTTTCTTTGCCAGGTTCCATCCTGCTACTCTTCCAACCAATTCTAAAGAGTTTATCCTGAGTCTTCCAGAGTCCAATTGATGAACTCTAGAGATGCAAGTGAGGAGGACTCCTAGGTGTGGGAAGAAGTGATGTGTTCAAGACTGGCTGCTCTTGAAGAGGGTATGTGATAGAATTGGTGGGTAAGTTTGCTATTAGAGAGGAGACTCCTGCAGCATAGTGGCAAATTAGAGAATGGAGAGAGGGGCGAGGAAGGAGTCAGTACAAGGACTTCTAGGGAGCAGCTGGGGGTTAGGTGAGGCCAGCTGGGGAATGCTGAGAAACACCCTCAGAGTTTGCACACTCCAGAGAGAGAGAGCCAGCGTGTTCATCCACTGCCTCCATACACCCAGGTGAAGAGTGGCTGCTGGGAATGCTAGTTCCCCCGCCTTCTCTACCCATTCTACATGAGAGCAGAGCTGACAAGAGGTGTGAGTATTGCAGAAACAAGGAGAACAAGGGCTGGGGAGGGGGGTGTTGTGAGTAGAGTGCTTGTAGCACAAGCATGTGGACTGAGTTCAGATTCCCGGCACCAATGGGACAAGCCAGGCGTGGCAGCCCATGCAATAACCTTAGTGGTGCACACCTTTTACCCTAGCACTGAGGTTGGGGAACACAGGAGGATCTCTGGGGCTGTATGGCCAGCCAGTCTAGCCAATTGGTGGGCTCCAGGTTCAATGTGAGAGACAGAGCCTGTGTCAATAAATAAGATGGAGAGCAGTAGAGTAGGATACATACTGTTGAACAACACACACACACACACACACACACACACACACACACACACACACGCAGAGGGGGTAGGGGTAAAGAATCAGGAACAGAAGAACTGTTTCTTAGCTTTGTGCTATATGGAACATGCCAGATGTCTACCAAGTAAGCAGAATAGCATAACGAGTCCCCACAGGTCCATCCTTGTGATCCACATCAAACATCAGGCAGCAATGATCCACACTCTTCCCTTTGGTTCCATTCATACCTCTAAAGAGATTATATGCTACAGGAAGCAAGGCAAAGAAGAGGAGGGTGGGGCTATAGGTCAAAGAGACACTAAAGCCACATTTACGGGAAGCCAGGAAGAATGTCAGCAGAGCTCCTCAACTTCTGTCACATGTGTCATGTAGAAATGGCAGTGTGGGATGGACGCAGCTTGGAGAGCCTTGGCTCTTAGGCTGAGTGTGTGGGGAGGCATTCTCTGACCAATTGCTGTGGAGATGAGTAACCAGTAGCCTGAGGTCTCCCGAAGCAAACCCAAGAGATGACGTCAGGCGTCAGAGTTTTCTTGGACAATTGCAATGGGACCTGGCAGGGGGAATGGGAAGCAAGACAGAGAAGAGAAGGCAAATGGAAAGGGCATTACAAAACCAGCTGCTACAGTGGGTCACAGGAACTCAATCCTATGGAAAGTTCTGGGAGATGATGTCCAGTGTGTAGTTCAGTCGTCATAAGTAAGCAACAAGGAGCTGAGGGGCATTGCTACTCTCATTATTGTTGGGGACTGTTTTCTGAGGGCATCATTTCCTTGACACTTCCAAATTCAGGTTCAAAAAAAAAAAAAAAAAGCAGCACTTCAGGAGTAGAGATGTGAATACTGGCAGTTGGAACTCTGCCAGTATTTCAGTTGCCAGGATTGAAACTGGAAAGGTGCGGAGGAATATGGATGGGGATCTAAACAACCTATCCCATCCTGCTCTCAGCTGGAGTTCATTAGGAAGCAGGATGCCCGATGCATGGATCGACTCTCAGGACATAGAGGCACCACAAACTGGGAGTTCTAAGAGTTAGGAGAAAAGGGAAAAGAGGCGACAGATGGGGGAGTGAGAGATTGGGGAGGAATGATCAACAGGATTTGGCAACAGATCTCCCATGTACACACGTAGGAGGCAAATTACCAGAGATAGATGATAAACAATGCTCAGCCATAGTAGCTACATTTTGAAACTTCTGGGAAAGCAATCGAATTCATCAACAGTCCTGCTGGGCCCTTCTCCCGTTCCAGCAGCTCAGCCAGGCACTCCAAGGCGCAGACGTAGACGATTATATGACCGAGAGACTGGCATCTTCTCAGGTGTGGCCACAGGCCTGGCTCATTCCAGACTGTTCCAAGCTGTGCCGTAGCTGGGGGTGGTGGTGGTGGTGGTGGAGGGTAGGGTGGGGGATGGCAGGCCTGGGGAACGCATCAGTGAGGAGATTCAAGAGCTAGTCTTCACTCCTCCACTGTGTGGCCCAGGACAGCTTGCTACCCTCATTTTTCTCGGCTATACTGTGAAAAGAACTGTACCCCCATCATGCACTAGTATCCCCTCAAGAATGCAGCCTGCTCAGGAGCTGATTGTTCTAACAAATGGGTTCCTCTTCCACACTCTTACTCTGAGAGTTCTGAGGCCTCTGTGGCCCATATGCTCGCTCTCTGCCAGGTCACATGTCCTGCGTGCTTTCACTTTTCTGTCCTGTCACCAATGGCTCTGATTCTTAGCCTCAGTCTCCTGCTCAGACCCTGCCACTTTTCCTGTGGATTGGAGTCCAGATCTGAGTGTTTTTCCCAGCCTGGAAGGCATGCTTCTTTTGTGAAACAGGCCTGAAAGATCTGGTGTGGTAAACCAAATAGTTCCCAAGAACTTGAGACCTGTAGTTTTGGTGCTTGATAGCAGAAAGGACTTGCAGATGTGACCAAATAAGGCTCTCGAGATGAGGGGCTCATGTCAGACTATCGAGGTGGGGCTTTATTTAAAAGACACTTTCAAGACAGGATCTTATGTAGCTCAGGCTGGTCTTGAACTCACTAGTAACCAAGGATGCCTTTGAATTTCTGATCCCTACCTGCTCCTTCTGGATGCTCTGATTACAAGTACATACCAGCACGTCTGATTTTGTGAAGTGCTGGGGATCAAACCCAGGGCTTCATGCATGCCACACAGGCACTCTACTCACAGCTACTTCCTCAGCCAAGGGTGGGCCTTTATAAAAGAGGGAGGCAGGAGGGCCAGAATGAAGCATGACAATGGGAGCAGAAAAGAACCTGTGACAATACTACCATAGATCAGAGTACTCCATGAGCACCATTGTGGGTTGGATGTGTCATCTGCCCAAAGGCCCCCTTGGTAAAAGTTTGGTCCCCAGTTCGTCACTATTGGAATGCAAAGCAAAAGTTTTAAGAAGTGAGAACAAGTAGGAAATCCTTAGGGATTACACATCTCTGTTTTGCCTCCCCGCCCCTTTCCTCCTCCTTTCCTCCTCTGCTTCCTGGTCACGAGGTAGACAATTTATTCTGCTACATAGTCCTCACCATTACCACCTGGGACACCCACTGGAGGCTCAAAGCAATTGGTCATCTGATCTTGGATAGGAGCATCCTCAATTGCAAGCCAAGATAAATCTCTTCTCTTTATAACTGAATCATCTTGGATATTTTGTCATAGTGATCGAAAACTGACTAACACATGGGCCAAAAGCCAATGTATATGCCTGACCTCTGGAAGCTGCAAACGGCAAAGAAACAGATTCTCTTTTGGAGTCTCCAGAAGGAACACAGCCCTGGTGATCCATTTTGCTCCGTTGACATCTAGGAGCTAATGTGTTTGTATCACTTTAAGGCTCAAAGTCCAGGAGAACATATTATAGCAGCAAGAAGGATTCAACACTGCTTCAAGAGCAGCTTTCTACTGATGCCTGCTGGGTACTGGTGGAGTAATTATCCCAGCTTCTGCAGCCCACAGGCAGGGTACCTCAGGTGCGAGTCGGTACCCTTTCTCAGCTTCTTTATAGGATTGCATTCTTGTCATTGTTGCTATAAGGGGCTTAATAATGGACCCCTTTAGCCCTTTCTTCCCTTGTGCCACTTTTATTTTTATTTATTTGTGGTATATGTGTGCATGCATGGATGCTTGCACACGCATGTGTACACGTGATGTGTATGTAGACGCACATGTATGAGTATGAATGACACAGGTTGATGTCAGGTGTCTTTCTTTTTTTAGAAGTCAAAATATCTTTATTTGTAGGTAACACCATAGTATATATAAGTGACCTTAAATCACCAAGAAACTCCTATAGATGATAAACACTTTTAAAAAATAGCTGGGTACAAAATTAACTCTCTCTGCCTCTCTCTGTCTCTTTCTCTCTTTTTTTTCTCTTATTTTTTTTATTACGTATTTTCCTCAATTGCATTTCCAATGCTATCCCAAAAGCCTCCCACACCCTCCCCCCCACTCCCCTACCCACCCACTCCCACTTTTTGGCCCTGGCGTTCCCCTGTACTGGGGCATATAAAGTTTGCAAGTCCAATGGGCCTCTCTTTGCAGTGATGGCCGACTAGGCCATCTTCTGATACATATGCAGCTAGGGTCAAGAGCTCCGGGGTACTTACTTTCTTTCTTTCTTTCTTTTTCTTTCTTTCTTTCTTTCTTTCTTTCTTTCTTTCTTTCTTTCTTTCTTTCTTTCTTTCTTTCTTCCTTCCTTCCTTCCTTCCTTTCTTTCTTTCTTTCTTTCTTTCTTTCTTTGTTTTTTGTTTTGAGAAGTGGCCTCTCACTAAATCTGGAGATAATTGATTTCTCTCGACTGGCTGATGAGCTCTGACAGTCCTACTGTTTCTGCTTCCCCAGCACTGGGGTTAGTAAGTCTTCATGTGGGTGCTGAAGGTATGAACTCAGGTCTTCATGCTCTCATGCCAAGCGCTTTACTGACGGAGCCATCCCCATCGCTTGAGTCACTTAAATACTGTTGACCACTCAAGAGTCCTTTGCCAAGGAAATCACCTCCACTCTGATCTTTATTCGGGATCTGATTCTGAGGGAATCCATCCCAAAGTAGTCCACAGAGGGCATCTGCTGTGGCCTAGGCCTGGGTCAGCTGATTTTTATCTTGTCAAGTTTGGGAAGCGTGTTGTATTTCTGTGTTTTTCATGGGAGGAAGCTAAGAATCTGGGCTGAATTCTACAGCTGCCTAGTTGAACAGCCCAGATGTGAAACCAGGTATGCCAGAATCTCAAGCTGTTCCCTGTCTGCCGAGGGAATTTGCAGAACACCTGATGCTCAGGAGAGCTCATTTCAGGGACCCCTGGTTTCTGTCTCAATTTCTTTGCTTTTCGATGATTACCAAGGACCGGAGGCCCACTTCGTCTCGTTTTCACAACCAACAATCACAGTGTATTTGTCTGCTAGAGCTGCTGTAACAAAAAGTACCACAGCTTGAGTGTAAACATATTTTACAGTTCTGGAGGTCAGAAGTACAAAATCAGGAGTTTGGTAGGGTTGGTTTCTTTTTGACTATGAGAATCTGTTCTGGGATTTTGTCATTGGCTTGTAGATGGAGATCATTGTATTTTCTTATTATCTCCCCTCTGGGTATGCATATGAGTACCAATTTTCCCATTTCATTTTTTTAAGATTTATTTATTTATTATATGTAAGTACACTGTAGCTGTCTTCAGACACTTCAGAAGAAGGCACCAGATCTCATTACAGATGGTTGTGAGCCACCATGTGGTTGCTGGGATTTGAACTCAGGACCTTCAGAAGAGCAGTCAGTGCTCTTAACCTCTGAGCCATCTCTCCAGCCCCAATTTTCCCATTTTAAAAGAGCAATAGTTACACCAGATAAGGATCTACTTTTTCTTCACTTGGTCATTGTCCTAGTGTTCTTTTGCTATGCTGAAGTGCTATGACCAAAAACAACTTGGGGAGGGGAGGGTTTATTTCCCTCACAGTTCTATATAACAGTCCATCATAAAAATCAGTGATGGCAGGAACTCACACAGAGCAGGATCCTGGAGACAAGAGATGATGCAGAGGCCATGGAGGGTTGATGCTTTGTGGCTTTCTCCCCGTGGCTTGCTCAGTCTGCTTTCTTATCAACTACAAGATCACCAGATCAGGGACGGCTCCACCTACAGTGAGTCATGTCCTTCCCCATGGCTCAGTTAATTAATAAAATCCCTATAGCTCAATCTTGTGGAGGCATTCTTCTCAGTTGAGACTCCATGCTTTCAGATGATTCTAGCATTTGTCAAGTTGATATAAAACTAGCCAGCAGACTCATCAACAATACTGTTTCCACAGGTTGTCACATCCTGAGGTTCTGGAAGTCAGTACTAATGGAGGATTGGAGAAGGGCACAATGAACCCAAACAGCCTTTTAGAATATCCTTTTGGAATCCCATGCACTTTATAGACCCCTGGTTTTATTTTCGTAGGGGTCTAGAATTCTTCATTATTTAAAAAAATGTTTCTTTAGTTTATGTGTATGAGTGTCTTCTCTACATGCACTACACATGTGCCAGCTGTCCCCAGAGACCAGAAAAGTGTGCTAGATCCCCTACTACTGGAGTTCCAGACCATTGTGAGCTGCCATGTGGATGCTGGGAACTGAATCTGGATCCTCTGAAAGAGCAGTAAGTGCTTTCAACCACTGATCTAGCTCCAACTATACTTTTTTTTTTAAAAAACAAAGGAAAGAGTCAGATTGTATAGCCTAGGTTGGCCTTTAACTCCCTATATAGCTCAGAACAGCCCCAAATTTCTACCAACCCCATCTCTACCCCTGCATGCTATGATTAAAGGCATGAGTGGCCAACTACACCCAGGTTCACATTTAGTTTTTGTGGCATTAAAATGCTAAGTCTTTTCTCCCGATGGCTGATATGGAAGATGGTATTTTCACGAACTGATGGCTTCCTGTGCAGGAGGAAAGAGGTCAAATTGTCAGCCTCAGGCTGTGTCCCTCCTAGGGCCTGAAGTAAAAGACCAGTTCATTGAGATCTGCCTAAGGGCAGACAACTGTCTTTCTTGTTTATCATTAATGTCCCAAAGCAGGTATGGTGCCTAGCACCTAACAGGGCTCCAATGAGCTGGTTGCTTTAAAGGACACTAGACCTCTGGCCACTTGGTAGAGTCGCATGAACCCTGGGGATGTGAGCTTGAGATGAGGTTGGAGTCAGGGGAGACCACACATGAGAAGAAAACTTGGATTGGGAGTGGGGCGGGCCTGGGGAAGCGGAGGAGAAGAATTCATGTGTAATCATAGTCACGGAACACACGTGTCAAAGGCTGGAACATAGCCATGAAGTTGGTAGGGCAGCTAAGGTTTAGGTCTTCCTGGCAATGTGAAAAACAGAGGCAACAACACAGAAAGGAACACTCTCTCACAGGAGGGAGAGGGGAAAGCCCGGCCAAAGGGGGAACTCCAGTGGCCGGCTCTCTTTGATTAGTTTCCTGGGCTGCTATATCAAATTACCACCAACTGAGTGGCTGAAAACAACGGAAATTGATCATCTCCCAGGTCTGGAGGCCAGAAATCTGAGACCAAGATGAAGGTAGGGTTGCTCCCTCCTGGAGGCCTTGAGAGAGATTCTTTTCTAAGCGTCTTTCCAGGCTTCTGGGGGCTGTTGGCAAACTGTCACCTTCTTTTTGGGCTTGTTGCAGTCTTTTCTTTTTCTAAGGACAAATGCTTGGACTTGGAATTTGCCTTAATCCTGGATGTTCTCACCTTGAGATCCTTGCATTTATAAAGAACCCCTTTCCAAGTAAGTCCACATTCATAGCCTCTGGGTGGACATATCTTTTGAGTCCGGGGGGGTGTTTATTATTCCACCCTGTGTAGTTTTTAGGCTGTCCCCAGGCCAAGATTCTTTCGACTTGGACTGAGTTCTCTGGAAAGATCCAGAGAGAGAGTTCATTGTACCACAGAGAGCTCCAGTGGATGTCTCTGGTGCCCTGTCAAAAATGGGTCTTAGGAGAAGACATGTTGCAGAGTCCAAGTGGGGCAGAAGTAGGAGACCAGTGGTGCCCCTAGAACTGAGCCTCCAAGCTTAGGCCCAAAACTGTGTGCTTTACTTGGGGATACCAAAGACAATAGCTAATAAAGTCCAACAGATGTGCAAACTACAGGGTTTTCTTTTTCCCCCAAAGCTAATATCAAAAAGTAATCAAAGGGGGCTGAATCCAGAGAAGCATGTGAAGGATTGAGGAGAGGAGACACTGGAGGTTTCTGTACGCAGGATTCTTTGGTGAGAACCAATTTTTTGCTGATGTCTGAGGGCCCACCTAGAAAAGTGCGTTAAAGTGGATGTGTGGTAGGGGACATGATGTCTCCTGGGGGCCTATGACATATAATGTCAGCACTCTGGAAGGCTTAGTGGTATTTGGTCCAGGAAGATATCTGGGCATTATGGCCTCAGTGTCCACACAGAGAGACAGGCAGACATATGGACACACACACGCACAAATACACACAGATAGAAAGAAAGAGAGAGACAGAGAGAGAGAAGAAGAGAGATATCTATGAAGTAAATGTCTGCCCTTCTATATATTAACAGGACAATGGTGGATATTTGGATCTACTCCCAGACAGGTGACTCACACTGAATCCTTGTCCCAGGGCCTGTAGGACCAGTAAAGGCACTTCATTGATATGCCCCTGCAAGCTGCTTTGGCTTTGTAGCATGATGGAAGTGTGTCTGATTCCAAATGTCTATGCAAGTGGGACACACTAAAAGCAGTGGGGGTGCTCACTCTAAGAAGGGACAGGCTGGACTGTCATGGGAAGATAAGGATGGAGATCCTGAAGAGCCCACCAAAGCTCCTCTGAAAGAGCCAAGGTCCTCAAGTCCTGGGAAGGCCCAAGATGCCATCTAATAGGAGACTGGCTATGTCCACTTGCTGTAACCTTCTCCCTCTTCTTTATCCCACCTGTGGACACCAGGAAAGTAGAAGCTGCCATCAGACAGAAAGAAAAAAGTGACAGATCCTACCCTGATCCCGACCTTCTCAAAGCTGATATTCAACCACAGCCATGCTGATGGTGCCAGTGGATTACAGATGTAATTCCAAATATTGTGGTTATTTGCCTGAATTGGGTAAACTAGTTACAAATGCTCTCTCTCTCTCTCTCTCTCTCTCTCTCTCTCCCTCTCTCTCTCTCTCTCTCTCTCTCTCTGTGTGTGTGTGTGTGTGTGTGTGTGTGTGTGTGTGTGTGTGTGTGTGAGTGAGTGTGTGTAGCAGTGTCCTTGTAGAATTACAGTCAGAGAAGTTATGGGGCCTAGGAACAAAGGAGCTCTTCCTGTTCTGAAATCATTGACAGGCATACAGAGTGTATGAGTCTCCTAGAACTACTGTAACAAATGATACCAAACTGGTTTCTCTTCCAGTTCTGGAAAGCAGAAGTTGGGAATGAAGATATTGGGGATATGGTGTTTCCTTCTGTAGATGCTACAGAAAACCTGTTCTGGGCCTTTGTTCTAGGTTCTCATTGTCAGCAGTCTTGGTGCCTGGTGTCCACCTGTGTTCATACAACCTTCCTCTGGATGACTCTCTGTCTACATTTCTGTCTTCACCTAAAGACTCTAGTCACAAACTGGATTTGAGCTCACTCTTAAGTCCTGCTGAACTCATCTTACTTTGATTACATCTACAAAGAGCCAATCAATGTAACTTTTGATGAGGTCATACTTCACCTCAGAGAGTCAAGTTAAAGTTTCTTTTGATGTTAGCTCATAAGAACTTTTGTAGACTGTGTGATAAGCCAGATCCCCATGACCTTCCACACCACAGAAAGCACAAAGATGACCATTTCAGGTTCTTCCTCCTGATGATGCTCAGTAGTTGCAGTGGTTGTCTACTATCACCATCTGCCCTGTACCAGTGTTACATCTGCAGAACTCTCCTGCACCAGCCTCTGCAGTTTGTCATGTGATCAGGGCCTAGACAATTCTGGGATACTTTTCTGTAGTTACTAGACTCCAACAAGATTGATTTAAGGGAACCATGTGATTCACCAGACTCTTAGGATCCACTAAGACTTTAGGAAAAGTGGAAGACCCAGAGGGAAATTCCAAGTGGATCCAGTGATGTCTTCCTCCACGGTCCACCTGACACTGTGCTATATGAGGATTGTGTCCAGCAAAGGTTATATAAAAGTCTTAGTAGGAAAATTTGGGGGCAGTTTTAGTTTGCTGGAGGATTTTCCTCCTGTTTCAAGTGGACTTAGCTCAGGAGCTAGGGTCCCATAAAACTTGGTGGCTAATGAAGACACTCTAAAACACTGGTTTTGGGGATCTTGTTTCAAGAATTTAAAGAATAAAGTTCACAGAGCACAAAGGATAACTTTTAGAGAGAAATTTAATGAGAGAAAGAGAGAGAGACAGAAAGAGAGAGAGACAGAAAAAGAGAGAGAGAAAGAGAGAGAGAGAAAGAGAGAGACAGAGAGAGAGAGAGAGAGAGAGAGAGAGAGAGAGAGAGAGAGAGAGAGAGAGAGAGAGAGATGTTCCTGTATAGTAGGTCCTTGGGAATGAGACACCATCAAGATGCTAACTGTTCTGGAGGCTATATAAAGGACTTAAAGCAGAAACTGGGCTGAAGCATTAGGGGTGGCGAGGTGGTCAGTCTAGTTGGCATAATCACAAGGGATGGTGGTGCCTTATTTTACATCCTGTCAAGCCTTCACATGTAGCTCCCAGAGGTAACAAGGTAAGAACAACAAGGAAGCAGGAAGCACACTTTGTTCTGGCATTCCTCACTTCCCTAAGGACATTCTTAGAGCTGCTGCTTTGGGGTCCTGCCCAACCTCACTACTTCCATGCTTTGCTCCCATCATTGCTCTGGCACATGGGGCTGTAGTCTTCTCATTTATAAATAGGTATCTGCAGATTATATTATGATTTGGCTGGCCTGCCATCCTGTGATCATGTCCTCATGAGGAGAGAAACTTGGAAACTTACAGAGGGAAGAAAGTCATGTGAAGATGGCAGTAGAGACCAGAATGTTGTGTCTAAAAGTCAAAGACTGGAGGGATTGCTGGACGAGGTGAGCTAGGTGTCTTTTCCAGAGCCTTCTAAGGAAGCATGGGCATACTCACAGACACTTACCTTATACTTCTAGCCTCTTGCATTGGAGAGAATCAATTCACATTGCTGGAAGCCACTCAGGCTGTGCTCGCTGGTTATGGTGACCACAGGAAGGCAATGGAATGTTGTACCCGGCTTATGTCCGTGTCTAAGACTTTACCACATTCCACTTATTTGACCTTTTAACTTTCCCTTCAGTGGAGAAGTTCCCCACACTGACCAGACCCCTTGGAAGAGGCCCCTTCATCATCTATTCAAGATCTATTTAAAGAGCGCGTGCCTACACACTCACTTCCATTCTTCTCTTATGCTGGGGTGGGGGTGGGGAGGGAAAGAAGTCTTGGACTTCTTTCTTTCCAGAGGCTCAAAACTAACCTCAGAAATTCAAAGGGAGTGAGCTTTAGGCACCTGGGTTCTACATAATTTAGCCCTGCTTCTCTTCCTTAGCCCTGCCATAACATAGAACCTTCTTTTACCAGGTCTAGGTGCACCACCCACTTTTAAGGGCTGGAATGTGTGCCCAATCCCACCCATAGGTCTTTGTATACCTGCAAGCTTTGCCCATATGCCTTGGGAAAAACTTATTATGGAAGTTTCAAACATGTATTATTGCATTCTCTGCTACTATGAAAATACCAAAAGTTGTATAATAAATATATGATTTATTTGTTTGTTTTAGCAGAGGCTGTGGCAAGTGCTCATTATGGTGGGTGCTCATGTGGGAGACAGAAGACAACCCATGAGAGTCTGTTTTCTCTTTCTACCATGTGGGTCTGGGGATAAACTCAGAACATTATATTTGGCAATAGTCACTTTTGTCTGCTGAACCATCTCGCTGTCTGAAAGAGAAGATTTTTTAATTTCCTTTTTTCTTTTTTTCTGAAGGTTCGAGGGTGATGTGATAACTTTGGCTTGTCTTGGACTTTGGTCTGGTGGTAGAGCATCACCAGGTAGGCAGTGGGTACAAGAGGGGAAAGAGTCATAAGGAAAGATAGGAAGCCTGAGTGTGAGCCCAACTTGTCCTTGCATGACAACTCAGTGTTGAGGAACCTTCCTGGGTTAGCAGGATAACTTTATTAACCCCTTCGCAAGTATTTCCCCAGGAGGTTCCTCCTGTCAAAGGCTCTACCACCATTCCCAGAACCACAATGGAGACTAAACTTCCAACACATAAACCCTTGAGGGGTATATTCAAACTTTCCCTAAACCACAGCAAAGCTGTGTTTTTTATCCAACATTGAGCTATAACAATGACCATCTCATGGGCAGTTGGTTTCCTCTATATCCTTATCAGCTCTTCTTCACATAGGAAGCAGAGCAAATTGCAGCATTACATCATCAGCCCTACCAAATATTGTTGAATTTATCTCTAAAAGAAGAGTGACTTTCAAAAAGATGACAAATGTCATTATTATGTCAACAAGTAATTAACAGTCCCTAAGTAGTGACAAATATCCAGTGGATGCTTCATTGATTGTTTCATTGATAAGATCATTATTTTAATAGTTTTTTTAAAAAGATTTATTATTTATTTGATACTTAATATTTAAGTATATTTAAGTGATATTTTATTAAATATATATTATAGTTGATACAGTGTTTCCTTGTTTTAAAAGTATGTGCATACATGTGTATTTGTATGTGCGTGTGAGTGCAGGTGCTCTTAGGGGTGGGAATAGGGGCCCAGATCTCCTGGAGCCAGAACTACAGGAGATCATGAACCACTTGATGTGGGTGCTGGGAACTGAACTCAGGTCCTCTGCCAGAGCAGAACATGCTCTTAAGCACTGAGCCAGCTCTCCAGACCCCAGTGTGATTATTTTTAAATGGATAGTCTGTGCTGGCATCCAAAGAAGGCTGCCCATATGAAACTGTTTTTCCTACACTGTTCCTCTTTCCTCACCACTAGTCTGAGGGAGGAAACTAGGCTGTTTGTCCTGTGGAGTTTTCCAGTGGGGCTTACCCCCCCCCACCCGATTGCATCTTGTAAAGTCCTAACATGCATGGGGGATGAGGGTGGAGGTGGTACCTCATTGATGTCAATCACTGTGAACTTGGTCTGCAGGGATAGGCTCTGCTGGCGGTTCTCCTTTTCCATTGAGGATCACTGTCTACATCCATCAAGCTCCCTTCACTCCGAGGACTAGCTCACACCCCATGGCTGAAACGCACCCAGCATCTTCCTTCAGAATAGACCGCCGCTTTATTTAGGATTCTTTGCTCCACACACTGCACACATTCTGGCAGGGGCGGGCTGCATCTGTGCTCTGCCTCATTGTGTTTCCACCGCCTGGTGCAGAATAGTGCTTCACTGAATATTTGCTGAATGAATGAATTCTTTTGCTTTAGGAATCTTGCCTGGAAAAGCCTGGAGAGGGGCCTGGAGAGAAGTGAGCCTCAGAAAGAGGGCTGGGGTCTTTCAGGACCTTGTTTTCCTATGGAATGCTTTTGTGTGCCTCGAACATGCTCACTTCATGGTGTCGACCTCTGAGGCTGCTGAATTGCAAAATACAACTTGCCCCCTTTAGCACTGGGTGGCACTGAGGGGCAAAAAGCCTCCCCAAACCCGAACTCTTCTTTCACCCTAGACCTCAGAGACTTAGAATATCTCATCTTTAATCACTGTCTAAAATGCAGGATTTTTACTTCCTGGATTAGAAAATGTTTCATTCCCAGAGAGGCCTGATGTGCCTTCAGGGGAGCCCTTTCCCTCTCTCTTTGATCTTAGTACACCATTCCACCAGCCCCGGGCTCCCAGTGAATTAAACAAAAATGGAGAAAGTCAGCTCCGGAAGAAAGTTCAGCCTCCCAATTGTGCTGGAAGGGCACCTGGCTGGCTGCTAAGCATAGGCCAGGAGGAGATTTGCGACCTCTTCCTGAGGATCAACACAGGCTACTGGTCATGTGAAGGTCACGTTATCCTATAGTCTCTGGAGACTCTTTGGACGATGCAGCTGCAAAACAAGAACTCCTTTCCTTCTCTAGGGGGAGGAGAAACGGACAACACGGCCTTCCCAGGTGGTCTCTGCATGTATCATGGGGTAGAATAGATGGAAAAGCCTGAAGCAGCAGCAACGGACTCTCCCTGGCACCAATCTCCAAGCTGGCACTAAAGGTACTTTGGCAAAACCTGGAGGGGTCCGAGAGTTTCCCACTTCCAGTGCCTGCAATTCCAGGGCTCAGGGTTGCTAGGCAGAGGAGGTCTGCAGAGGCCACAGACTGAGCCAAGAATGCTAAGAAGGGCTGGACTCCCTCCGACTGATGGACCAGTCACTGGCTTTGGCCACATGGCATTGGTTTTTCTGAGCAGTTCTCTTGAGGGCAGTACAATGCCAGTCGGCTGAGTAGAAGGAGTCTATCATAGTTTGCTTTGGGACCATGTTGGGGGATGTAGTGACTTCTCTATCTTTTATCTGTCTGTTTGGGTTAACATTAGTAACTTAAGAAAGAAAGAAAGAAAGAAAGAAAGAAAGAAAGAAAGAAAGAAAGGAAGGAAGGAAGGAAGGAAGGAAGGAAGAAAGAAAGAAAGAAAGAAAGAAAGAAAGAAAGAAAGAAAGAAAGAAAGAAAGGTATGATTTTAAGATAATGAAACCTTGAATTAAAAACCGTTACTCCACAGCTGCTTCTGGTTCCTGAGTGTGGTCCTCTGAGTGAGACACCTCAGGGAGGTATTTACCGGTGGACTGGTAGCTTCTATCACTCAAAAATACTTTGGGGGAGTGGGAAGGCTGGAGAGATGGCTCAGTAGTCAAGAGCACCCTCTGACCTTACAGAGGACGAGAGATGGGTTCCCAGCATTTTCATCAAGTGGCTCACAACAGTCTGTAACTCCAGCTCCATGGGATAGGACACCTTCTACGAACACTCCTACAAACACTGCAATCACAGGCAAAAACACACGTACACACAATTTACAAAGCCTTTAAAAAACCTTTAAAAATGATTTGGGGACACACTTCATGAGTGTACCCTTTGGATCCTGTGTCTTTTAGGTGGCTTCAGAGACAACAGATTTGAGCCACATTTTGGTAATCAGGTCAGAGGCTCCATGTGAAATCCTGGTTTGTGTGACTAGCGCTATTGTACCTCACACCCTGATGAGCAGTTAGAGATTCAAGGGATTAAAAGAAATGACTGAACCTCTTTTAGACTCAGAATGATTTCTGTAGAATAACTGTGCTGAGCAATAGGAACTTGACTTCCTTGCTTGGTGTGTCAGACCTGGAAGGTGTTTTCAGAATTGAAGTAGTGGTACGCCATCCTCCTGGCACATCCCTGGTGTGCACACATCAGCACTGCAAGAGGGAACAGCATTATAGAGGAAGCTGCCTTTCCCGATCCTTCTGTGGTTGGGACTTTGGGATCCTCAGCACAGTTTGCTTGGCTGTGAGTCTCCAACTGCTAGCTCAGTACTCATGGCCAATGCCCTAGTTTGTCTTCATTCAAAGATTTCGTGTGCAAGGTGTTTATTTGCAAAGAGGTCCCAGCAGCCCAGTAAGTGGGTGCAGAAGTGAGTCAGGAAAGGAAGGGACGCCTATAACCACTGTGAGCAATGGGTAAGTGAGGTGCAGACCTGCTGGGAACCTTCTGGAAAGCAGTGAGGAATGTAAGCCTGAGTTGCCCTTAGCTAGTAGTATTGCGAAGCCAGAGTAAGTATGTAGTGATTCCTGCCCTCTTGCCCTTTGGCTGAAAGCTGTTCCTGTTGTGTCATTGCTTCCAGGTTGCCTGCAGTGTGGGATAAATATACTTCTGTACCCAGAAGAATGCTATTTTTTAAGAGGTAAGATGTTGTGAGTGAGCCCAGAACTTTCCCCCAAGGGGCAGGTTCTCCTCCTGCCACCAATAGGCCAGACAATAAGAAAAGAGCAGTAGGCCCTACAAGCGATCAAATAAATGCTTATTGACTATATTTGTGGGTGGCTGTGTCTACAGTACTGGAAATAGTGACTTAGGGACATATCAGTTAACAGGGAAATGCGTTCTTACTTAAAAAAAAAGATTTGTTTTATTAATATGAGTGTTTCCCCTGCTTGTATGTAAGTGTGTCTGATGAAGATGTAGGTCAGATGAAGCCATTATAGCTTCTGGAACTGGACTATCAGTCATGAGTGACCATTATGAGTGCTGGGAGTTGGACCAGGTCTTCTAGAAGAGCATCCAGTGCTCTTAACTGCTGAGCCATCTCTCCAGTGCCTTCCTAATTATAATTCCACAAACATAGGGGGTAGACAGATACCAACCTTCGGATCTTGGGCACACAACCCATATTAGGTTGTTTGTAACTAGTTCTTCATGGCACCTGACACATGGCACATGGCACTGGCTCCCATGCCCTCACCAACCTCCAGATGACCCTTCCTCCTGTGGGTGTGTATTGGAGAAGAGGTGGAGCTTGCAGTCATGGTTCTGAGTTTGAATTTCATTTATACCTCTGTGTGATCTCAGATAAGCTATTTCCACTTTTTAGTGCTCCTCCCTCCCTGTCTTCTATGAGAAATTAACCAATAATGTCATCTCCCTGGGCTATTCCAGGGACCAAAAGAAGTATAGTTGGTGTATGCAGGCAGCCACGTCTGTACCCAGGACTGTAGAATGTAGTCTGTGTTCAGACCATCATCCACTGATCATCTGAGCAGGTAGCCTACCATGAGTTGGCCTCCATTCTGTGTGTTGAGAAATAATGATGTACAAAATAGTGAATAAAATATCATTGGAGCTTATTTTCATGGAGCTTAATTTTCAGTAGAGACTATAAACAACTGAGCACAAGAATAGGGTGGGGGTATGGGGTGGGGGAAGTCAGTTGGCAAAGTGCTGGCCTCAAAACAGGAGGACTTAATTTTGATCTTCAGACTCAAAAAAAAAAAAAAAAGCACCATTGTGTGGAATTAAAATTAAGATGGTACTGGAAAGATGGCTCAGAAGTTAAGAATACTGGATGCTTTTCCAAAATGTTGCTACTGTGCATTTTAAACCCCAAGGCTGGAGAGGAGGTAGGTAGATTCCCTGGGCTCACATGCCATCTACCCTCCACTACTTGGTGAATTCTAGGCCAATGAGAGACCCTATCTTAGAACAGGAAGGTGAGGAATTCCACTTGAGGTTGTCCTCTAGTCTATACATACACACAAGCACATATGTGTATCTACACACACCTCTGCACCTGTATACACACAAACATGCATGTATGCACACATGCAGACACATGTACAGGCACAAACTTCAGCCCATTTTATAAGCATGTTAGAAGGTGACCAATACCTTGGGAAAACCAAGTCTGGGGAGGGAAAGGTGACATTAAACTGACATGATGGGGAAGAGGGAGAGAGGGAGAGAGAGGGAGAGAGGGAGAGAGAGGGAGAGAGGGAGAGAGAAGGAGAGAGAGAGAGACCACATGGCATCGGATTTACTTGAACAATGCAGAATGGCCTTGTCTGTCTGGAGATCTGTAACTCAAGCATACCTGTAAAAACCTTTCATTCATATATATACACATATACATATATATATGTATATATATGTTTGTATATATATACACACACATATACATATATATATGTATGTGTGTACGTGTATATAAATGCACATATGTATGTATATAATCTCTCTCTCTTTCTCTCTCTCTCTCTCTCTCTCTCTCTCTCTGTGTGTGTGTGTGTGTGTGTGTGTGTGTGTGTGTGTGTGTGTTACCATTTAGCCCATGGCCCCAGGGCAACTGGAGAGGAGTGAGCCAGGCAGAGTCCAGCTCTGCAAGCAGCTTGGTTGGAGTCTCTTGCAAAAGCTGGCCTCAGCCTCTGACCTGAGGGCAGAAAGACTTGTGGCAGCAGCTCACCCTGCATTTACCACTCTGGCTGCCTGCCTCTATGTCCATGGTAGCTTTCTGGCACTCTGCTCTTCCCTTCTGTCTCCATAGATGGATCAGAATTGACTGACAGAAGGCAAGGGCTTCCTGACTGTAGTCAGAACCCTTGTCTCTGAAGGCACAGCAACGGACAGAACCTTTGGAGCATTCACGTCGAGAGTCTAAAGTGCTTGTGCACTTCTGTGGGACCTGTTCCTGAGTTGTGAGATGGGAATTGCTGCCATGTGCAGAATGGATGTGTTAAACTCTGCCTCACACCCAGTTCAGCACTGGGTAAAGTTCTCTGCTCACAATTGTCCTGGTTTTATTCAGGAGGTTAACTGTCCGGCATTTTCCGTTTGCAAAGCTAAGGAAGAAAAGAGAAGAAAAGTCATCTTCTTGGCCACAAGGTTCTTAGACAGTCCGCTGTGATGATTAATCTTGCTTGTCAGTTTGGTTTGATTGAAAGATACCTAGGAGATTAGTCGAGCACACCTCTGGGTGTGTCTATGAGAGCCTTTCCTGAGACAGTTAAATCACAGGGCTCTGACTAATCCACTATTGAATTCCAAACCTAAATGGAGAATGGGGAGGCTATGGAGAAGGGGGAGGTGGGGCTGAGCTGGAGAAAGTGGCAGGCAGGGCAAACCTTCAAAGGCTGCGTCTTGGCTCTGGGCCCTTCCTGTTATTCATCTTTGCTTGCTGGCTCCCATGAGGTGATTCACCATGCCCTTCTTCCAATGAGGTATTGCTTCACTGAGGCCAGCCAGCATGGGCCAAACCCTCTGAAACCATGCGGCGAAGGAAAGCCTTCATCTAGCTCCTTCTTCTTGGCCTTTGTCCCAATGATGGAAATCTAACACAACGAAGAAGTAAAGCCTGCATCTAAGTCATGACAGTTATCTCTTCCTCCATGGGAAATACTTTGCAAGACTCCTGGCGGACGCTTGAAGTGACACCTAACTGCAGCTTCTGTAGAAACTATGATCAAATTTAACACATAACTTGGGCACATTGAAGTTACTAGCTATGACACTAAAATTGGAATTCTAGCAATACAATAAAATAATAGTCATGAGTGCAGTGTCTCTCACTCACACACAATTATCTTCTTCACCCTTCTCTCAGGTTAATGTGAGGTGATACAGTGGCTCTGGGATGAGACAAGTGAGGCAAACAACATAGCAACATTGGCTCAGCACGAGGCCGCTGTTGAGCATCTTCAATGAACTCCTGGGAGCATTTGTGGCCAGTCTGATGAGTCTCATGCCATCCTGCTCCATTCAGCCGAAGACAGAAACTGTCCCTCTTCATCTGCTGGATCCATACTGTATGCACTACCTACTCATCACTCACTTAGTTGGCTCTCCATATAGGTGCTTGTATTCCAGGAAGCCAAGGAATGACACCTGATCCCAAACTTAGGAATTGCTTATTTCTGAAATTTCCCCTTTCAGATTTCGTATTTTCAGGCATAGTTGACCCTGACAAATGGCAAATGGCAAAAAAAATTGTGGGCAAGTTGGGGGACCTCTGGGTATCACAAATGCACACAGCAGGTGCGACTTCTTTTCTGTTGGCTTCTTGGCCTAGGGAGCTGTGGTAGGTGATTCCAGCACTCTATCAGCCTACCATTTCAAGCTCTGTGGCTCTCAGCCTCACTGGCTGAAGGCTTTGTAGACATCAGGGGAGATCATCTGGACCAATACTGGAACAAGTAGAAATTATAGGCAGCCAGAGCTCCAGGATTGTGGTCCAGGAACGGTAGGTGATCCAGCTGCTTTGCCCCGAGCCAACCCGGAGCTTAGGGCCACAGCTCTCAAGGATTCTCCCAAAAGCTGAGCTCTAGCACACCCCCACACCCCTGTGTGTGTGTGTGTGTGTGTGTGTGTGTGAGCGCGCTCTTATCTGCTTTCCTTCCAGTTAAGTCTCACTCTCCCCAATTCCTCACTGGGATTCCTGAATTCACCTTACAGGTAAGCAAACAGTTCTCAGACCCTTGTCTTATACCATTCTTTGGGAAGGAGTAGCCTATGACGCCAGGAAAACGGTAACAGACCTTCCAACCCCTTAATAAGACATGGTGAGAGAGGAGGCAGGAAGTCTGTGGGAGGATCTTGGGAAAAGATGGAAGTGGATTTGCTACCGGTGTAGAAAGAAGTGTAGGAGTTGAAGTGGGGAGGATAATCCCAGAGACTCTGGTATCATGAGCCAAGAGAATGGATCACCTTTGGGGCTGGCATGGAGTTCAGCAGAGCAGGAATGAAGCACAAGGATAGTGCCCAGCAAGGGTAGCTGCAAGCAAGTTGGAATGGGCTTCCCAAGTCTAGGGAGAAGCTCAAGCATTGCTCTGTAAACCTCCTAGTTTTGTTCTAGAGCATCCAGAACACTGTGTGGAGGCCAGGATGGAGGGTAGGATGAGTGCGCTGTCCCGAGCCTGGCTGCTGCTTCCTGAGGGAAAGGGTAGACGATTTCTCCATCAGTCGTGCCGCCCCACAGCAGCCTGGGTCCTGGCAGCAGAGTGAGACCAAACAAGGCTGTTTGTTTTTGGACAACTTTCCCTCTCTAAAGTCCTTTCGTGAAGCAGTCAAGAAAGGACTTAAACCATTTCGCCCTTCCGAAGCCAAGTCAGTCTTCGCCCTGTACTGTGTAGTTTTAAATGCATTTATTTTTACTAAAGAGCAATCAATAGCTCGAAACAACGTGTAAATGTACGTCAAGAAAGGCATCCTTGAGGTTGCAGAGATGGCTCAGCAGTTAGAAACACAGACAGGGGGCCTGGATTTGGTTCCCAGTAGCCACAGGATGGTTCACGACTGTTTATAATTTCAGTTCCAGGGATCCAACGTCCTCTTCTGATCTCTGTGTGCAAAACACGCGCACGCGCGCGCACACACACACACAAACACACACACGCAGACAAAGCATTCATGAACATAAAATTAAAGATCCAAACAAAATTAGGTTTCTTTTTCAAAGAAAGACATTGAAGTTTGTGATTCATTTAAGCTGTAAGACAATGTACTTACGTGTTTATTCATTCACTCATTCATTTCATAGGAGACAGAGTCTTTCTATGTAGCCCAAGCTGGCTGCCCTGGCAAGTCCTGGGATCGAAGGTACACTCCACCTCCTGGATAAGGGTCCGATTTAAATGTGACATAAACTAGGAAGGCTTTCTTACTCCCTGGAAGCTACACGTAGGTTTTTCCCCTTCCTACCTTCTGTCTGGAGGTGTGGGATGAGTATCTGTGCCAGGCTGATAGGGTTTTAATGGCAGCTCTGGGTCCTGGCAGAAAACCGGAGATGTTTCTTCACTACTGCCTGCTTGAATTCTCCCTGGAAAGGGAAAAGTAGTCTCCCATCCTGATGTCCATTTATCCAGCTCCTTCCCCAGCTCTATGCCTGCTTCCCTCATTCTTTCTATGAGCTGGGGACTAGAATTCCCTCTTCTTGTGCCTGAGGCCAAGCCTGGATGTTTCAAGGCAGATGGAGCCCTAAAGATGCCCTTCAGGCTTTCCAGGGACCCAATACAGCTGCTCCTTGCCTGGGACTGATAGACCGTAGTGGCTGCCTTGTGCTGTTGCTGGGACTCCTCCTCTTTCTCTCCTCCTCCTCCTCCTCCTCTTCCTCTTCCTCTTCCTCTTCTTCCTCTTCCTTCTACTTCTGCTCCTCTTCCTTTTTGCTTCTCTTATGAAAAATGGGAAAAGTTTAAAAGAAGAGGGAGGGGGTTGGTGGCCACTGTGCCTTGCTTCTGAATTTCCCAGCAAAGTCACCTTTCCAGCACTCACAGGCTCTCTGCCTCCGCTCTCAGCAAACCATATGCTGTTGCTGCTGCTGGCCGCGTCCTGGGGATGGCTTTTTTCCCCTTCAGCAAGCCTCCAGAAATGTCACCGAAATTTATATGCTTATTCACAGAGCCGCTAAAGCAGAAAACCGGCTTTTCAGCTATTTTTGTTTTGCTTTGCAGATGGGGAGTAAGAAGCATAAATCTCTCCCTCGTTGGACTCGGGAGGCCCCCCCACTCTGTGTTTGGTATCAGATGCTGTTCAGCCCATGGTGATGATCTCCAGCCCCCATGTTGTCATCTGCACAGAGAGCAGGAGAGCGACCCCAACTCAGCTGCAGCCGCTGCTACTCATAGCCCAGGACATCAAGGGCCCCAACTTCAGGTGGTTCATGGAGGTGTTCTGGAGGAGACAAGATCTTAAGGATGGCCCCAGTCTCTTCTGTGACAGTTGCCTCTCTCTGTGTAAGTTGGGGTCAGGGGACCACCAGTCTAGTCTACCAATGGATCTTCTGCAACAATCAGTACTGTTTCTCCTCTCTCCCCTCCCATCCCTTCCCCTATTCTCCCTTCCTCTCCCCTCCCTTCTTCTCCTCTCCCTTTCTCTCTTCTCTCCCTCCTTACTATCGTCCCCTCTTCTCTCTTTCCTCTTCCTCATCTCCCTTCCTTACTCCCTTCCACCTCACCCTCACCTTCCCTATGGCCTCTCCCCTCCTTTACCCTCTTCCCTCTACCATCTCCCCTACCTTCCCCTCTACTCATCTCTTCCTTCCTTCCTTCCTTCCTTCCTTCCTTCCTTCCTTCCTTCCTCCCTCCCTCCCTCCCTCCCTCCCTCCCTCCCTCCCTCTTTCTTTCTTTCTTTCTTTCTTTCTTTCTTTCTTTCTTTCTTTCTTTCTTTCTTTCTTTCTTTCTTCCTTCCTTCCTTCCTTCCTTCCTTCCTTCCTTCCTTCCTCCCTTCCTTTCTTTCTGAAACTGAGTTTTGCTGGTGTTAGACGCTCTTTGTACCCTAGACTGTCTTTGAACTCTAAATCCTCTTGCTTCCGATTCCCGAGTACTGAGAATACAGGCACCTATAAGCATTTCCCACTGTTCACTGCCTTTTCATTATTATTGCTGGCTGCATAACCACCAGTGGTTAAACTTCAAGGCTTTATTTCGCTCATGGTCTCATGGGCCAGGAACTGGAGAAGGGCTCCAGAAGCAGGTCTTAGTGGGCCTCAGGTCAGATCCTGCATGGGGCTGGAGTCATCTGAAGGAGCTAATGGTGGAGGCATCCTCACGCTGCTGTTGTGGCATAGTGTTCTCAGAGCGTAGGCTGCCTGTAAGGTCGATACTAGAGTCTTTCATGACAATGTTCTGATAGTTAAATGAAAGCTATCTGATCTACCCTTAGATGCCCCACAGTTTCACTTTTACTAAATTCCATGGGTTCCCCAATCCCTCAGGTCAGCCCAGGCACAACACAAGTAGCTCTAGATGCTCTCTAATTCAAGGCATCTGGGAGGGCTCTAGGCAGAGGAAGGACCCGGGTGGTTTGGGTTTAAGGAGCATTCTGTCTGCTTATTTGCCTTCAAAGGGACTCTGGACCACCCTGGAGCTTTGGTCAGAGTGCATTCTAGGGTGACTGTTGCCTTGGTGTCCAGCTGCTGACCCCATTCCAGGGAGAAGATCTTTTCCTCCTCACTGCTGCTCACACCAATCATTTCTGACAGTAACAGCTCCCGGTAAATCCCTTCTATTCCGGGCATCCAGAAGGCAAGGTTAGGACAAGCTACTCCGATTGGGGAAGGGCAGGGGTGGGGCCAGACAGACTCACTTCTACTCTACTCCCTGTTTCTAAAGCAAGCACCTGGCTGTCCGCTCTGACTTGGGGAATAACATCCACTATTCAACTGCTCCCAGCTCCTCCACTTCCCTGCTCTGAGCAACCCTCACCCTTCATCTGGCTCCCTGCTGCCTGCCCAACCTCCACAGTCTTTTTCCTCCTGAAGCCTAAGCAGACACTGAATACTGAATGTTTTTTCCTCTGCACACAGCTCTCCTGTGATAATGAAGTGCTCTTGGAGTCAAGGCCAGAATCCTTTAAAAATATTTATTTTTAATTTTCGTTGGTATATATTCATCACACACAGTACCGGGTTACATAAAGCCATTTTCATACATGTATATACTGTATATTGCACGTATTCTCCAATGCCCCTGATTTTCTCTGCTTCCATTAATCCTCATTGTACCCCCAAGTTTCATTTTTATTTTCATATCATACATATATTTATGATTTTATCTATATAAATTCTAGGACCTACAAAAAAGAGAAAAGTGTAACACCCAGGTTGCTTCTATAACATACCTATTGTGAATAATTATACTGCATTTGACACTGACGTGGAACGGTCTCTGTGATGCATTGACTTGGAGTCCTTCAGGTAAGTACCCAGGGGTGGGGCATAGCTGGATCCCATGGTGGGTATATTTCCAGGCTTTTTCTTTCCCCTATTGGTCAAGGCTAGGATCTTTATAGTGCCCTGAGCTCTAGCCCCTGTGACTATGCTGGCTTCACCTTCTACCTCCACATTCCATTGTAGGCATGCTGGCTTTCTTAAGTGCTGGCAACAGAGCTGCTTTCTTCCTTCATCAGCATCTTTGCTTTTGCTCTCCCTCTGCCTCTAGTGTCTTTCCTTCAGACCCCCTTGAATTAAAATCTCAGCTGCACTTCACCTCCCTCTCTTTGTCTCACAGTCCACTTGAATTTTCTCTGCAGCATTAACCTCCCCATAGGTATTTATGAATTTCCCCCGTCTTCTTCATCGTGGAAAGAGGCTGAGTCTGTGTGGTTTACTCCAGAGACTCCACCTTGTCTGAGGAACCTTTGCATCTAGTAAGTATTAGTAAATGGTGAATGAATGAACAGACTCTGGTGCTAAGCTTTGTGTTTGCTTCCCATTTAGTTTCTATTTATTATTGTTGTTCACGGTGGATGCACTCAAGAGTAGGCACAAAGAAGTCAGTTTGTTCTCTCCTCCCATCATGGGACCTGAGCATGGAACTCAACATCCTCGGGATTTTAAAACAAGTGCCTTTATCCATTGAGCCACGTTGCTGACCCAACCATTGGTTACTAGGCCAGTAGTAAGTTGTCCCTCTGTACCTGTAAGAGGTGGTGTGTGTGTGTGTGTACATGTCACTACCCAGGCCCATGTAGAGGTCAGAAGACAGCTTTTGGGAGCCAGTTGTTCTCTTCAACTGAGGGTCTCATGGACTAAATTCAGGTTTTCAGGCTTGTAGAGTGGATGTTTTTATTTGCGGAGACATCTGGATGCACCTTCCCCCCACCGAGCCAGAGCTGGCCTTGAACTTGCTATGTAGCTCAGGCTGGCCTTGTGCTTACTATATAGCCCACTCTGTATAGAAACATGAGATTCTCCTGCCTCAGCCTGTTGGAGGTTGGGATTCTAAGCATGTGCCATCAAACCAGGTATGGTCCTATGTTTTTTACAAAAAAAGTTATCATAGTCCCTTGGCTTGTTTGATCAAGGCTCAGCCAACTTTTTCTGCAGAAGGCCCGAGAGCAAATAGGGTAGGCTTCATAGGCCATCAGTCTCCAGCACAGCTCCTTGACATAATAGCCTGGCAGCAGCGAGAATCAAACCCACATGTGTTGCTCCACTCCTGAAAATCTCGTTGGTAAAAATGGACAATGAGCTATGCTTAACCCATGAATCCATTACCAAGCCCCGCTTTAGCTGTAAACAGGACCTCGGAACCAGAGAGTGAGTTCTGCTTTCTCCTTTGAAGCACAGAGAAGTTGAATAGTTAGTTAGTTAGTTAGTTGACTTGAGGCTGTACACCAGGCACAGACAAATGTGGTCAAGGAACCCAGGTTTCCTGGTTTCCCACTCCGGGCTCAGTTTATCTGAGTTCCTTCCCATGGGCCATTCAGAAGTTCCACCCCCACTCCACCCCTGGGCGTCACTAAGAGGACTCCATTAACATCGCAGAAAGCTCGCATTAAGTGCTAATTGCGTCAGGTGCCAATTGCACACAGTGGTAGTGTGAAACGATGGAAAGGAAAGGGAGAGGGTGAACAACTGGGACAGAGGCCAGGAGAGAAGCAGGCTTATGGCAGACTAGGCCTGCTCTGTATGACAGGCTGATTCTGAGAGAGCCCAGGGACTGAGCAAGGCCCGAGAGAAGGAAGCTGGCACAGGCAGAAGTTGAAGTGGATAGCAGTGGCCTAATAAAGGGAGCCCTGACCCAGGGGTGAGTCCCTCAATGGCAACCAGGTCCTGCAGAGAGGTGTGGAAGGTCACCTTCATCATCCCCCTCCCTCAGTTCAGCACTTGTGTTGGCTATCTATGCTGTACACTGGGAGGAAACATGAGCCTGCCATGCTGAAATGGTCGTGAACCCCAAAAGACCACCAAGGAGCCAAATCGGATGCAATCGTATTAGGGTCTCTCTAGTCAAGCTTGACCTTGGGCTTATCTCACTGCTGACCCACAGGACAGTTTTGGTGGAGTAAAAGCTCCGAACAGTCATCAGGACAAGGCTTTTTATAGAAAATGGCAAGTGAGGGGTGAGTGTTTCTAGACTGGCAAGCATCTAATTGGGACGCTACTGTGGCCTTTAGCATAATTGGCTGATGCTGGGAGACAAACTGTAAACTCTTGCTTTCCTCCTGATTGGTGGTTGTTAGGCAGGGTCCAGCTTGTAACCTGGGGGTCCAGATTTGCTGGGAGAATACCCTAGAGACTGTTGCTAGGTGCTGGATTTGTTGGGGAGGGTAACCTGGAGACTCAGGTCTTGTTGGGGGGTAGCCTGGAAATTGGAACTAGGTATCAATTTCTTAGTTTACTTGAGTTCAAACTTCTGAGATTGAGTCTGGACCCAAGAATTTGGTCTCTCAAGCTTAAGGATAAGATCCTCAAGAAGGTGAAAGCCAAGATGGCTGTTTATGGTACTAGTCACAGCTGGGACAGCCAGTCTTCTATTCTTTAGGGCTCTATACTCTAGAACACAAAAGAGCTGGTTAGAAATTGGAGACCCACAAATTCAAAATGGAATTGCTCCACAGTCTTTTTGCCTGTGAGGTTAGGTTTGGCTATGACTGGTGGAAAATCCAAACGAATAGTGGTTTCCATTGGACTGCGTATCTCACTAAGGAGTCCCTGTGTTGTGAAAAGAAAAATGACAGTTGATTGGTGGTTAATGGACAGGCTAATGGACAGTGTTTGCTCATTTTTATCAAGGTTCTGTTGAATGTGGAATGTGGCTGGAGCATATAAATATGAGTTACTGTGCCACATGTTGTTGATGACTGATAGAACTCTGAATGTAACCCTGAGCCTTTCTCTTGCTTGTATCAAAGAGGCACCAGCAAAGCCTTGATCTAATGCCATTAACATTTACAGGGCTGAAGGAATTAATCTGTTCATCCATCCCATCCCCATCCCATCTCTTGGCCCCATGGCTGGCGCATCCTGTGGGTTTCCCCTCTGAACTTGCAGCCTGAAGACTCCTCTTGCTTGCCCAGTGGCATAATACCAGCCCTTACTCCCTAAAAGGCACAGGTTTGCCTGGAGATGTCTGCTGGGGGCTGTTTGCAACCGTGCTAGCTGATTATCTGCTACCCCTCAGGTACTGGTAGCTTTTAATGGTCTAAGCAGTACCTTGTTCAGAGCCCCTTGATCTAGCTGGTACATCCATCTGTCTGGTGTGGGCATAGGGGTTTGTGTGTACCAATTCACGGTTGCCTTTGCCCCAGGGGATTGCCTTTATTGGATGGTTTCCATGTTACAGACAGAGAGCTGAGAGATTACACCTGGGGGTGGGGGTGGGCCTGGGCTGGAGGCATGACCAACGACCCCTGCCTGGACTACTGAAAGCTGGGCCCTTCGCTTCTAAGGGAAGACACCTCAGCAGTGACTTTGGTGCATCAGAGATAAGCTGTGGTGTTGGGTTAAGGCGTGGTAAGCAACTTTTCCAGAACTGTCCATTTTAGGGAATCCCTTTAGAACATCTAGCTACTTCATGTCCGTCAGCTTTAGCAGAGTCTGTTGTCTCCATTTAGGTGTTTGCTTAGTTTTCTCCAGATGCCACCACACCTCCCCAGGTCCTCCCTGAGATTCCTCCCTCCGTAAACCCTTTGCAAGTGTGTCAGCTTTCTGTCACCCAGACACACTCTTTCAAAGATGTCAGCCAAAAGGAAGAGGCGCTGGTTCCAACTGAGGGCCTCATGGCTCCTGGCTTTGGAGATCTGTATGAAGCTGAGCTTGTGATGGGGAAATCTGCCTACTTCATGACTGTTAGGAAACAAGGAGAGATGGAGCTGATTTGGGATCCCCAAGTCTATTCAAGAGCATATTCCCTAGTGAACCCAGTTCCTCCCACTAGGCTCCACCTCTCAAGGCTTCCATCGTCTCCCAGGATGCCACAGGCTGGAGACCAAGCCTTTAATACATGGGACAGCTATTCACTTCATGATGACCAAGAAGCACACTCGGAGGGAAAAAAAAAAAGCATCATAACTCCCTTGTGGCGCATGAAACCAGTGACCCCTGGAGACCTTTCACTACGATCCACCCCTTAAAGGTTCCACTCCCTTCTAAGCCTCAACACAGGACTATTGTGACACAAGTACTTGTGCCAGCCCTGCTTCAGGGAAACCCAAGTGAGGCATCCACTGAGACCTCCTCCCTTGCCTCTGGGGTGTAGTTCACAGTAGGGGGCTTAATCATGGGCAAAGGGTCTTAGCTTTTAAACTCAGTTAAAGCCAGCTTTTTATTGTTTGAGTGCTATGCCATGTGGTTGTGCTTTGTAAGGACTCTCAGCAGTTGCCCTCACTCCCTAATGAACAGGCCCAGTGTAAGATCTCTACCCTTAACTGCTGTAGGGTAGGAGTTGGAAGAGGGTAACCTCTTCCATTTGTGCCCTCTGGTCTGGAGCCAAGCCATGTCTCAGGTGGCTGTTGCCAGTTTCTTGAAGACTTTTTTTTTCCTCTCTGGAGAGACGACATAAGGAGAGAAGAGCCCTGATGGAATCTTGGGGTGAGCTTCAGGCCTTGAACTTGTGTAGACTAAGTTTCAGCAGGGAAATAGCTCACTGGGTTGTTTGGAAGACCAATGGTGGGGTTGGGGATTTGTCCAGACCTGGCAACCAGGAAAGTAACTTCTTTATCCATGGTTTCAGGTTTTTTCCCTACAAGAAGAGGTGTCTGGGCCAACATCCCCAAAGGCTCTGTCCTTTTCCACTTTGTGTGGGTTTCACAAGGACATGGTTTCCTAAGCTTTGTTAACTGTTCAACCTCATTCCTCGCTTCTTAGAAAATTCTGGATGTTTTCTGTGCTTCTGGTTTTCCTCTCTTTCTGTCCTTAACATGGTAGAGCCCCTAACCGAGCCAGTGACAGCAGTTTTTCTCTGGTGTGCCCTCCCCCAAATGCTCTGTTTGTCTTCTCTCCCTTCAAGAGCTTTTGCTGGCTCCCAATTAGGTTCAAAAGCAAGGCTAAAATGATGTGCCCTCCATTTTGGAGCCAGCTCCATCTCTGGCCCTTTTGTACAGATCATGGTGTGGTGGAACTTAGAACCTTGTATGATTTAGGGCCTTTGAAAGTCAGGTTCAAATGCACCATGAAGGAGGAGTTTTGATTCTGAGAAGTACAACCTTGCCCCAAGGCAGAAAATGCCTAGTTATCAGCTGTTAGGGAGCAAGGTCCTTATGTCTATTTTCACTTTAGTCATATATGCTCACTTTGGGAACACTCAGGAGATATATAGAGTCATACAGACAGACAGGGAAGGGGAGGAGGACAAGGAGGAGAGAAGAGATGAGCAGAGTAGAGGAGAAGAGATGAGAAGGGAGCAGAGGGGAAAGGAATGGGAGGAAAGAGGGGAGAGTAGCAGAGGGGAGGGGAGGGGGAAGGGAGGGGAAGAGAGGAGAGTTAGTTACCAGCTTGAAATTCATATAACCTCAGTCCAAATGCCTGAAGGAGTTAGGTCAGAAATTGCAGAATGAAATAGAATGAAAACTTGTGAAGTTCTTAGAGGCTTTTGTCAAGTCCTGTTCTGAGCAGTGACAGGGCGGGGTGAGGGAAGGAAGGATTTCCCGGAGGATCCCGGAGAGGAGTGGAGGTGGGTGAGCTAGCCTATACAGCAGTCATCTCAGGTATCCTTAGATGGAGAGAGGTTCTACACATCAGGAATGCAGTTGGTGGGGTTAAATGTGGGTTAGCAGCAATGTAGTAACCATTGTTGCATCCTCTCTGAAAAGAGTACTCTATATGCTGCCTCAGCTGTCGGGGTGAGGGGTGGCATTTGGATACTTGGATCTGAGCCATTGGGTGTACAGTGTGAGTCCTCCCTGGGCAGAGATGTTTTCAGTGTTGCCTGACTGCAGGCTCCTCAGTCCCCTCCTTGATTTGCCCTCAGGTAGCTTCAGAAATCCCTGGAATTGGATGAGGGATTGGGAATGTGCATAGGCTAGGCAGGGGGCAAGACTTCTTGAAGCGACACATGATGTCTTTCTGCCCAGGCAACACTCTCAAAGGGCACAGCTTCCCAATGGACATGGTCATCATGTTACTTACGGGAAGTTTCCCCCATTACACAACTGGTGCTTAGCTTTCTCTGCAGTGTGTGATATGGCAGCCTTGTCTACACATGAACATGGATGTGGCTGCTTGAAACTCACTCCTGAGAAGAAGTAGGTCTGTTTGGTCTTTGCATATCAGTTCAGAAAGCATACACTTGCTGAGCTGCAGATCCCTTGCATCTAGGGTTCTTGAGTGGCCAGAGAAGAAGTTTTTGGTGGGTCATCTTCTAAGCTTCCCAGAGAGGTATAAAGGACCACGAGGCTCCCTTAGGTCCTCTGGGTCTGAAGGGCCTTGATAGACTAGGTCCTTTGTGTCTGTCAGGGAAATGGTAGGAAGATGGAAGCTCTGAGCTGTGGGGGTGCCCACTGGGGGCTGAACTGTCTTGTTTTATGTACTTGAGTAGGACTCTACTCAAAGGCTCTGCTAGACCAGGCTCCCATGGGATGTATAGAAGGAAGTCTGTCCCTTTGAAGACTCACTCTTGTTTCCTGAGTGTGGTAGGTCCAACTGCTCAGGAACAGGCAGGGGGAGTGTAATTTTCTTAGGAGTGAGATAAATCCTTTCCCCATGGGGTTTGGACATTGTATTGGAGGGAGGAAGAGATGCAAGGCAACTTTGTATGAAATACCATTATCAGAGCCCCACAGGCCACCCTGACTGTGGCCACTTAGAGGCTATTCCAGCCCATCAGCTCATGTTCTCTATAGAGCATGTTACAACACAAGGGATCAATAGATGGATTCAAGCTGAGAAATTAAAGGCTGAAAATGGCTTCCATGTAACAGCCTAGGCAGAGAGAATTCTGACTAATGTGCCTTCACATTTACTTTTGGGGGGGAAACACACTGGTATGAGACAGATCTTCCGCAGATATAACAACCCAATGAACAGTGCACATGTCCCAAGTGCTCACTTGGTGACTTGCCAGAAACTGAATACACCCTTGGACCCACAACTGGAGCAAGAAAACTCCCATGGGCCAGTGAAATGGCTCAGCAGGTTAAGGGACTTGCTTACAAGCCTGAGGACTTGAAATCAATCCCTGTGACCCACATGGTAGAAGGAGTGAATTGTCTGCCTAGAGCTTTCCTCTGACCATCACATTCATGCTGTGGGGTCCCATGACACATCTCAGCATCAGGACCCCAGAGGCCCCTGGTATCTTCTTCTACTCTCTACTACCTCAGAGATAAGCACCTTCCCTGACTTTGAATACCAAGACATTCTAAGTTACTTTGTTCTGGAATTTTCTATCAAAATAGCCTTGGAGTTGGAGTAGGTATGTCTCTCTCCCTCCACATAGAGTGTGTGTGTGTATGAGAGAGAGAGAGAGAGAGAGAGAGAGAGAGAGAGAGAGAGAGAGAGAGAGAGAGAGAGAGAGAGAACTGTATCCAGTCTAGTTCTTGGCTTCAGCACGATGTGTGTGAGCTCTATCCTGTTGATGGATGCCTCACTGAGAAGTGGGGTTCCTTTACCCCCACACACACCTCCGTTCATTCATTCTCCCTGCTCACTGGCGTGGGGCTCAATTATTAGTCATAACTGGTTGAACATTCTTGGTGTAGCTTTTGGGCTACGCACCCTCAAATAGTCCATGGAGTACATCCTTCAGAAGAGAGTGGCTGGATCCCAGAGTCTGCTGACATGCAGCATCAGCTCAACCTTTTGGAATAAGAAAACATCATTAAGATGTGATTTAGGACCAAGAAACATTCCCAACACAGAACATTACAGGAAGTCAGATGAGATACCCACGAACTCGCCACAGAGGTTAGACAAACAACATTTTGTCATATTTTCTTCATTTCTTCCATATAGTTAAAGAGTCCAGATTTCTAAATAAAACTAAGCTCCTCCAAACCCCTAGGGTCAGCATTGGCTCAGGACTTGTATATCATTGGATTCTACTTGCTAGGTGTGTGTTTGTAGACACTCATATGGCCCCATCTTGAATGCTTTTAGTTTTTAAAAGGCTGGAGCATCCTGGCAGTATGGTTGCAGTTGGCTTCTTTCTCTTCAACACGGTATGTTTTCAGCAGCACAGCATGGTAATCCTGCCATAAAAGGTCTATTTCTTTAACTGCAGTGATGGACATCTATTGGTACAAATGGAGAAGACAGAGCATACTGGGATACCTTTGACAGGTAGGCGAGAAAGGGGTGTACATGTATGTGCATGTCAGGCTGCTCTGATAAACCTGAAATGCCATGGATTTCTTCGAGATTGCTAGACAGCCCAGACACATGTGGACTCAGTGAAGTTCACAGTAAAAGGAAGGTTTGTCCAAAGGCTTCAGGATGCACTCACATCAGATGCTGGGTCCCAGGAAGGGGCCTGAGGCCCAGCAACAAAGGTTTGTGGGATCAATTCTAGTCTAATCCTGGCACTGCCTCCACTGTCCTGTGTCAGTAATACCCCACATCTATGCCTTTTTCTTGGACATACAGGCACCTGTGAGCCAGGCTCTTGGCTGTGTGCAGTAGTTGAGGTCCTGGGGAGAACACGGTCAAAGCAGGCTCAGGCTTGTTGTCTTCCACAATTTCACTAGCACAGCGACCAAACATGGTATGTCCTCTGGGGACAGAGGCAAAATGAGAATGTATACACCACCACACCCCCCCCCCATTGGTTTCTCTTTACTTCCTGGCCTCTGGTCATGCCAACTCACACACAGTCTTTTGCTAAGCAGTATGCAGGATCCTAGAGAATCTGGAAGGACCTATGCTTCTGTTGTGCAGTCTTTGCTGAGAGTGCTTCCATAGCTGATCTCCTCTGTATGAGTGGGTCGATTTGGCCAGACTTTCAGGCCCCATCACTTCTGCCGTGGCTAACTTGTCTGGCGGAGGGAAGCAGGCTGTTACCAATTTTGAACGAGCATAGCTGCACAGTCCTAGGGAATTTCAGCCAGCCATAGCTATGGGGCAAGAATAAGGTGCCAGTTTCAGGGGATTTGTAACCCCCAAAGTGCTTCCCCAGACATTGACACATCCCTAACAGGATAGTGAAGTGGAAGTGTTTACGAGCTTTTTGTTGCCCTTCCCACCATTGCCTCCAACCCTGGGCACCCGAGCGTGTGCCAAGTATACAGTAAACAAAGCAAACATAAAGGCCCCAGCTTAGGGCTGGGGAGATTGCCTAGATAAATTGGTGGGCTCCAAGGTTAGTGAGAGAGCCAGACTCAAAAATGAGCTTGAGAGTGAATGATGAAGACACCCGCCATTTGTCTTCCACAGACACACACACACACACACACACCAAATAAAAATGTTGAAAAAAATCCTACATCTACAGGTGAGAAGCAGGACAAACTCTGGGGTGTGCTTTACTTTCTCAAATCATTCCTGTGGCATGAGACTATGGTGTGACTTTGAATTTGTACCCCACCCTGGCTTTCTCCACTTTTCACTTTGGTGAGTGCAACCCTTATTGGCTTCCCCCAGGAACACTTCCTTAATTCCTGAACTCTTGCCTCAGCACTTTTTAGGGGAATGGGGTCCCAGCCTTTATCATTTGCTTATATCCCTCCTTTCCCTTCCTTCATTGGGGTAAGGGGGGCATGCTGGTGGCCAGGAGTCAACTAAGAGACCTGTGAGATCCCTGCCCCTGCCACCCTGTTGGCCCATCTCTTGAGCTCTCTAAGCTCTATAGTCCTCATGTGCCTAAAATTGCTCACTGATGTGGATTTGGAGACAAGGAGACAAGGTCATGAGGGGCTGTGTAGAAAATGTCCCTAGAAGGGCAGCTGGGGGTGTGAGAAAAATGGCCCTCAGGAGCAGCTCATACATTTCTGACCTGTCTCTACCTTCCAGGGAGAGCAATTCCAGAAGTCATGGGCAGTTTTAACGTGATGATCAGCCAGCATAGCAAGATTGCTCATGCTGTAACCATCTAAATGACAAAACAGAGTGGGACAAATGCCAAGAAAACGAAATCTAGTGACCCTTGCCATAACTTACTTCTGGGAATGATTTTTTTATTTGTATTTTTCCTCAATAAAAGTTTTAATTAAAAACTATCTGAACCCCAGGGACTTACGATAAATTTGAATGCAAAGCTCCTTGGAGAACATGTCTTGGCAAAATACGTGAAACAGATTATTATTATTTATTATTATTTCCATTCCAAGAAATGGCGAACATTCTTCTGCACTTTTCCTAGTGATTTGTGGCTTCTGCAACTCTGGTCTCTGCTATAGGGAGTAGGGAGCGATGCCTTTTAGCTTTTAGAGATGCTCTGGGTTTGTGCTAATGCAGGGGAAGCAGGCATGCTCTGTGCAGCTGTCTCAGTTCCTCATTTATTACTGTGGTTCTCTGCCTTGCTGGGGCCTCTTCTGTTTGCAACCCAGATCATTCAGACTCCATTGTTTACCTCTGTAGAGGGATTGAGGTTACACCCACAGTAACGCAGAGAAAGGCGACACTGGAGCTTGGCCTGGAGTCCAGCTCTGACTTTGGGGCTGCCTGCCAAATTATTCTCAGCCCTGGGAATTACCTTCCAGCCCTGGGAACATGGGGCCTCTGTGCTGCCTGCAGAATGATTAATGTGCCTGAGACATCCCGTGTCTTCCCGGGCTCTGAGTTCAGAGTCCTGATCTACATGGTCAGACTGAGTCTCTGAGCTCTGGGGACACTGAGGCAAAGCACGGGGTGATGAAGAAAGATCAGAGGGGGGCAAGGAGGGAAGAGAGGATGGAAATATATCAAAGAAAGAGGAAGAAGAAGGGAAAGAGGAGGATGAGGAAGAGGAAGACAATAAAAATAGAAGAGGGGGGGCACACACCTTTAATTCCAGCGCTGGGGAGGCAGGCTCTGTGAGTCGCAGGCCATCCTGGTTCCAGGACAGTCAGGGACACTGAAGAGTTCTCAAAGACCAGACTCTCTGCTTTTCCTGCTGCATGTGTGCCTCCTCCTCCTCTTCATTCAAGCCTGCCACGTCAGAAGAACTTCCAGACCATATGAATGTTTTCGGTCTCTTGGGAAATTGGAAGATGGATAGGGTTTGGGACGCACTGTATTTGCTGAGAGACTGTGGACAGACTCCTGTAGGTGTGATGGCTGCTGAAGACCACCCAGCTCACTGTGTTCTTGCTTCCATACTCAGAATTGAACTCAGTTTAGCTTTATTTACTTCTTTCCATGTTCTAAAGTTATATATGTGTGTGCTGTGCTGTATGTATGCCTGTCTTCATGTAGGCATCCATATGTGTGCATGTGTGGAGGCCAGATGGAGATGCTACAACATCTTCTTCAACAGTTTTCTACATTATGTATAGAGGCAGAGCTTCACTTGACCCCAGAGTGGTAGCTTTGGGTAGGTAGGGATGGGATGGGATAACTTATATCTCCATCTCCCATTAGCTGGGATTGCAGGTGAGTATCTATTACCCATCCAGCATTTTGTGGGTGTTGGGACCTGAACCCCAGTCTTCATGCTTGCAAGTGCTTTACTAACTGAACAATTTCCCAGCCTTCCTTCCTTTCTTTCTTTTTCTCTTTCTTTCTTTCTTTCTTTCTCTCTTTCGCTCTCTCTCTCTCTCTCACTTTCTCTCTTTCTCTCTTTCTCTTTCTCTCTCTCTTTCTTTCTTTCTTTCTTTCTTTCTTTCTTTCTTTCTTTCTTTCTTTCTTTCTCTCTCTCCCCTTCCTTCCTTTCTTCCTTCTTTCATTATCTTTTCCTTCCTTTCTTTTTATTCATTTGTTCATTCATTCATTCATCCATTCATTCAATAATTCATTCATTTTTAGTGCTGCTTTCCCTGAAATGTTCTCTAAGGAATGCCTGTGTTAGGAAATGTTCCTTGGGCAGGACTGAGTCTCTTGATTAAGAGACCCTGGGAATGTCTAGTGCTCTCTCAACTTTTGCATATGCATGGCATGGTACATGCCATCTTCTTTAAGGCTTCTTGATGTCTGTCAGTGATCCAAACTTTGACTTTTGCCTTCCTGAACTTTCTCAAATGCAGTGACCATCACATCCTCCCATGGAGCCCACATAAGGTCTTATCTGAGGAGCTGCTGGTGGAACACAAACGTCTTACTCAAGGAATAGGAGGCTCACAGAAGATGGACAGCTGCATAGAAATGTTCCAAGAATACAGATATCACAGAAAGCCGAGTTTTAGTGCCAAGTAACATAGAAATAATTGTCTCACAGAAAGAACTAAGAAAGAACGACTCACCTACATGGTTAGACAGGCTCTGAACCACTGTCATTAGGCTGGGCATGTCTCAGCTCAGGCTGGTTCTATATAATAGGGCAGGCCAACTTCTTTTCCTGGGCAAAAGTTGGCCCTGGAGCTTCCAGACCTATACTGTCTCTAATTGATCGTGCTAGTCCTAAAGACATTGAGCCTCAGGTAGACTGAGAGGTGCTTGAGACATGGGTTATAATCTACATTTCCTGATAGTTCTGCTCTATCAGAACTGCTGCTAGGCACTAGGCAGGTCACTAACAAAAATTATTAGATGACTGTTTGCATGGATGCATGAATACAGTGCCTTATGGGGCTTGCCGACAATGCTGTACCTTGGCAGGGCTGAGGTGGAAGGCTTCCTGTGCTTGTATAGTTAAACATTGGGCCTGAGCATCGCATGCTCAAGATAGCCACAGGACTGAGTTCCCATCGTCTGAGGACTGCGTGCCATTAGGACCATTTTCTTCAAGAGAAGATCAAAGCCTTGAGATCTCTAGGCTTGTCAGTGATGAGGCTGGGGGTGGGTTCAGGAAAGCCTGTTTGCAAAGGGATCCAGATTATTTGGCCAGAAACACTCCATTCCATGTATCCTTTGGGCCTGCCTATAACTCCCTTCGGGGGATGGTCTAAGGAGAGAGAAGAAAGAGGAAAATATCTTTGTCTATGTAGATGGGAGGCAGTGAAAAGAAGGACAACACATCTTGAGGGTACAAGAGATCCTAGCCCCTGATTTCATTTTACACACCTGCATAGATAAAACTGGGTCCCTGCTAGCTGCAGAGGGGAAAGGGGCAAAGAGGAACCAAAGAAGCTTCCTGTCTCTTTGTCTCTCTCTCTCTCTGTCTGTCTCTGTCTTTATTTCTGTCTGTGTCTGTCTGCCCCCACCCTCTCTCTCTCTGTGTGTGTGTATGTATGTATGTGTGCACGCCTGCACATGCACGTTCCTGTGCTTGTGCCTGTATATTTGTGTATACTATTAAAGTGGCATGGCCATCTGGCCTTCCTACATGAAGGCATCTGGACTGTCTCTAAATGCCCTCTATTTTCTGTGGATGCCCCTGCCACCATGAACTGGTTTGGGCCATTGCTCTCTCAGGCTGCAAGCTGTATATGTCTCAGATTTCATGGCCGTGATGGCAGTTTACAGAAGACTGCTCACTTCCGTGCCTCCTGGATAGCCTAGAAGTTTTCCTGCATTCCTCAGTCATCCCTGAGAATTGCGAGCCTACCTTCAAAACAATGATCTGGAAAATCCTGTGGATTTGAAATAAAGAAAGTACCACTTCTCCTCCTCCCAAATAATGGGTTGGTCCTAGCTCACTAATTGGTTTTATTTTTGTTTTCATCAGTGTTTCATACATTCCAGGCTAGCCTTGAACTCTGCAAATGAGAGTGACCCGGAGCTTTTGATCCTTCTGTCTCTACCTCATCAGCTCTGAGGTTACAGGTCTGCACTACTGCACTTGGTTTGTGAATGGCTGGTGATTAACTCCCAGATTTGCTATGTGTTAGGCAAGTGCTCTACCAACTGACCTCCAACTCCAGCTCCTCTTGTTATGTTTTGAATAATCCCTGTGGCAGGTTGTACAACTGTTTCCGGTTAGTCTCCCCTTCCCTCTATCTATAGCCATTTCCAATTCTCTACTGAGATGGGTCTATTTCCCGTATCACCACTGCAGGGTTTGACTGTGCAACTTGATGTGGCCTGGAAAGTAGACAGACATGACAACCTACCAATTAGTTCTCAGCCTACACTGCAAACATTTCCATTGGTAGCCTATCCTAGAGTGCCAGTTGGTGTTGGAAAAGTTAGATGTGTGAGAAGGTCTGGGTCCAGTTCATATTAGACCAGCTGAGTTCCAGAAATGCAGCTGACTCTCAGACCTGGAGCATGGGGACAACACTAATGGCCATATACTGCTGAATAGTGAGATGGATTTCGTTACTGGGAAGTAGCTGACTTAGACAATTAGTATTTACTATAATCAACTTCTCTGACATTTTGTCTATAGCACATGCATTTTGTCTGCAGAGCAATAGTCACTGGAAAGGAGAACAGGGAAAAGAAAAGGAAATAGCACATGGAAATGCTAAGCCTACACTTTTCCTTATGAACTTGTTTCTACTAAATGTTCCAGTCAGCCCAGCAATGTTGACTTCATTTCAGAGGCCATGTGAATAACTGGCTCAGGAGCAGGGCACGTATGCCTGTTATACTTATAGCTAAGATCCTATCCCCCTAGGTTCAGCATCTCATCTTACCACTGAACTGTCTAGATATGCTTGGGAAATTTACTTTTCTTGGTTAAGCTTTTCAGTTTTCTTACCTGAAAAATGGGTTGTTCCCCCCCCCCCCCCATGGCATCATCGGAGGGTTTAAGTGAAAAAAGTATGTCAAGTGTTTGATGCAGTGCCCAGCCATTGGCAAGGATTCCTGGAACCAGTTAGCTGCTGTTATTTTTCCATATTTGTAAGAGCAGAAGCCCTGAGTGATGCTTTACAGAGATGATTCATCCTCTCGCAAATTTCCATCCATTTTTCACTATTATACCTTTGCTAAAGAAGTCTCTCCAAATCATACTTTTGTGCAGAAAAAAAATAATCTAGTGAGTCATGACCCTCGGATTGCGGTTCTGGTTCTTCCATTAGCTTGCCGAGTGACCTTGAGCAAGTCTTCCTCCATTGTCTGGGTCTCAGGTCCCCTCCACAGTGAGAGATCAGGACTGAATTCATTTCCAAGGACCCTTGACGTTCATCATTTTCTGAAGTTCCTTTGGAAAAGAGCTGGGAGAGTTGAAAGAGCTTTCACAAAGAAACCGATTATGGTTCTGGTATAATAAGGGAAGAAGCTTTTTTTTTTTTTTAAACATGGAATTGAATCACAGAACGTTTGACCTGGAAGAACCTTAGAAAACTTCCGGTCCAATGATCTCACCTTACAGAAGAGAAAGTAATATTCTAGCACCACTAAATGGCTCAGCCCAAGGGCATTAGTATATTAAAAAAAAAAAAACTTGTTGAATACCTTGGACTTGGGGTTCTGATTAGGTAGAGTCTTTCTACAGCCACCAGCCCTGGTTGTGTGTGGGGAAATGGTGAATATATATACTTTAGCCATACCTGTGCATACAGATGGCTGTGTTCGATGCTAAGGAAGAGCTGAGAGAGCTGCCTCACATAATCTTATGTATGGGAAG
This sequence comes from Mus musculus, assembly GCF_000001635.26. NCBI lineage: Eukaryota > Metazoa > Chordata > Mammalia > Rodentia > Muridae > Mus > Mus musculus. Next base: position 11,507,635 of record NC_000086.7, on the reverse strand, counting down.
AATATAACAACAAGAGTTAAGTCATCTTCCTTGTATGCCAGACAACTCTTAGAACTCACCCAGTCCTCAAAATGACTATAAGTTAGGTGCTCTTAACACCATCCCAGTTAACTGGGAAAGAAGCTGGGGCACAGAAATGTTACCTAACTTTTTTCAGCTTGTACAAGTGGCAAACGGAAAAGCTGAACTGTGAACTCAAATCTTATATGCCCAGAATCTGTGTTCCTTACCACATTGTCCTGACCCTCTGAGGACATCAACAGAGCTGTCACCCAGGTGATAATAATCCAGGAGAGAACACTGGGGTGGAGAGAATGCCATTGAAAGTGGAAATGGCCTGGAGGGGGGCATGAGTGACATGTGCCCATGTGGCTGTCCAAAAGGAAGTGCATATGTCAGATAGATAGATGGATAGATAGATAGATAGATAGATAGATAGATAGGCAGATAGATAGGCGGATGGATAGATGGATGGATGGATAGATGGATGGATGGATAGATAGATAGATAGATAGATAGATAGATAGATAGATAGATAGGGATAGGTAGAGGGGAGGGAAGGATGGAGGGAGGGACGGAGAGAGAGAGAGAGAGAGAGAGAGAGAGAGAGAGAGAGAGAGAGAGAACACGTGCATGTACATGTACCTATTCTGGTAGGCCTGGGCACGTGTCAACCAATATGCTAATGTGTATACCTGTACTTGTAGTGATATCTATGTATAGGTATGTGTCTCTGTCTTCATGCCTGCTTTAGTATGTTCTGTAAGTGTGTCTATTCATCTGTGTGCTTGTGTATTCTATCTGTGTTTGTGTATATTTGCATGCGTTAGTATATGAGTGTGAGTGTGCGTGTGTCAGTCTGTATGTGTGTGGTTGTGGAATATAAATGGGATAGATAAGTGATCTAAGTTCAGATCATGAAGGAGCTCTGGGATACATACTCACAGAACTAAAATGAGTTGTTCAATGAATTGATCCCATTTGCTCATGGGTAATACTCACTGTGCACCTCTATGTGTCAGGTACTACTCCAGATGTCAAGGTAAAAGTGTGAACACTCAGAAGGAAAATAACCCATTAACTGGAAAGGTGATAGGGGAGGCCATTTGGGCAGAGGTTAGAAGAAGTGAAATCCGAAGTCTGCGGGGTTAGATGGGGAAGCGTTCCAGGCCAATGAAGCAGCAGTGCAAAGACCCCGAGGCAAATTTAAGGCCTTCAAATTGGTCATGAGGCCTGCAGTGAGATGAAGAAGGGCAGAGAGAAGGGTGTGGACATTGTATTCATAGCTGGAGCTACTTCCTGCAAGGCTCTTCAGCCTTGGTGAAGACTTTAGATTATGTCTCTTGGGCAACAGGGAGATACTGAAAAACCACACACTCCCATGACAAAAAGTGCAGTCTGGGGAGCTCTCAAGTTAATGCTCCTAGCCGGGCGTGGTGGCGCATGCCTTTAATCCCAGCACTTGGGAGGCAGAGGCAGGCGGATTTCTGAGTTCGAGGTCAGCCTGGTCTACAGCGTGAGTTCCAGGACAGCCAGGGCTACACAGAGAAACCCTGTCTCGAAAAAAAGGTTAATGCTCCTTCCATACTGCCATCTTGAAAATGAAAATGAAGGTTGATTTGTCTTTCCAATGTCACCTGCAATTCCTCTTTTAACTTCTTTTAAAAATTTATTTTATTTATGAGTACACTGTAGCTGTCTTCAGACACACCAGAAAAGGACATCAGATCTCATTACAGATGGTTGTGAACCACCATGTGTTTGCTGGGATTTGAACTCAGGACCTCTGGAAGATCAGTCACTGCTCTTAACTGCTGAACCATATCTCTAGCCCACCACATGCAATTCCTATTCTAACAAAACAAAATATCAAACCAAACAAGCAACAACAACAAAGAACAAAACAAAGCAATCTGTTTTAAGCCATTTTTATATCCCAATCAATGATTCCTTTGTTTGAAGTCCTTCCAATACAGTTAGGACTGATCCCAACCGAGCAGTCCATTTCTTAGAGCCCACTTAGGTTCTCAGTGAGAGGCGGATCACACAGGTTTCCAGACTGAAGGAGCAAATCCTAAATGAACAGGGCATGGTGCCATGTCACTCATCAAGCATGCCTTATCATCTCATTTAATCCATTCCGTGAACCCTTAGAAACATGTGCCAGACATATTTTATTCTGAGGGAGCATGAGGCTTTGAAAGTTCACACAATTAGCCCAAAGTCACACAGCTACTTAGTGGCATCTCAGCTCCAAAGCCAAAAGCATTTTCTAAAAGGAGTTCATGATTTCGCTCACAAGTGCACAATTGTGAGTGGTGCTTCTGGCATCAGTTGCTGGAGCAAGTCCATGGGCAGGTGGACTTTAGCAGCACAGAAGCTGTATATGTGGCGGTGGTGGGGAAATGTCAAGATTCTAAACAGCAGTGTCATAGTCTATGCCACCATTAATGTGCCATCTGTCTACAAGGCTGGGCTGGACTGACCTCTAAGCTAGCCATTGTTAAGAGGGTTGTTGTTGTTGGTTTTTTTTTCCCAATGTCAGTGGCTATGAAGTTGGAAACAGCCACAGGATACTCAAAACATCTACATGAGCTCTATAGAGGCCCAACTTACACATGTGAGTATCAGAATGGATAACTGCAGATACTTGATTCCTGGCCATACCACTCTTTTGTGTGTGTGTGTGCGCGCGCGCCAGCCAACTAAATCTAACTTCACCTAATGCTATGTAAGACAACACAACTATACCCAACTCAATTGAACCCAACACAACCCAACACTATTTGAGAATTTGAGAAATTACTATGATTATATAGCAATTGGCTGTGTGGTACTGGAAGCTCCTTTAGGGACCTATAAGTCAGGTGACAGTGTTAGGGAGGATGAGTGGGGAGTCACAACTCTGATACAGAGTTGTTAATCTTGTTGGATTGTCCTTTTTGGGACAGATCAGTCTCAAACTAACCTAATTCTATTCAACCCTGCCATCCTCACCCATGCTTAGTGGATTAAAAAATTCTTACACTGCAGTTTGTATAGATCAAACACTGCATATGGCATGTCAGGATGGCTTGCTTCTGCCCCCAATATCTGGGTCTTGGGCTGAAGGTTTGAAGTTTGGTATATGGGGATACCTGAGAGTAGATACACTCAGGTCTCAGGCAGCCGACCCTGGCTGGTGACTGGAGGCCTTGGCTCTCCCTTTTCTGTTGGACTCTGCATGGGCCATTTAGGTTTACTCACAGTATGGGACTTGGGTTCTCAGAATGAGCTTCTGAGAAAGAGAGAAGCCAAGTGGAAACTGGATCCTTTTTTATGACCTGGCCTTTGAAAGCCCATCTCAGCACCTGCTCTATAATGAACCAGTCATAATAATTATCATCCCTCTGTAGACTCTAGAGGAGGCTGCGTCTTTGAAAGGAGCATCTGTCACAGTGCCAGATGAGGATAGGGGATGAGATGCATACGTTTGTGTGGTTACTACTGAAAAGTACTATCTGCCACATGATCATGATCTGTTTGGACTGCTATAACAAAGTACCAGAAACTGGAACGATTACTAATAATACAAATTTCTTTCTTATAGTTTTGGAGGCTAGAAAGTCCAAGGTCAAGGTGGTAGAAGATTCAGTGTCTGGTAAGAGTCCTTGAATTTGGATCACCTATCCACTGGAAGTATAAGAAACAAATTTGTATTATATGTAATCTTTGCACTGCTTTCTAGTCTTGCCGTGACTGCACCTGCTAGATGGGGGTGATGTAACTCTATAGGGTCTTTCCTTATAAGGGCACTATGATGACTGATCTTGACCTACTGAGCACTGACTCTATTATCCCTGTCCTTTTTCCAGGAAGGACTGTGGCTCTAAGGTGATATTCCCTGTCTGAGAACTCTGGGTGGAAATAATCTAGCCTGTCAAAAGTGAGGTGATGCCCTCCTTTTCCTTTTAAGTAGCCATTATATAGCCTTTAGAGGCCTTGCTGTCTTGTGCCAAAGAATAGCATGCAGCTTCCATTGGAAGGCCATGTAAGCCTGAGCTCACATTCACACTGATCTCACTGGGTTCTTGGTCACCGTCTTGCTGGTCACTGCTAACTACAGAATTTCATTTCCGTTTTGGAACAGGAAAATTTCCAAACCTCAATGGCCCAAAACTTTTTGTCTAACCATTTTAAGTCAAGCTATCATGAGGAAGCAAGCTACCTCTTCCACATTTTGTGTAGCAACCACTTAGGGAAGTAGCAAAGTCCACCGCTGTCCAGTTCTACTTCACACAACACAAGAACATGAGCTGCATTCATCCAATGACCAACCCCCAACCTTTTGGCTGCTTTGTAACAAGGGCTGCCTTTGCTCTATCATCCAATAACATGGCCCCCGTTTTCTCCCTGCCCTCAGGAGAATGGCATTTACCACCCATATTTCTAACACACTGCTTATAATTGCTTGGGCACTCTCCATGGATCGTGTCCTCTTTTCTTCCTGTGCCTTCACCAGAGTGACCTCAAAACCTTAGGTCCCCATTTCATTTTTTCAGGAATGTAGGCTTTTTCTAGTATGAACCTCAAATATCCTTCCAGTTCCGAAGATACTGCTGCCACCCAGTTCCCCATCATTAGAGTACCCATTCTTAACAGCAACACTCTCAATGCTCGGTACCCTTCTTCTTTGTTAGTTCACAGCTACCCCATGTTGGGAAATAGATAAGCAACAGAAGCTTCCTCTCAGCTCCGGAGCCTGGGGAGTTCAAATGAAGGTGCAGAGAGGTGTGCTGTCTGGACAGTTAGGCCTCAATCCCTGGTTTGCAGATGGTGGATTCTTATTGTATCCTCTGTCCTTCTGTAGTGGAAGGGATGGGAGTTCTCTAGTCTTCTACATTTCTAAAATAATTTGATTGATGTGTATTAATTGCACATAATAATGAGATTCAGTGTGATATTTCAGTACATGCTTACACTATGTTCTGATTAAATCTAGCCTCTTTTTATCCATTTCCCCTTTCCCAACCTCTAGTAATCACTATCCTACATTCAGATTTATTTTTAGCTTTCACATGAGAGAGCACATGTAATATTTATCTTGCTGTGTCTAGGGTTTTTTCACTTAATAGAATGTCTCCCACTTCAAATGACAGAGTTTTATTCTTCATGGATGAATAATATTTCTCTCTCTTTCTCTCTGTGTGTGTGTGTGTACACATGCATATGTGTGTGGAATTTTCCTTATTAGTTCATCCATGGATGTACATACTTGGGTTGATTCCATATCTTACCTATTGTGACTAGTGCCTCACTAACAATAACCATGGGCATGTTGGTGTGTCTTTGGTGTCATCACCTTTGGATATTTACAAACTGTGAGGCACAGCTACAACGAAGTAGCTACTGTAAATTTTGTGAGGAGTCTCTGCATTCTTTATAATGGTTGTACTGATTTACATTCCTGCCAATGCTATGGGAGATTGAGTGCTCTTTTTCTTCTACTTTACTTTCTTTCTTTCTATTTATTTTATGTATATGAGCACACTGTAGCTGTCTTCAGACACACAAGAAGAGGGCATTGGATTCTATTACAGATGGTTGTGAGCCACCACATGGTTGCTGGGACTTGAACTCAGGACCGCTGGAAGAGCTATCAGTGCTCTTAACCACTCCCCAGCTCTGAGTGGTCTTTTTCATAAGGACACGTAGTTCATTCATGAGGGCAGAGCTTTTATGGCTTGATCACCTCCCAAAGGTCCCACCCACCAATACTGTTATACCATGTATCTTCTTGCCATGTCTAGCTTGCTACACGGCCACATAAGCCCTGAGGAATAGAGCTACAGGTACTGTAATCTTTAAATTTAGATCCTGTGCTCTGGCAAGGAGAACACGGGGAAAGAGAGGCGGCATGTATGTAGTCTTGTTCCAAAATCCTTTAGTGCATTTCTAGTCTTGCCTATTTCTATTTACTCAATGACACTTTCCATAAGCTTCTCTCCATGACATTCAAGTCTTTGTTGCAGGGTAGTAAAGCATGGGGGGGGGGGTGTTGACATGCTAAACCCAATATAGACTCTGTTGGAAACTTTGATCACTACTGGCCTATATGGGGTGGGGTGTCTTTTATTTAATTGTTCCATGCCTCAGTTAGCACATCTGAAACAGGCACACTACTATTTAGCTCAAAACTGCCAAGCACTCAGCACTGGTTAAAATTTTTTCATCAATTTTCTTGCATCCATTACAATACTTTGCGTTTCCACTCCACTTTGGTCTTAGATCCAAAGAGCTAAGATCTACCTGGGGCCTGATTTTCTAATATCAACCTGTAAGACAATGACAAGCATCACAAAGCATGTATAGCTTTCTAATATAACCCTGGTCTAATTAAAGACTGAAGACTGAAAAGTATTAGGGCAACAACTCTGGGGCTGAAGAGACAGGTCAGTAGTTAACAGGAACACTTACTGCACCACCATGAGTTCTGATCCCAGGACCCATGTAATAAGCCCAATGTGGTCTCATGCACCCCTGGAAACTCAGCAAGATGGGAAACAGGCTAGTGGACATGCCATAGGCTCTATGGAAGGCTTCATCCATTTTCCAGGCAAGTATTTCTTCATCCACACCCCAAGCGCTCCCTCATCACCTCCCCTGCTGCAGCCTCTAGGCAATTCTGTGGTCAGTTAGATAACTAGACATCTACTTTCCTTTTTTTTTTTTTTTAAATGTAAGCTGGGGACGGAGTTTGTTTAACCATTTGTGAACAATACAGAAAACTGTCTTAGGCAACATGTGGACTGAGTTGGTGACTCCAGTGGTCCTCAGGGGCTAAATCACATGGTTGTTGACTGGAATCACTCCACTGTGTGGAGTAATTAAGTGTTTTGTTGGGTGGACTTAACAGAGACAGTGTGGCTAATGGTCAAGGATAGTGGCTGCTTGACCATAGGGGAGTCTTTAAGCAGTGCAGAGCCTCCATTAGCAGCCCAATCCCACTGCAGTGTGAGGAATCAGCTGTACAGTACTACTGAAGATTCTGTAATTAATACCTTTGGCTCTGATAGCTTGAGTGGATTCTGTTCTCTGCAGCTAGCTGGCCACTGACTCTTACCCTGCCCCTGCCTCTCTCAGAAAAAAAGATGGCGCTTAGTACATGATTGGTACTCAATATGAATGAGTAAATGATCTAAAGGATTCAAGTGGCCTATAACATAAAGAGTGTCCTCTAGATACTTTTCAGAAAGTTTCAGTATGAGTCCTTGGGGCCTATAGTCCTCCTCTGGTCTAACCATGACTGATCTTTTGACAGGTGTTGGTATTTACCTGAATGATACCTTGCTTTATTTCTTCCAATTAAGATGGTAGGGTCCCTTGGCCTTTTCAGACCAAGATTAGCTCAGGAATGCCTTCGTCACTTTGAGAGATGTAAAGAAGTAAACACCGTTCTGTCTTTACCATCCAGATGTGACTGATGCCCAGGATAGCCAGCGATTGCCAACAAAGCTCCTCGCCTCTTCCTTCTCACTGCCAAAGTAGCTTCACAAGCATGATGGTTCATTTATGCATCAACTTGATCAGACTATGGTCGGCTCAGAGAGGTGAGACTTGTGATTTCTGGGCATGTTTATAAGGATGTTGATGGGAGAGAAGAGACCAGCATTTGAATTGATAGACTGGGTACAGCAGTGGATCCTCCCTAAACTGGGGGGGCACCATCTCATTCACTGAGGGGTTGAAGAATCCAAAAGACAGATTACAGGTGGATTTAAATGCCCTCTGCCTAACCGTTGAGCTGGTTCAGGAAGATTCTCCTGACCGCAGTGTTTCTGGTTCTTGGGGGATCCTTCACATTCTTTGAAGTCTAGACCAGCCACCTCCTTTCCAATTATTAGGTCTTTGACTATACCACTGATTTTCATGGATCTCTAGATTTCACATGGTAGGATAGGTCAACTTTATAATCCCATACATTATCAGAAAGATTTTTATAATCTAGCAGAAATCTATATGCTTATTTATTATCCCTTATTATTGCCTTCCTGCCTATGTATGTATGTATGTATGCATGCATGTATGTATCATCTATTTTCTGTTATTTACCTTCCTATTTCTCTATCATATCTCCTATTGGCTTCCTTTCTAAGGAAAGTGCCTACTAATACAATCAGGAAAAAATATCTAGCCTCCATCTGGACCTTTTAGTGGCCAAATATCTTGCCCATCTCTGCCATAAGTCTGGCCTGGCTAGGAATATCCATGAAGCTGCCTATGGATATCAGCTTTCAGCGCTGTACACAGCCATCATGTTCTAACAATGCCAGCACCAGCATGCTCCACCCAAGGCCTGCTTGTGTGGGAAGCCAGTACTGGGATGCTGATCCACTCAAGAAGATGCAGATGCTGTCCTGGCCTTCAATTGTGCTCCCCTTCCCTGGGCACATTCACGTCATTGTCTACTGTGTGTCACTTGGCAAGGACCATCAAATAAATGCCTTTGGGGAAATACCTTGATTGACATGAGCTAAAGGATCCTCCCCCATCTACAAAATAGAACAGATTGTTCTGTCATACCCCAGGGAGGTACACAGCATACCGCGCTGTGTCAGGAGATGACAGGTGTACTGGTTGGCATTGCTCAGCTTCAGCAAGGCACCCTGATGCACATAGAAGAATGAAACAGACTGGTTTTTTTCTCCCTCCCTCCCTCTGTCCCTCCCTCTGTCCCTCCCTCCTTTTCTTTTTTCCTTTGTTTGTGTGAATGTAGTATATTTATGTACATATGTGTATATGTACATGTATATTATAAGTGTACAAGCATTAAGGTCAGAGAAGGGCATCAACATCTTCCTCTCTGTCACTATTCCTTTGAGGCAGGATCTCTCTGAAGCTCCTGTTTTTCAGTTGGGCTCACAGCCAGTATGCTCAATGATCCACTAGCCTGTTTCCCATCTTGCTGAGTTTCCAGGGGTGCATGAGACCACATTGGGCTTATTACATGGGTCCTGGGATCAGAACTCATGGTGGTGCAGTAAGTGTTCCTGTTAACTACTGACCTGTCTCTTCAGCCCCAGAGTTGTTGCCCTAATACTTTTCAGTCTTCAGTCTTTAATTAGACCAGGGTTATATTAGAAAGCTATACATGCTTTGTGATGCTTGTCATTGTCTTACAGGAATGACAAGGATGATATTAGAAAATCAGGCCCCAGGTAGATCTTAGCTCTTTGGATCTAAGACCAAAGTGGAGTGGAAACGCTGGCCACCATGGGTTGAGGTGGTAAGTTGGGTTCTGTCCTGTTTTTTGTTGTTGTTGTTGTTGTTGTGTATTTGTTTGCTGTTTGTTTTAAACTTGACACAAGCTACAGTTACCTGGGAAGAGAAATCTCAATTGAAAAAAAAAATTCCTCCATCAGATTGTTGGCAAATCTATAGGGCATTTTCTTGGTTAATGATTGAGGTAGGAAGGGTCGGTGGTTCTGAGATGTATAAGAAAGCAGACTGAACAATCCAGCAAGGAGCAAACCAGTAAGCAACACTCCTCTATGGCCTCTGCTTTGGTTTCTGCCTTCAGGTCCCTGTCTCAATTTCCCTCAGTGATGGAGTGTGAAAGTTGTTTTGGTCATGGTGTTTATCACAGCAATAGACGTTCTAAGGTGGGTTCTATTAGAGAATCTCATTTGGGGATCATAATGGTGGATAGGGAAGGGCTTACCCCCTGGAAATGCCAAGGGAATGAATTAAAGGGCATGGTACTCAATTTTTGACAAAGGCTTGCAGAAACCTGAGTTTGTAATCAGGAAGAATAGATCAACCCTGGCCTCCGATGGATGGTGAGCTCTACTTCCACGGCCCAGTCCTGACTCATTCTGCAGACAGCAGAGTAACCAGCTCAGTAAAATAGACACAGCCCTTTTGCACCAGCCAAAAGGTTTGCCAGGACAAAGTCCTCTCAAGCTTGCATCTGGGATTCAGAGCGCCTGGTGAGGATGCCCTGCTGCCCCATTCTGGCCTCTAGATGCCACTGGCCCTTTCTGTTCAGGTTTCAGATGGCATCTACCATAAAGTCTTGCTGGAGCATAAACTGGGGCTGGTCCCCTCCCCAGGTTTCATTTATCTTCCCAAAGTCAAAGTAATCTGGCTTCTGTCCTCACTACAGGCTGTGTGTCCTGCTCCAGCTTAGTGAGTTTGAATCCTGATGCCTATTTAGACTTAGCCTGCCATTTTGCTGTCACCTCAACTCTGTGGCCCATCAGAGCTTCTCATAGGGGTGGGACTTGCTGCTCCAGGTACAAGACTTAATTAGCCTGGTCTCACTTTCCCAGGGGCCCTTGGGCTGCAGAGCCATCTGTGGCCTGTCCAACAGATGAAGCATTTGGACTGCAGCAATGGAGAATTCTGATGGCCTGGTTTACAGGTGGTTCCAGCAGCTGGCCCCACTGATCCGCATGACTGCAGTGGTCCCTTCTTGTGAAGAGAGTACTTTGGGAGAGTCCTCCTCCTCCCCCTCCCCCTCCTCCTCCTCCTCCCCCTCCCCCTCCTCCTCCTCCTCCTTCTCCTCTTCCTCCTCCTCCTCCTCCTCCTCCTCTTCTTCTTCTTCTTCTTCTTCTTCTTCTTCTTCTTCTTCTTCTTCTTCTTCTTCTTCTTCTTCTTCTTCTCTCTCTCTCTCTCTCTCTCTCTCTCTCTCTCTCTCTCTCTTTCTCTCTCTCTGACAGGGCCTCATTATGTAGCCTGGATAGCATGAAACACACAGAGCTATGGCTGCCTCTGGCTCTCAAGTGTTATGATTACAGATGTGCAACACTAGGACTTTCCTGAGCTTTTAAAACTGTGCTTTGGCCAGCAAGGTTGGGTTAATAGGTTTTGAATTCTCAACAAACAGTAAGTGCTCTGAGCTTTGAGCACAACCTACAGTGGCTTTTCCCTGGTCCTGTGATACCTGCTTTTCTTCCCTATGGCACTGTCTCTGAAGTTAGAGTGTCACTGCTTATATTTGATGAATTCTCTTAATATGGTACTCCACCTGTCTCCTCTTCCTTCCTCCTTCTTCTTTGCTCCTCACTCCTCTTCCCTGCCTGCCTTTCCTTCCTTTCTCCTTTTCTTCTTTACCCGTTTCTTCCTTACCCTTTTCTCTTTTCTTCCTCATCTTCCTCTCCCCTTCTCTCTCCTCTTCCTTATTAACTTGGTGAACGACACCTTATGACTGAGGAAATCAGGGTTTAACTACCAAGGGAACAAGTGAATATTTAGACAGCTTTCTTTTCCAATCCTTCTCCAGCTCCCTGATATAGCAGTATGGAAGTCCTCTTTTTAAAGGAAGACATCTCCTCTCTGGATCCCTACATCCCTTAACAGAGGGTAGCATTGTTTTTGCCTGGAGCTCCACATTTCTTTTGGGTTAAGGTTCCTTTATACATCAGATGCTCAGTAAATCTGTAGTCAATGAATTCATAATGAAGTATGAATGCCCTTGGCCTAAATAGGGAAATAGGGGCATGGCTGTGGTCTATCAGACATTTTTAGGGTTGCTGCCCCACCACCCAGACTATTGAATATAGGCAACCAGCCACGAGAGAAGGGGGTATCATTACCCTAAAAGAATTTTATGGTTTGGCTTTGCTCTGTATATGTCTATTTGGTGCTCAGAGGAACCTTCTGCCAGGAGATGACAGAAACCCAAGAGGATGAGTGTAAGTAACCATGTCTCCTGGGGACTAAGATTGGGATCAGCTCTTGTCCTACCTCCCTCACTTCATGGGCCAAAGGAGGTCAAGTATTTAAATCCAAACTAAAGGCTAGGAAAATGAACTGTGCCCCTTAAGGAGAAGGGCTACGAAGTCCCATTGCAAAAAGTATGACTACAGGAAGGAGTGAAGCATGCGGGCTGGTAAGGAAATCTATCTGTAGTCACCTGTGTTCTGTTGCTATAATGAAATACCTCAGGCAGGCCAACTTTACAAACAGAGGAGGTCTACTCTGTTCAAAGTTTTGGGAATGGAAGGGCACAGTACTAACATCAGATTGGCTATGGTGAAGATCTCATGGTATCCTGGTGGGAATAGGTAAGGGAGGAAAAGACCACATTGTTTTTTATTTTCTTTTGGAGACAGAGTCTCTCTACATAGACCCCCAGGTGTCCTGAAACTTACTGGTTTGAAACTCAAAAGATCTACCTGCTTCTGCCCCCCCCCCCAAAGTGATAAGATTAAAGGCATGCACCACCATGCCCAGAAAAAATGGGTCCCCATTCAGGGGTTGTTAGACTTACATCACTCATCCTTGAGAGAGCGCTAGGATCCCATGCACAGCACCTTAACCTCTTTGGAAAGCAGTGCTGCCCATGACTTTAGCACGTTTTACTTGGTTCCACCTCTTAAAGGTTCCATCACCCCCACATTGCTACAGTGGAGACAAAGATTCTAACACTCGAAACCTCGTAGACATACTAAAAAGGTGCACAAAACATGGAACTGGTCCATGGCACAATGTTTTCCTGTTTGATTGCCTAGCTTACAGTCCCAGGAATGAGCTTGAGGAGGGCACCAGCACCAAGGAAAGGGGAACACTGACACATACCTGGCACACTGTTATTGGGGCAGCCTTAGAATTCGAACTCAGGCTCCCGGACCCAGGACAATTCTGATGCATCTGGTTTGCCTTGCCTCTACAAGTTCATCACACGCTAAGGCAGCTTGTCAAACGCAGACAAGTCCTGTGGCTATTTTTTTCCTGCTGACTTTTCACCAGGGGTATGGCAGCCAAACAGAGCTGGTGTCACAGGCTTGACGGGTGTCAAACCTTGTGTGTGAAGAACGTCCCCGTTATCCTGTCTCCCGCATCCCCCAAACACTTATCTCATTATTGAAGCAGGGGGGGCAGGAGAACCAGGAGGGGAGGCAGGCATCTCAGGAGTGTTTATTCTCTTCAGGAGCGAGGCTTTCTCCTAATTAGTAGGTGATTCTGTGAGATGGAGCCCAGGTGGGGAATGAACGTGGGGTCTGGAGTGGTGCTCCAGCCGTCCCTGATTACCCAAATCCCCAGCTGGGGTGAGGACCCCTCATGTGGGGTGGGAAAGCGGGGGAATATTAGTTTCCGATACAACGAGAGACAAGAGAATAATTCTACGAGGCCGTGTAGAACAAGCAGAGAGAGAAAAGCTCTTTGAGTGCAACAAGGAGCGGGGTTTTAAAATTTCATTTGCACAGCGGCAGGTCTTGCCAATTGGATCCTTTCCAGAAAGCAATCTGCTAAGTCTGACAGTCGGAAGAAATGCCGGGCTGCTGAGCGAGGAGAGGCTGTTTTTTTTTTTTTTTTAAGGGTTTATTTTTCATCCAGGTCCTTTGTGAGCAATGGCTTTTTTTTTTTTTATTCCATTTTAAAAGAAAAAGACACGCAGCGATCCTCTTTGTGAGGCGGGAAAGGGCTTCCCTGACCATCTGGGCCTCAGAGGGACTCGGGGAGAGGCGGCCTTTTGTGTTGGGGCATTCAATGCCCGTGCGACCGCCGTTTATCTTTGCTGCCACTCACACCAGGCTGGCCTCGCTGCCGGCTGGCCGGGGGCACACGAAGCAGCTTGGAGCAGTCCTCTAGGTCCTTATCTGTGTCACGGGCAGGAGGTCGGGGGCTAGGGAGGGGGGCTCTCTGAGCCCACCCAGAGGTCCATTGTGTTGGCCGCTCAAAGCTACAGATCAGCTCCGCAGACATCTCTGCCCAGCCCTATTCTTCAGAGCATAGTGCTCTCTCTCTCTCTCTCTCTCTCTCTCTCTCTCTCTTTCTCTCTCTCTCTAACTTGAATCCATTCCTCATTCCTTTTCTGCCAGCAGAACCGGAGACTTTAGGGTAAATATGGATTCTAAGCTGAGGTCAGCTATTAGGAGAGCATTTCTGCACATGTGCATGTACACACACACACGCACACACATACACACACACACACACACACACACACACTCCCAGCCTTGTCTGTCAGCCAGGCTCTAAAGCCTGAGCAATCTTTTTATAGAAATGCTGAGGTGACGAGGTTGTCTTGCAGTGGTGGGTCCTTGCCCAAACAAGTACTAGGGATAATGGTTTGGGCTTCAGAACGTTGCACTCTGGCAATGCTGGGCAAGGGTATGCCTCCCTCTGTGCCCCCCCCGCCCCCGCCCCCGCCCCTGCCTCGAGAGCACAGAAGGCTGTTTTGGAGGCAGACTAGACAGTGAGGGTATTTTAACCATGAAAGGGGATGGGGCTACTTATAGGCTCATTTGGAGTGTTGCTTTTACAGACTAGGGAGGACACTATCATCTATGGCCTTTGGTCTTCCCCCCAAACCCTGAGATATAGGCAGGTTGCACATCCATCCCATGTCCTTGATGAGTAAACTGAGGCAGAGAGGAGTCTTGCCAGTCTGATTATTCAGTAGGAAAATATGACACAAGTGTGAAGTCCACTGTATTTCTATTTCAGTCCACACAATTCCAGGTAATGTGATTTATGTCTTTGCGCATAGCAATTTACAATCTCCAAATGTGATGGTTTAAAACAAAAGTGACCAATGCGTGGTCACCAAACCTTGTTGAGATGGGTTAAGTAGCTTTGTACCAAAAGAGCAAGGCCTTGAGATCTCATGTCTCCTGGTGGTGATGGCTCCTTATGACTTCATGAGGCTAAGCTAGATGGAAGACAGGACTGTTAGCATGAGGCTGGAATGGTGGGGGGTGAAGTAGCCTTTTCTTTTTTGCTGCCATGATGCTATAGCAATAAAGGTAAAGATGGGTGGACAGCGCGAGAGTGGAGGGGCACTCAACACCAGGAGTCTCAGTTTTGTGAGCCATGGGTCTTAGAAGACCGGGCCATCTAAGCCAGTCTCCGCCAAGACATGGGCCTCTGTCAGAAGCTTTTGGATTGGGACAGATAGCCAACTTGTGGCTGTCCTATACACCAAAGAGTGAGGTATTGTGAGCCAGCAGGGGTATGGAGTCTAGCTCAGGAAGGGCTTTGGGACTGGGATTTGGATCACTAATCCTACCAGTATCTGCAATGTTGAAATGCTCCTCCATCTTTGCCCCCAGGTACCTATGTCCTCCAACTGGTCTGCCTGACACAACTGGAAAATCCCAAGTCTCGGCTCCTATTGAATGGCCGCAGTCCAGGCTGTCCCAGTTGTTAAATATTTTGAATGTTACTGCTGTGGAGTCCTGTGGCTCTCTCCCTCAACCAGTGTGGGCTTTTGTTCCCACCCATCCAAGGCCTCTGAGCTCAGAAATGCCAACCTCTCAGCGAATTCGGGTTAAGCCGGCCTCGCTGCGTTCTGTGAGCTGCGCTGCCGGGAGGATAATAGCATCTCCCAGGATGTTAGGAAAGCAGCCCCTGTTGATTTTCCAGCCCTTGAATAGCGGCTTCGTGGCAAACGTTTCTGATTTGTGCCGCAGCTCTCCCCTAGCCCCGGCCCCCGAGAGGCCGGTGTAATGCTTCTTTTCATGTGGCAGGATCGGATATGACCAGCGTGGGTTCTGTCAGATATTACGAGTGGTTATTACCGAGGCAGCCCAGCTGCCGTGCGGGGCTCGGCCCTCGCTTGGGGTCTGGCGAGGCGCGGCTGTCGTATCTGAATTTCTTCATCTACAAGATCTGAATCCAATCTAGTCGCTGGGAGTCTGTTTGTGTAGCAGTGGGGAGGGGGGAGGTGAGAGAGCTGGGGTGGGGTGTCCCACGTGAGGTCGCTCATCCGGGAGGCTTTGCTCATTAATGAAATCTCCAATGTGTTGGCTGGGAGAGTCCCCCCCCCCCCCCCCGGCTGACCCTGAACAGCTGATGGGGACATCGGAGAGTGTTGGGATGCCAAATGGTGACAGTTTGGATCTGCACCAACAGGAACAGGGTCTTTTCCACTCTGATTGCCTCCAGTTCAAATGAGATTGGGCTTATTTGATTCAGGTGGATCTGTGGAACAAAGAGAGAGAGAGAGAGAGAGAGAGAGAGAGAGAGAGAGAGAGAGAGAGAGAGAGAGAGAGAGAGAGAGAACCTTCTTCAGAGCTACACAGTGTGTGTGTGTGTGTGTGTGTGTGTGTGTGTGTGTGTGTGTGTTGGACCATCATCTGTGAATCCACAGTTATAGAATGTGCAGGGCTGCGTGGGTTTTTAAAGCTTTATTTGAATCCTGATGCTCTATAGACAGGCCAATTATTTCTCCCCTGGGGAATGCAGGCCCAGAGCCCGGTGCCCCACCCCTCCTGAGGGTGTGTGTGGAGCAGAGCTTTGTATGGTAAAGAGGGGTAGGGAGGAATGTAGCTTGCTGCACGTCGTGCTAAGGGGTGGGGGTGTCCCTTTCACAGTGGCTCGCTGAAGTTTAGAATAGGAATGTGTGGTTCTCCCATTTTCTGGGTGAGGGAGAACTAGGGAGGGCATTTCAAAAAAATAAGGTTTCCAAACACTGTTTCGCTGTCTCAAAGCCCCTTCGAGGTCAGGAGGCATACATACTTTGAAGGAAGAATTTGGAACAATCTGGCCCTCCCTTGCTCCCCCTGACTTTGTGTCATCTTTTGAGACCCTCACAAGAATGTGAGGAGGCTGCAAGTGGACTACAGTCGGAAGGGGGAAGCACTCTCCGTAAGGTGCACCTTAGGCTTGGATCTATTTCAAGTGAAAATTGGTGGCTTTCTCTATGTCACCAGCCCCAGAGACATATCAGTGTGTCCTAACCTGATCATTTCCAATAACACGTCAATCTAAGGTGGCCACATCCCAAACACACTGTCACTGGCCTTGAGGCAACCAGACTAGGAAGAGTGAGGGGGCAGGGTTGAAGGTTTGGAGGTGCTCCTTCTTCATGGTGGGGTGTGGTGGGGGTGGTTGTTCTCCAGTGCTTTCTGGAGTCCTAGTAAAGCCAGATAGCCTGTACCACTAGCAGTGCAGAGCCTTCATGTGGGAATGATGGGAAGGGAGGTGAGGGGGGCATTTGTTTCCTTTCTGCATGCTGTGAGTCTTAGGGCTTCAGGAAAATTCAGGCAAGCAAGTCCCCTACCCCATGCTGTTAGGATGCCTTTGCTGGCTCCAATTCACTGCTTTTCTTCCAGCCTCATTTTTCATTCATTCATCTGGGATTAATCACACCCTGTGACCAATACAGAAGGGGAAGAACAGGGCACTGTCCTTGCCTCCAAGGACATAGAGGAAATGGGGGGCAGATGCTAAGGGTAGTGAGTACCATTCACAAAGCTGCCTCTAAGTGGCCTGGTCAGCTGAGGGAAAGGCAGCTAGCTTCTCTGATGGGGAATGGGGATGCAAGTGAGTGGGGGAAGTGCATCAGAAGCCGACTTTGGCACTAGGCCTTGAAGAATAAGGATTTCACAGTGGAAAATGACATTCCAGGCGTTAAGCATGAAGGAACCGTTCTGCAATGAAGAAGGGAGAGCTGCTCTAATTATAACTGACACACTGATTTAAACATTTATTCACTCCAGCCACACAAATACACACGTGCACATGCACTCGCAGCACAAACAGCAGGGTGGGGGCATTCTGGGGACCCCACCTTGAGTTGCAGCTGCAGTCAGTGTAACAGAGAAGACCTTTTCTTGACTGAATATAACATCGAATGTGACACAGTTGTCTACTACACATGCCAATGACCTGTGGTCTGTGGCTGAGGACTGGTGGCAATGCCTCTTGCTTTGTCCAAAGCTGGGGCGGGGGTGGCCAGAATCCCAGGAACACTGGTTGGAAATTAACCAGAGGGGGAGCATAGGATTCACTACTGTGAGGTGAGCGCATGAGACTGGATGGACAGATTGCTCCAGACAGGGCCTTGGACTCCAGCAGGGCTCTGCATTAGAAGTTTGCTGCCAGTGGGTGTGGATGTCACCGGGTGAAAGCAACTCTTCTTTGCAATGCCAAGAAGGAGCTCAGCTGGGCATCTTTAGCAACTGCCACCAGCAGCTAGGAGATGGCAAGGGGACTTCAGAGGTGATGCAGATACTATGGTTGTTAAGAATCTGCTGCTTGGAGTCAAAGAGGTGGCTCAGTGATACAGAGTGCCTATTGCTTTTCAGGAGGGCCCAATTTTAATTCCAAGCATTGGATGGCTTACAACTGCCCGTAACACTAGCTCCAGGGGGTTCAATGTATGGAAACCAGCACACATCAACACACACACACACACACACACACACACACACACACACACACACACACACACAGAGAGAGAGAGAGAGAGAGAGAGAGAGAGAGAGAGAGAGAGAGAGTTTAAAAATAAATCTTTTTAAAAATGAATTATCCGTTTCAGGTCATGGTCTCTGGATGGAAAAGAGAGGACCCATAATGGGTTTCTAGGTTTCCCCAGATGGGACATGATGGCTCATGGCACTGCCTTGGGTCTGTGAAGCATCTCTGCTTCCCTTCAGTAATTTCCAATGACACACAGAAAAGTACCCACAGTATTAATTGTAACTCTGCGCTCGCTCTCTCTTTCTCTCTCCAAACCTAGAGACTTGTATGTATTAGCCAAGCCGAGCAACTCTACCAATGAGCTCTATCCTCAGACCTTGGGCTTTTGTTTTATTTTATATTTTGAAACAGAGTCTCTTTACAAAGCCCAGACCGGCCTTGAACTCATGATCCTACTTGCCTCTACCTCTTGAGTACTAAGATTACAGATGTGTACAATTATACCCAGCTGTCCTTGGACTTCATTCAACTTTGTTATATTCTGCAATGATTGTTCTGACTGAGTCTAGGCAGAAGGCACCATGCATACCACACATGCAGTTCTACTCCCCAGTTCATTAAGATAGGCTGGTGAGGAATTACCACCCCCATTTAATACTTAGGATAACTAGACATGAAAGCCATTAATGCCTGTGTAGGGAACCTGAACCCCATAAATGACACCACCCTTTATTAACATCATTCGAAAGAATAATCAACCCTTAGGCTACAAGATAACAGTTCTCAACTTTGATAGATCAGATTATTGTTTCTGGCTTCCTATCTGAGAGAATGATAGAAACACCCATAGCTTTCTGCCATGGGTGCTGGTAAGGTTTTAATGTTTGTTCTTTTGTTTGTTTGTTTGTTTTTCAACTTGCATAGGCTAGGGTCAACTGGGAAGAAAGAACATCAATTGGGAAAATGCCTACCTCCATCAGATTGGCCTATAGGTATGTCTGGGTGTAGATTTTCTTAATTGATGTGGGAGGGCCCAGTTCACTGTGGGTGGTACCATCCCTAGGCAGGTGGTCCTGGATTCTATAAGAAAGCAGCCTCAGAAGGTCATAGGGAGCAAGCCAGTGAGTAGTTTTCCTCTGCTTCAGTTCCTACCTCCAAGTTCCTATTTCTGCTCCTGCCCTGACTTCCCTCAGTGATGGACAGTGCTAAGCCAAATAAATTCTTTCATGCCCCAACTTGGTTTTGGTCAGTGTGTTGTCACAGCAACAGAAAAAGAACGAGGACACCATGTTACTGGGTTTTTTTTTCTCCACAGTGACAGATATATTTATTACCCTGTCCATGCTGACTTGACTGCAAGACTCTCTGAAGGCAATGGAATGTATATGTGGTGTGAGTGGAGTGTTTCTATGTGCTTTGCATGATCTGACTGGACCTCCTATGCTCCACCTATCACCCCTTGCAGCACTTGCCTTGTACAGTTGTCTGGATAAGATGTGTTTCGCGGATCTGAAGCACATTTACAGTCTAGAGCTGAGTCCAACTGAGCTTGGCTGAAATCAGCTAAATTGCAGCCGACCTGCCGATCTGTGTGTGAGAAAGCCAAATGTTTCCTGTTGGAGGCTACTGAGAGTTGAAGGTTTGTTTATTACTCAGGAGTATCGCAGTGAGAACTGACTAATACATTAACCCGGTTTGTCCTCTAGAATAGAATTTAAAACTCTACCAGTTCTCATGTATAAAGTCCCAGAGCCCCTGACTGAACCTGTCTTGGCTACGGCCCAGGACCCACTATTATTTTACACTCTCCAGAGAACTGTAGGGTTTAGCAAACGTTGAGAACCATGAGTTAAAGCATGCCTATAAGTATTAATCAGGGCCAAGCCTTCACAAAATTATAAACTCTTTAATACATACCAGTGCCCATTCCTTTTTTCTTTAGACTATTCTTTTTTTTTTTTTCATTGTCCTTTATACCTCAGTGTGAATTCAGATAAAGGAGTTGCCTCCCCTGGGGTTATTTGCAATTCAAACATCATCTCTATACTGTGAAATAAAAAGCCTTATCCCATTAAAAGATTGTCGGGGGAAACTGCCAAGAGAACTTTTTGTTGGAGTGGGGGTGGACAAGCCCACCAAATCCAGGAAGCCAGATTTGCTGGAAGCAGGGTAAGGCAAGGGAAGGAGTGGGACTTCTGGCCCTGGGGTGGGAGAGGAGCCAGTCTAGGGCTTCCAGGGACACTAGAAAGTTCAGCTCCTTGTGATCCATATAGTGCACAGAACTGGGTGGGATCCTGCTGTGGTGGTGTGAGGGTACTGTGTGTAGATCCTCAGAATAGTCCATAGGAATGCAGCTGCTGCTCCAGGGAATTGCACAGTGCCTGCTATCCACATCCACAGACCATTTACTGGCTCACAAAACCACTTCTACAGCAAACTAAGGAAACCCCTCCACCACTCTGTGGCCTGGAGTTCTCTCCTAGCTGTTCCTCCTGCCCCCTGTGGCTCCTAGGGATCCAGCCACCCATCCTTTGTGCCCATAACCCCAAAGGACTGCCATTACCCTGTCAGGCAACAGACTTTGATTATCTGCAACTGGGCCCAGACCTTTAACTCACAAACCCCCCTTTTATGCTGGCTTTAAGGAGGCCCACGTGGGTCTGGCAGCTCTCCATTTTCATCCTTACACACAGAAGGCTTATTTCATATTGCTTGGTGGGATGGCATGCCTCAGTGGTGACTCATACTTCCAAAGGGAGCCTGAGTGAGTCCCTTGCCCTTCTCTAAATGAAGAAGGGTGAAAGCCCACGGCATAGCACTAGTTTGTTTCTCCAAAGTTCAAACATGGCAGGAGATGGCACAGCATTCATGGCATTTAGGAATGCAGTCTCCAGTGCTGGTCCTGCTATGTATCTTGTTTCCTTTCTTTCAGGATAGGTGCCTGTGGTGGCACTTGAAATGGGGCTAGTATGTGCCCCTGCCCAGGTCCATTATGGTGAAGGACAGGCTGATACAGGCTATGGACGTGGTGCTAGGTCTTCAGTGTTTTCAGGGGAGTCTGAGATAGAGACTCTAAAATCTTTCTGGAAAGGCTAATGTCTAATGACTCTTATTTCATGGCCATTTCAGCCCAATGAACATCCACTCAGAAGGACCACTCTATTTCTAGATTTTTCTTGGTGGACTCTTTGGTTGGAATGTCTCTGCTAGCAGCATCCACATTCTTTTGTGACTTTGTAATAAACTCACACCTTCTTTGCTTTTTCTTTATTTTTCATCCTGTTCCAAGGGATCAGGATGTTGTTGATCACCAGTTAAAAGAGGTCACGGTGTCCTTGACACTCAGGGACTGGTCACTGAGGTCCAATACACTCCAATTCTGCTTGATTTGAGACAACAGTTCTTGGAACTATGGCCACAAAGTCCATGGAAGCCATCAGGAAATGCCCCTAATTTTTAGCAATCATCCTTTCATGTAGTTAAATTCTGTTCTCTGTCATTAGAAGGATATGCTGAGGAGAATTAATTCTCTGTGGGTGGGTGTGCAAATGCACATACAGATGTGTGCTGGGTGTGTACACACATGAATGGAGGAAAGGTCTCTGATGATCTTGGGTCTCATTTCTCAGAAAATGTGACCCTTGTTTTTTTGTTATTGGCTTGGAGCTCCCTGATATGGGTAAGCTGCCCGGTCAGCAAAGCCCAGGGCTCCACCAGTCTCCTCCCCAGCTCTAACATTACAACAGTGTGACACCACACTTAAATTTTCTTTTAAAACGTGGCTTTGGGAAATTGAATGGGGGCATTCGTGCTCGCAAGGCAAGCATCTTACAGACTGACCCATCTCTCCAACCCTGAGGAGAATTAATTCTTGTTAATGGGAGATCTGAAAAATGACTGGATAACACATTTGAAATCACCCAACAATAAAGGTAATTATGACTACAGCAAAACAATTGGGCACTATTTATTCTAAATGCTTGTTTACCTTCTTTGCCATTGAACTTAGAGTATGGGTTATTGGCAAATGGAAAATTTCCTAATTTGAGCTTTGCTTCTTAAATGATCCTCTGTAAGAAGAACACAGAGAAGGTCAGACGCATGCTGCAGGTGGGAGCACAAACAAGGAGCAGAGAGACCAGGAAGAGGAGCCTTGTCACACTGCTATTCATTTTAAGACCCTAGTAGAAGCTTATGTTTTGTTCTTCTCTTTATCTAGTAATAACATCTCAATTATCACGGAGAAATGCGTTCCCATCCATTTCAGGCCACGAGATGCTTTGGATGGATGTCCATATACTCAGTGCTGGGGAAATCACAGGGTTTGAAGCATCAGTAGAGCCCAAACCCTGTGACTTGTTCACAGGACTGGCACTTGACAGAAGCCTGCCAGTGGGCACTAATTCTAGGATGGTGATTGGAGGAGCTTCTTGAACAAGGATGCATTTTTAAATTTTATTTATTTATTTACTTACTTACGTACTTACTGACTTTTTTTCAAGACAGAGTTTCTCTGTGTGGGCCAAACTGTCCTGGAACTTGCTTTGTAGATTAGGCTGGCCCGGACCACACAGAGCACTGCCTGCCTCTGCCTCCCATGCTGAAGCTCTATTTTTGTCTCAGGGATGGAGTGTAGAGCTTTCACTGGGATTATCTTCAGAGAAGCCTTCCCGACAATGGCACCAACATGGGAAAGGAGAGCCAGCAAGTGAAAGAGAGACGAGAGAAAGGATGGACCTTAACAAGGTCACATCTGTCCCCTCCCCTCTGAGTAAACTACTTCTGAAATCAACTATCCCTAAGCTTGTAAGTGGTATGAACCAATCACCTCACCCTCTTGAGGTCTTTAGAGTTGATGTTTGGTCACTTCGAAGCTTCATCTGGTGTGTGATGCTGGATGGTCAGCCTCCCTAGGAAAGGATATGTGGGGAGATGGTGATGGAATGGCCTTAGTTTCTTGAATTACATTTCCCAGGAGGTTGATGTTGTGTGACTGACTGACTGAGGAGGCCTAGGGAAGCTGAGCCTCTGAGCTAGCCTGTTACCTTGGTGCCTTCAGTGAATTACAACTCTCAGAAACTCCTTATGCAATCTCTTAGGATGCTGATTCTGCAGGTTGGTGCATGTTGCCTGTCATGGGAAACAGTAGGTGGTGGAAAAATGGAGCACACTGGAGTTTTTCCTCTAGTGGTGCTCCATTTGCTATGTAGCTGCCCTGCTGTCCCACGAGCCCAGGCTAACCACGTAGAGGACTCACATGAAAGAGAACCACAACCCCTGTGTTCAGAGTCAGCAACACTGACACCTAGTGTGACTCTGAGCGAAGCCACCATGGCTATTCTAGCCATAATTAGACCTCTACTGATTTCCTCTCTGGGTGTGACCCCAGCTGTCAAGTCAGCCCATAGGACCCTGAGAGAAACAATTTCTCAATGTTGGGTGGTTTGTTGGATGACAAGAGAGGGTGAATGAGAATGAGGGACCTCCTAGTTCCACCAGGCTTGATGGCCTGCCTCACCCACAAAGGCTAAGGGTTAGGAGAAGGGGCTCTGAGTGAAGGACGGGAATTCATTGTACACGCAGTAAAGCTTGCTTGGGCTGTGTCATTTGCTAAGTTTGCAGGGAAAGTTCGAGAAGGCCAATGAGACTCCATATAGGTTAGCACTGCCCTTGAGG
Source organism: Mus musculus (assembly GCF_000001635.26). Lineage (NCBI taxonomy): Eukaryota > Metazoa > Chordata > Mammalia > Rodentia > Muridae > Mus > Mus musculus. The sequence goes on along the minus strand of NC_000086.7, from coordinate 11,483,827 downwards.
ATTTTGTTTCTATGTGTTTCCAGTGTGTGGTTGCCCGGGGAGGAAGGGGGATGTGATGGTCCCTGCTCATTGACACGAGATGGGGGTGGTACGCCTGTGTCGATGAGCGGGGACCATCACATTCCCCTTCAGAGGAAAAGCATGGCGTCTAGACGTGCTCTTCCCCAAAGGCCAAGCCACTAGGAGAGATTGGACTTAGAAGATTTTTGAAGTCACCTAAAACCTTTTTCCCATTTTATGAGTGAATTTTAAACAAGTGAATAGCGAAGAAGAGCCATGAAGCATATTGGAAGGACTCTACCAGGAGGATTTTAAAAATAGAACAATGTCTTCTACATTAAATTTTTTCCTGATAATTCTTTAATTCTTTTTTATTTTTATGTGCATTGATGTTTTTCTTGCATGTCTGTCTGTCTGTCTGTCTGTCTGTCTGTGGGCATTGGATTCCATGGAATAGAAGTTACAGACAGGTGTGAGCTGCCATGTGGCGCTGGGACTTGAACCCGGGTCCTCTGGAAGAGCAACCAGTGAGTGTCCTCAACCACTGAGCCATCCTTCCAATCCATGTCTTCTATATTTTATGTGTACTAATGAGATGTTTACAAAGTTATCCACTAGTTAATTGGCTGGGGGAGGGGAGATGTGCATGTCAGCCGACAGCTGTCAAGGGTTGGCTTTCACCTTCCACTTTACAGAGGTAGAGTAGTTCTTGCTTCCTACTACAGGCTAGCTGGCCCTGAACTTGTAACAGACTCTGCAGCCTCCACCTCCTGCCTTGCTGTAGGACTTCTGGGATTACAGTTGTACACCTCCACATTTGGTTTAAAAAATGGGATCCAGGCATCAAACTCTGGATTTTCAGGCTTCTGGAGCAAGCACTTCTACTCATTGAGCCATCTCGGCAGCCCCAGAGCAGTGTGTATCGGGTGCCGAGCCACATGCTGGGGGCTCCCTCCCATTCAGCCCTCGTTTCGATTCCTATAGGCAAAGGACAAGATAGCTGCATGGGTAGTTACATCAATTGGAAAGAGACTTAGGTTGGGTTTCTGAAGAAGCCCATAGTCTGAGTCAGGACCTGAGTGCACATGGTAAAATGAAAAATGTTGGCCTCAGAAAATGCCAGCAGGAAGTGGGGGCAGGAAGGGATGGAGAAGGGAGAGGAAGCAGGGCATTCTTGCAGGCAACTGGAACTTAGTCTTACTGGGACATGATGGGAAAGAAGAGGGAATACACATCAGGCTTTCCTACCCTCATTTTAAAGGAGCCCCAATTGGCTTTCAGAATGCTCCTCAGACTGAACTCTGTCCCCCCTCCACCCCTTTTCTAATCAGTGTAAAGTAGAGGTTGCTCCCACGGCTTGAGAGAGCCCGAGGGTTTCCAGCAGGTTCTTCCAGTACGAACTTGGCAGCTTACAAAGGAATAGCCAACAAGTGCAAGTGCACGCAGCAGGCAGTGGCAGCCTTGGCTCCAGTAAGTACTTGGTGGGGGTGGCGTCATCTCAATGGAAAATGGTTAGAGCTGCAGTTTGAACCTGGTGGCTCGCCTCCAAGTGTGTGCCTTTGACCCTGGTGCTCCTCAGCATCAAGGCTGGTGGAAAAGAGCAGACAGAGACAGCTCCTTTTCTGATGACCCATTTAAAATGGTGTTAACATAATTATTCATTCAAACACGGACAAAGCCACAGCTTGCACACCTTGAAAGGACACAGGCCCAGAGTCTGTAAAATAAATACATCCTGACATGGCCTGGGCAGCTGCTTTAGAAGAATACTCCCTGCAGATGCTGCCTGCTGCTCTGAAGCTGCTACTGCTGCCCTGGCTCTGCCCCGGCTTGGTACTGCTGCCCTGGCTGTGCCCTGGCTCGGTTGGACAGCATCCCCCAGGACAGGTCCATCCGAGGGGAGTGAGACCAAAGGGCTATGGCAGTTTCTCTTCTTGCCAAGTGTGGTAAGTAGCACCATGATAGAAGCCTTTGGTGGGCTGCCATGGCCAATTGTTCTGCCAAGACTCACTGCTCCTATCCTGTCCCCAGCTTGAGAGATGAGCAGACACTATGGAAGGAAAACAAGGAACAGGGACTCTGGTTTGCTAGAAACCCCAGAGGGACTCGGGGAAGGTGAAACTGGATGGAGGCTGAGATGAATTTGGTTTCTCTTGAGAGAGGCTTTCCAAGATGGCCTCAGGCTATCATGAACCTAAAAAAAAAAAAACGGCCACTGAGTGGGTGGCCCCTCATGGGCTATGGTAGAGAACTTGAGTGAGGCACTAGAGGTCCTGAGCAGTTGCAGAACCTCAGGGCTGGCAAGGCTGCTGGAGAACTACAGCCTGACCTTTATTCCCTCAGAGAGAAACTGAGGCTCAGTTGCTTAGTGGCTCAATAGCAGGAATTCTAATTGATGGAAGGGACTTGAGATGTAGCTCAGATGGTAGAGTAACTGCCTAGCATGCATGAAGTCCTGGATTTGATTCCCTAGCACCACATAAATGAGGCATAGTTGTAGATGCCTGTAATCCCAGCACGCAGGAGGTAGAGGTAGGAGGATCAGAAGTTTAAGGTCACCCTTGGGTATATAAAGAGTTTGAGGCTAGCCTGGGCTGCTTCATAAGACCTCATCTCAATAACCCTTCTGGTTAATCTTATGACAACTTGACACAAACTAGAGTCATTTTGGAAGAGGGAACCTCAGTTGAGAGAATATCCCCTAATAGATTGGCCTGTGGGCAAGCCTGTAGGAGGTGCTGTGGCCCAATGGGTGATGTGAAAGACCCAGCTTACTCTGGCCAGGGCCACCCCGGGGCTTGGCTTCTATAAGAGAGCAGGCTGAGCAAGCCATGGGAGCAAGCCAGTAAGCAGCATCCCTCCATGGCCTCTGTACCAGTTCCTGACTCCAGGTTCCTGCCCTGATTTCCTTTGATGATGGATTATGGTGTAGAAATATAAGCTAAAATAAACCCGTTCCTTCTCAAGTTGCTTTTGGTCGGTGTTTTATCACAGCAATAGAAAACCTAACTGAGACAATTACATGAAAAAGTAGTGGCTGATGATGGAGCGACCAAGCAGAATCAAAGTGGCTTCCATCTCCCCTTCACTGCAATCAGCTTAGCTTGGCCCCTCCTCCCCTCCCTCTTTTCCCTTTTCTTTTTTGCCTCTCTTCTATCTTCCCTTCTTTTTTTGCCTATCCTTCCCCTCCCTCCTGAGTGGAAGACACTAGTTTCCTCAGCACTGAATTTCGAGTAGGGAGGAACAATGTCACCCAGGGCTCTGGCAACATGCGTTCTTTGAAGCAAGCTCATCAGTCTGACGAAGAAATAGAAACAGAGAGCGGATCTAATCTATTGGCCTGTTTTTCTAATTACCAGATTGATTTACAGAGGAATCTCCCCAGGAATTTGACTTCTCTGCAAGGTCTTTGCAAGCTCTAAATTTGTTCTCTGAAAAAAGCCCCCACGAAATCCATACAGATTTGGGGTAACTGGGGTCCTCTAATCAGGACCCAGAGCTTATTTGTTTTCTAATGGAATCTGAATAGAATTTAATGCACAGCCATTCTGCGTGGAGCGCATTCATAATTTTAATTAACAAATTAGGAGCTATTTTGCTCCCCTTTGAACGGCAGTCATGTGGGCCTGCTTCCTTTTCGGCCAATTTAGTCAACTCGGATGATTTTAATTACAACAGTCACGAGCACCAGAAATTCCTGCGTCTGACAGATTCGCGACCTGGTCCATTGACTCTCATTTAAAAGCAAGTTCTCCATGAACAGAGATCTCCGAGGGGGCTGGTGGGTGTCGGGAGGCGGGGTGGGGGGTGGGGGCTGGGCTCTATGCCCTGGGGCACAGGCAGAGAAGAGCCTCATTTTCCATTCTGAGACCCATTAGTCATGATTAGGAGGTGGGCAGTTGTGCCTGGCCCTGCCTTCGCAGCGTGAAGAAGCACAGAAGTGAGTTTTCCTTGCATGGACATGGAGCCAAGCAACCCCTTTACTCAGAAATTTGGCCTGGCTCCCACGCTTCTCAGACATTGACATGCCCGGAAATCCCCAGGGGTCTTGTTAACAGGCACATTCTGGTTTAGTATGCTTCTGTGTTGAGGGTGTGGCCTGAGGTTCCTGCTTGCAGCCAGCATGCCAGTGTTGTCTGTCCTCGGACCACATTTTGAGTAGCAATAGATTTATCTGGTGTATGTATTTCCAAAAGGTTTCAGAACCCAAAGGGGACCTAGTTCCTTGAAACACACTCCCATTGTCTGTGGCAACAAGGGATGGTGACTCTGCTCTATGATACTGCTTGTAACCCAAGGAGCCTGTGCCTTTGAGTCTATAGGGGCCTCCACTCAGGTGCAACCTGGTTCTTGATTTTGCTGTGGTAAAGAATTTCAGGGTGAGTCCGTATGAAGCTGAGTTGCAGTTTCTTTAGAGATTTAAATTTCTGTGTATGCCCCCAAGTCCTACGGCACACACGTGGCGGTCAGAGGACACCTTGCAAGAGTCAGGTCTCTCCTCCCACCACGTTGGTCCCGTGGGATGAACTTAGGCCATGAGGTTTGGCGACACACACTTTTACCTGTTGAGCCATCTTGCTGGCCCAACTAAGAGATTTTGTTTTTTAAATGCAGATTTGAAGCATCAGAGATAAAAGAATGAGAAGCGATAGGAAGAAATTTAGACATATCTGTGCAGGAATATGGCCATCTTAAAAAAAGAGCAGCTAATTGCTTCTAGTTACTTAGTAGTAACTAGAGAGAATGTGTTGATGGATTCAGAAACTTGGCACCTGGGGTGCTGAAGCATCGGAGACCCCCTAATTTCTTCCTGAGCACCTTTTCTATCTAAGGGATGTTTCTGAGCTTGGGAGGCCTCCGAAGTAGCTTTGGCTGACCAGTATACAAACCTAGGCACAAAGGGCCTTTGAGAGAGCCTGCTGACCTGGGGACTCTGGGCAAAGTCAGAGTCATGGGAAAGGGGAAGGTTGATTGCATCGGAAAAGTCAGTTGGAGGCAGAGAGTACATTCCAGAACCTTCTGTTCTTAGCTTTCTCTGTGGTAGCACAGTGCATGGTGAATTCACAAATCCGAGCGATCCCAAGCACACACTAGTCCCTATAGGTTGCTATAAAAAATAACTAGTCCTGAGTTGGGCAATGGTGGCACGTGCCTTTAATCCCAGCACCTGGGAGGCAGAAGCAGACAGATCTCTGTGAGTTCGAGGCCAGCCTGATCTACAGAGTGAGGTCCAGGACAGCCAGGACTAGAAAACCTGTCTTGGAAAAAAAAAAACAAAACCAAACCTAACCAAATCAAACCAAACTGGTCCCAGCCCACCCTCACCTGCTGTGGATATGTCTGAGACATTTATGATATGTTGACAGTTTGAACCCTAACACATAGCTGGCTGATGGGTTACAATTAAGACAGCTAAGCCCAGCCTCCTCCTTCTATCCCATTGTCATATTGTTTAAAGTGGTCTCAGCAAAGTGAACATGTACACATTTGGGGTAGGAATTTTAAACTAGGATGCCATCACCCCAAGAGAGATAGATGGCCAGAAAAATAAGAAAGAATAACAGCTGTCCATATGAAGAGACAATTCCAAGTTTACTTGGCTGTGGATCCAAATATGTCTGTGTCATAAGCATTTTTATGACAGTTTAATGGGGCTTGATTTTTGAACATGATATGTTTGTTGGTTGATGGTTAATATGGTGATGTGAAAACAGTATAGTGGCTATATTAAGTAGAGTATTCTTTCTAGAATTATAGTGAAGTCCTTATAGAGGAATTGAGTTGATGTCTGGGCTTTGCTTTAGAATTGTAAAGGAACAGAAGTCAGTGAGACTTCAAAACATTGATCATCATTGACAATTATTAAGAGTTGAAGAATGGGTCTAGGGAAGTTCGTATTTGGTTGGAGCACATGTCCCAAGTTATACATGCTGGAAACTTGATCCCCAGGGAAGCAATATGGGAGGTGATGGAGCTTTTAAGGAGTGGGACTTAGTGGAAAGTAAGTAAGGTTACAGGGGCCAAGTCATTGTTCTCAAAAGGAAAGAGTTTAGTTCTCAGGGGAACCTAGTCAGTCCTCTGGAGAAGGTTGCTATACAAAGCAAGACAAGTAACTGCTTTTTCCTGGATTCCTATCTCTTTATTAAAAATCTGCTTTCCATAACCCTCTTATGATGCAATCTGCCACTAGGTGATAGAGTTAAGGGGACCCCCTCCCCGAGTCCAGAAGGAACTGGTCTCATGCTTGTTGACCTTCATATTGTGAGTTTAATAAACCTCTCTTCATTATTGGTTACCCAGCATCCAGCATCTTGTTAAATCAGGAGAAGAGATGGATATACCATCTTATATCACTTACACATTAGAATGAGAAAGGAGAAAAATGATCAGAGTGAGATGAGCCCATCTGAGTATACTTTTGCAATACATTATGTGGGAAGTGAATACGGTTTCATTTTGTTTCTTTTTGTTGTCCTGTTTTTGAAAGAGATGGGTCTTGATTTTAAACTCAAAATAACCCTTCCTTGGCCTCCCAAGTTCTAAGATTTTAGGTATGTTTCATCACAACCAGCATTGTATAGCTATTTCTTCATGATCCCTGGAAGGAAGGTATGGTGAGCCCCCCTGCCCCCAACCTCACAAGAAAGTTACAAGAACCTTCAAGAGATGTATCTTTCCTTTGGTTAAATAAGCAATAAGAATTTACCTTGAGAAAGGAGACTCTTCAGTGGGAGCTGCCTTCTCAGTTTGGCAGACTGCTCTAAGGATGGAGTTTTCATGAGCCATTACCCATGCTGAGGTGGGCACTTTGGTGATTCAGTTGGCTGACTCATTGAAGCTCCTATAAATAACCCCTCACCCATGTTCCCATAAGTAACCTGAATAAACTCATTGGCTTACTAAGCTAAACTTGTGTGGAATTGTTTCTTTGGTCATCCTGGGATCATGTCTATCTAGGGTAAATAGACATTTGTTTCTATCTCTTCATGAAAAAAATCATTACAACATCCAGTAAGACTTCACTTTTGAAAAATGTGTGAGTTTTTGCTATCTTAGTCTTTGTAGAGAGAAAAACCCCAATCTATTTCTGATATCCTTATGACTTATGTATTGTGTCTGTCTGTAGATATTCTTCTGGTTGAGTAGGGTTTTGGGGACTACTGTATTGAATTGTTTGAACCCTATCCTAACCCATAGCATGTACACCAGCTACTGCAAGCAGACTGGGACCCTGATTTTGAAAGTGTTCCAGATGGGATTCTGAGTTGAGAAAGCAAGCTAGACCATGTTCATCAGAACCATAGATGACCAAGTATTTAGCTTCCAACTGAGTTGAACAAGGAATGGGAATGGTAGAGATGAAGATAATCATGTGTCTGTAATAGTTGCTCAGGATCACCAAGGTTCTTAACAATAGTGTTGGTGTCAAAAATAAACCAGCACCTGCATTAACAGTTAAATAGATCCCAGAGCTGGGCTATCACTTCATGGAACTGATATTTTGAAGTAGGTGTCACTATTATTCCTATTTCCCAGTTGAGAAAACTTTGCCTTGAAAAATGTAATCAAGGGAGAGGAAGATGTCTTAATAGGAAAAGGTACTTGGTGACCCCTGCCTGATCCCTGGAACCCATACAATGGAAGGAGAAAACAGATTTCTGAAAGTTATCCTCAAACCTACACATATATGCTATGGTATTCTCACCCACACATATACATACACTAAAACAAACAAACAAAAAAACCCAAATGGAATTAAAAGGAGTTTAATCAGTGTCTAATCAGTTTTGCTCCACTCCTGATAAGGAATGACACCCAGGCCCATCCAATGTTAGGTCTTTCTTGAATGAGCTGGGTCTTCTCTTCTTTAGTAGGAGACCATTTCTATAAGGTTCTGGTTGAATGTATCATAATTAAAAAATGAAATTGGGCAAATAAAAGGAGCAGAAAATAATGACTAATGTCATTGTGTGTCATTGTGTTTGGACTTGGTAGGACTGTAGACAACATTGTCCTTGTTTGGGTGCATTTGTTCTCCAGTAAAGCCAAGCAAAGAAAACCTGCTGACCCTCACTTCAAATTGGCCTCACTCAGTTTCACTGGTAGCAAAGATCACTTTTGGTAGTTGGGGACTTTTCTGGGGTTTTCCAACAGAGATATTTCCTTAGTCCTTTTGCTCTGTCTACTGTTGCTAGGAATCAGATTAGTTTAACTCCCTTGAAGGGTTGTTCAGTTATAGCCACTAATACGAAGTCAAAATTGACCAATAAATAAATAATTCTGAATGGAGAGCTGTGAAACTTGCAAAGAATCACTAAAAAGTAAAAAAAAAAAAAAAAAACAAAAGCCAAAACCCAAAAACCATAAGGCAAGCTATTCCACCTATAGGTATAGTTGCCAGGGGATATCCAGAATAGAAGATTGATTCATAATGCTCCCCAAACTTGACACAATCCCAAGTATCAAATGACATAAAGATATGGAAACAAACCAGAATATTACACAGCAACAAAAAGGAAAGCCTATGGATGAATCTCTTGGAAAAATGTTCAAAGTAGAAGTTGGATATGAAAGAGAATATGATGTCTGATATCTTCAATTTATATGAGGTTCTCCTACAAAATTTATCTGCAGGGATAAGAATCTAAGCTGCGGTTGCTTTTAGGAGTAACTTATTGGGGATGGTCACAAGGGAGGTTGCCGGATTGTTGGTCAAAACGCTTATCTTCCCCAAATACATTAGTTTTATCTTTTTTTTTTTTAATTTGAGAGACTATTTCAGTTCCTTCTCCAATAGCTTAATGTTCTTGCTCTCAAACAAAAGCATTCACTTGAGATAGTTTAAGCAGAAAGAGATTTATTAAAGAATATTAAATGGCTAATGAGCCATAGGGAGGGCCAAACATCTGGCCGTGGCTGCTTTGGAGCCAGGGCAGCATAGCCAGGATCACGACAAGGAATGCACACCTGCAACAAGTGAACTGGCTTCCTAAAAGCACCCTGACCTTGGCCTAGAACATCAGACAAGAGAATAAGCTCAGCCTCGGAGGTCCCAGCCAGAATGTTTCGGTCCCTTCTGTTAGAAGACTGCTGTCACTTGTAGGTCTGCTGCTGCACATAGTTCCCAGTGGAATCCAGATCTTACAATGTGATGGACTGGTGGAACAAAGATCGTGTGCCTAACCTCTGATTACAGAGGATCCTGGGGACGGAAATCTGTAAATTTCAGCCTCTGAAATAAATAGAAGAAAGTCAAGCTGAAAATCTGTCTGAACCACTATGCTCCACTTTTGCTTCTGTCTTTCTTTCTTTCTTTCTTTCTTTCTTTCTTTCTTTCTTTCTTTCTTTCTTTCTTTCTTTCTTTCTTTCTTTCTTCTCTCTCTCTCTCTCTCTCTCTCTCTCTCTCTCTCTCTTTCTTTCTTTCTTTCCTTGAGACAGGGTTTCTCTGTGTAGCCTTGGCTGTCCTGGAACTCACTTTGTAGACCAGGTTGGCCTCGAACTCAGAAATCCACCTGCCTCTGCCTCCCAAGTGCTGGGATTAAAGGCGTGCACCACCACGCCCAGCAGTTTCCTTCTGTTTTACAATGGGATTTGAGTAATAGACACCAGAGAAGGAGTACTTTAATGGTTTTTCACCCCCAAAAAGGTGGCTGGATACCTGTTTCTGTCTTCTCCATTTTCTCCTTAAAATTCTATTTATTATTATTGTGGATGGATGGGTGATGTGTATGGCTATGAAGGTGGGTGGTTAGGGACAACTTTGTGAAGTCAATTTTTCTCTTCCATCCTTCCATGAGTTCTAGGAATCGAACTCATGTCATCAGGCTTTGTAGCATTTGACTTCACCTGCTGAGGCATCTCGCAGGCACATTTCAGCAGTCTTTTCCACATTTGGCCCTGCAGATCTCTCTCCCATGCCCTGAGGCAGGCCTCAGCTGGCTTCAGATGAATTCTCTCCCATGATTAGAGAGGAGACTGAAATCACTGATTCTGAAAACACAGTAGAACCATGAGCCAAATTTCACCCACAAGAGAGAAATAAGAATGACTTCCAAGATACCACAGGGGACTTCTACAGATGTGTTCTGCTATTTCCTGAAAAATCCAGAGTTTTTGTGACTTATATGATATAATTTTAGCCGAAGTTCACCAACGCAGAAAAGTGGCTACATTTGTTGTTGTTGTCATGCTTTTATGGGGTTGGACTGTATTTGTATGGGAGCAAAGGTGGGCCATGGCTTGTGGATAGGAACTGATTTGTGGTGGGCAACCTCCTGGGAAGAAGAGAGGAATCCCCATTTACCTCTAAGAGGGGGCTAGTTTGAAGGAGAGAATACTGTGGAAAAGGCCAGCCAGGTGGCTCAGACCAGAGACCGTGGGATTGAACACCACTGGAAACATGACTTCCTCACCAAGGGACTTGGAAGAATGCTTTTGGAGGGCTTCAAGGATTCAGATGCTGTAGAAATGAAGAAAGCAATGATACTCTCACTCTGGGGAAGTCATGGAGTGGAGAAGTTGTCTCTCTCTCTCTCTCCCTCCCTATCTCTCTCTCTCTCTTTACTTATTGATTTTAATGGAGAACCTGTATCTCTCTCTCATTCTCTCCTCTCTCTCTCTCTCTCTCTCTCTCTCTCTCTCTCTCTTTACTTATTTATTTTAATGTATATGAGTACATTGTAGCTATCTTGAGACATACCAGAAGAGGGCATCAGATCTCATTACAGATGGTTGTGAGCCACCATGTGGTTGCTGGGAAGTGAACTCAGGTCCTTTGGAAGATCAGTCAGTGCTCTTAGCCATCTCTCCAGCCCCTGAGCCTGCTTTTTATACAACCCAGGGCCACCTGCTCATTTATCAAGAAAATTTGCCACAGATTTGCAACAGGCCAATCTGATGGCAGTATTGTCTTAGCTGAAGTTCCCTCTTTCCAGATAATTCTAGCTTGTGTCAGGTTCACAAAAAAATCTAACCAGGACTACCTGGTGAAAATGTTGCCGGATTAAAACTCTTTTAAGTTGGCCTGCTTCTTTCAAGATCTCAGCTCCACTTTCAAGGTCCCCTCAGCTCTACTGTCCTCCCCACAGTGAGGCACAACACAGGCTTTTACAGAAATTGGTTATTTCAAAAGAGCAATGCTGTCTGTTGGAGTTACTTTTCCTGTTGCTGTGACAATAAAAGACTCTCACCAAAGCTACAGGAGGAAGGAAGGGTCTCCTTTGGCTCAGTTTCAGGGTGTGGTCCATCATGTGCATAGGGAGTTGTCACAGGGTCTCCCCACTTTGAGGAAGCATCTCACACTGCCTCTGAAGTCCAACAGAGAGTGACGAAGGCTTGCACCTACCTTGTTTCCTCCCTTTTATGCACTGTGGGGGCCCCAACCCAGACAATGCTGCTGCTCTTATTTAGTCTGAGTCTTCCTACTTCAGTTAAACTAATCTAGATAATCCCTCATGAGCATGACTGGAGGCTCCTGCTCCCAGGTGACTTTGGATTCTGTCAAGTTGACAATCAATCAATGCACTCTCCGAGTGATATGAGGATAGTTTTTGGTTGCAAGAAACTGAAAGACAAACCAAATCTGGCTCTAATACTGAAGATATCAAAGAAGTTTGATTACATGGTTGGCTAATTGCACTCTCCAGACAAGTCATAAAAGAAATGGAAGATTTCTCTACCTTTCCATTCCTTATCTGTTGTGGTGGTTTGAATGAGAATGACCCCCCATAGGCTCATATGTTTGAATTCTTGGTCCCTAGTTGGTGAAACAGTTTCTGAAGGATTAGGCATGTGGCCTTGTTGGGGTTTTTTGTTTTTGTATTTTGTTTGTTTGTGTGTGTGTGTGTGTGTGTGTGTGTGTTTGTTTTGGCTTTTTGGCTTTTGGCTTTTTTGGCCTTTTCAAGATAGGGTTTCTCTATGTAGCCCCAGCTCTATCTACATAGAGTCCTGGAACTCACTCTGTAGACCAGGCTGGTTTCAAAATCAGAAGTCCGCCTGCCTCTGCCTCCCGAGTGCTGGGATTAAAGGCTGGAGCCACTGCCACCTGCTGCCTTTGAGCTTTTAAAAGCCCCATTCCCACTTGAGGTAACTGATATTTTAAAAACATTTATATTTAGAAAAAAATAGGAAACTTACAGAAAGTTACCTAAACAGTGAGTGTGCACTCACACGTGTGTATGTATATGTGTGTGCATGCCTGTGTGTAATGTGTCTGTTTATATGTGTGTTCATATACATACAAATCATTAGTGTCCAACAATTGCAACTTTCCTGAGTCCTGTTTTCTTTCTGCATGCGTGGACTCACCACACCCACCCACGCTTATTATTGTTACTATAGGCTGAAGCCAAAAGGGATTCTCATTTCAGATTTGAGGAATTTTGTTACATTTTTATCTGTATAATGGGATATCTTCTGAAGGAGACCCAAGTCTAAATGCAAAATTCAAATATGCATCATATATACCTTATATACATAGCCTGAAGGGCATTGCATACAATAATTTTGTGCTTTTTTTCCCCCTGAGACAAGGTCTCAGGTAGTCTAGGTTGGCCTCACATTTACTGTGTAGCAAGTATGACCCTGAAATTGGATCCTTCTACCTCCTGAAGGACTAGGAATCCAGGCATCCACTACCAAGCCTAGAACTTCTTGCATGTTAGGCAATCACACTGCCACGTGAGCCACAACCCGGCCCTGCAATTGCATTTTGATTCTGAACCATCACAGGAGGCCAAGGTGTGGGATTTTCCACTTGTGCTACATTTAGTATGAGTTTAGTATGAAAGGGGTTTCAGACTTGGGATGTTTGGGTATGATTCTGATTGTTTAAATGTGACAAAACCTTAGATACACTCCTAAATTGTAGTCAACATAACATTTAAATTCTAAATGATTTTGCTCTGACCTCTTGGGAGCATGCGCATTCTTCTATGTAGCTACCGTACAATGAGCGAATGCAGCAAGTCTGACACTGATTTAATACTGCCACTGACTATGCAGACCTTATTGAATATCGCCATTTGCCCCAATCATACGCTTTAGACCATTGTTAGTCTTTTGATGCAGGCTCCAAACCAGGATCGCGCATCGAATTTAATCAGAGACCTTTCAAAGCCACGATTGGGGTCGGGGTCTGTGTTCTCAGAGCCAAGGGTTCCAGAAAATTCACCTCTGGGTAATTAGTCCCTCTTCAAGTTGACAGCCACGAAAGACTTTCAACTTTTCAAAAACTTTTGTCTCGGCTTTCATCTGCCTTGATCCTTACATCAGCCCTGGGAGGGAAGTAGGGCACAGGTCAAAGTCTCCATTTTATGGATGAGGAAACAGAGATGCACAGGGTCACTCTGCAGGTTCAAGCTGGGAGATTCTGTCACAGCTCCTAGCTTTGCCTAAATCTCCAGCCTTTTCCTGCAGTCCCCAGCAGATAAAGGACCAGCAGCCAAGAGCTCAGCTGGGTCTCCTGCCTGCAACTGAAATCACCTCTTTTTGTGTCCCAATTGGCAGGTGTCCCTCTGGAGCCAGGGATGAGGTAAGTCCCTTTCTCACCCAGCAGTGTTCCCTAGTGTCTTGGCTTCTCTAGATTTACTATGGCTGCCCTATGCAGATCCCGTTGGCTGTTACCACCTAGATCCAGAGTGTTCCTGAGCCCCTACTCCCTTGTGCAAGGGCTTTCTCAGAGTTTCAAAAGAAGAGAAGTAGTGCCCCTCCCTGGGAAGAAACCCTAGCTCACACATTGAGCTAGCTCCTGCTACCCTCAGGTGGACTCATTGGGGCACACATCCCTAAGTGTAAGCTTGCCTAGTGCCAGGCTAGGAATTAGGATGTGTATGCATGTGTGCACAGGTGTATGTGTGTGGAGGGCTGAAACAGACAGTCAAGCATCTTCCTCAACCTCTTTCCATGTTATTTTCTGAGGGAGGGTCTATTATCAATCTTGGAAATCATCAGTTTGGCTAGATAGACTGACTAACAAGCCCGAGACTCACCTGTCTCTGTTCCTAGCACTGAGATCATAGGCATGCATTTCAACATGCCTTTTACACGGGGGTTGGGGGATTGAACTTGGGTCCTTATGTTTGCAAAATAGTCACTTTAACAATTAAGCAATCTCTTCATCCCTTGTTTCTAATCACTTTGCAATAAGTACAAAAAAATGAGAGTAAGCATTTGAGACCATCTGTATTAATTTTATAAGGTGGTTATAGATTTCTTAAATTGAATAATAAAGAATTGGGGCTCAGGTGATTTGTATTTTTTTCCAATAACTCTTGTTTATAGTATATTCAAATGTAGTAGGGGTATATTCAAGTGTAGTTTGGAATTTAAGAAGAAAATGACTAATTCTTTAACAAAGATTGTTTCAGAGCTGTTTTATACTGCTTCCTGCTTTATTGCCCTCTGTTGTTCCATAATACATGCCCTGTTATTACAAGGGTTGATTGTGTACTCCAAAGCTTCCTGTGTTGGGAAGTTAATTCCCAGATTTCTATGTTGGTGGTATTTGGAAGTGGGAACTACTGAAAGTCATGATCCCTGGATGAGGTTATGAAGATGGGGCCCATGTTATGAGCTCTGTGGCTTTTTCAATAGAAGAAGAGAGAGCAGAGCTAGCACCCTCCCTGTGTCTAACCACAAGATACCCTCTACCAATTATGATAGAGAAGGAAAGTCCTCACCAGGTGCCCAGGAGATTCCGGTGTCATGATCTTAGGCTTTCTAGACTCCAGCAACATGACCTACACAAATGTCTATTCCTTTTCTTCTTTTAAAATAATCTGTCTTCGGGTGTTTTGTTATGGCAACAGAAAGCCAAGAACAACAATTGCTTCTCTTTGTTTCCCTGTTTTACTTCTCTAAGCCCATGGCTTCCTGAGATATCCTCTTCACAGTATAATTCTTCTCTCGGTCTGCTTCTGGAGAGAAACCAACCTGATACACCAACTTCACTTGCCTATTGATTGTAGAACCTTTCTATGCCTCATGATTCTTGAGTGTTTATGCTTTCGAAATGAAATACCTAGGGGCAAGAGATGGAGCTCGTTTGATAAACTGCTTGCCTAGGGTCTTAGTCCCTGTTCTCTTGCTGTGAAAAGACACCATGGCCAAGGCAGATTTGTAAAAGAAACACGTCATTGGGGGCTTGTTGAGAGAAAAGGAGTCTATGGGCAACATGGTGGGGAGAGCATGGCAGCACCTACTGGAGCACCAGCTGAGAGCGTCTATGTTCAGACAACCAGCTGGACAGAAGGGGGGAGAGAGAGAGAGAGAGAGAGAGAGAGAGAGAGAGAGAGAGGGAGGAGAGAGAGAGAGAGAGAATGTACACGTGCACATGGTGGGGGTAAATGGAGAGGTCAAGCTAACTGGGCTTTTGAAACCTCAAAGACCCCCCTAGTGGTATGCCCCCTCTAACAAGACTGCTCCTCCCAATCCTTCCCAAACAATTTCACCCACTGGGAACCAGACATTCAAATATATGAGCCTACAGGGACCATTCTCACCTAAACCATCACACCTGGCATGGATAGGACCCCAAGTTCAACCCCCAGCAATGCATGCATGTATGCCTGTAATGCCAGCACTCAGGACGGGTAGATGGGAGGATTGGGAAGTTTAAGGTATTCTTTGGCTAATTGTGAGGTCAGAGTGAGCCACAAGACAAAAATCCCAACCAGAGTTCTTTCTTCACGGAAGTCTATTTTTAAAAACTACTTCAGGACCTTAAGAACATTTGGATCATTCAAGGGGCATTAAAAAAAAATTCTACCATGTCTTAATTCATTTAAAAAATAATTATGCATGAGACCCCCTGAGACATGCTCACCTATCCCTGTACACGTGTTAATTTCACAAGAAATTGGAATTGTCCTCTGCCTCCTCCTTTCCTCTGCTTCACCCCCATAAAGGCTCAAAGGTTGCACAGGCTTAGCATCTGCCTTCTTAGCCCCAGAGGTCCCAGGGAATCCTGGGAGACAGCAGTGTTATGAAACAGGATCATATTCATTCTCAGAGTCTTCCAAATACATTGGATTTCAAAGGAGCTGATCGCAAATCAAAGTAAAGAGTCCTGGCTTGGCTCCCTGTCTGCCGTTTGTATATTTTATATTATGCATAGACGGGAGGGGGCATGGTGGGGCCTACTGGTTATAACCACAATCAATCAATCCCAACCTATTTTCAGTACCTGCCAGCCATTGGGACAGCTTCCAGGACTATCAGAGCCTCCTTTTCATTATTTAAAGAGCGGTGAGAGGACGCAAAAATACTTAATGAAAGGGTCAGGCTGACCAAGCGACAGGCAGTTTAGGTCTGGAGGCCCAGGCTGTTTTAAGGGCACCAGCAGATTGGAAACAAGCGTGCTGTCAGCCTGGGCCTCTGGGCATCATTTTCACTCCAGGAGTCAGGTAGGGCACTGCTGGGTAGCACTTAGCTCTAGTCTAATGCGTATGAGGCTCCTTGTGGGCCAAGGATATGCTCCATTCAGCTTCTCCATGACCTTTGAAACCTCCAGCTTTGCTCTGAGCCAAGCTTCCCACTGCTGGAAGAGGGAGGCGCGAGGCGACCTTGCTTCCTTAGGTGGTCTATGCTCCGCAGAGGACTTAGGCTTGCACCATCACCTGTGTGGGCCACCATGCTTTATCTTTGGCTAAGTAGTGGTTACTACTGCACCAGATGCCTTTAGGCTGAGGTGCCAGCTGAAATCTGGCCAGTTACACTTGTATTTCAGATACATAAATAATTTTGTGAGTATAAGTATGTCCCCAGTAAGGCATGGAAATTCTCTCTGTCTCTTTCTCTCTCACACACAGATTTTCTATTTACCTGAAATTCAAATTTTATCTATCTATCTATCTATCTATCTATCTATCTATCTACCTACCTATCTACCTACCTACCTACTTACCTACCTATCTACCTATCTACCTATTTATCTATCTTGGACAGGGGAAGCACAAGACTCAGGGCCTCACTTATGCTAGCAAGTGCTCTCTCATGGACTGAGCCACCAGCTTTGCCTGAAGCTCGCATGTAATTAGCCACCCAGGATTTTTGTTTGCTTTCTCTTCCAACCTGCCTAGGACTATCAGTTCTATTTTAACCACCTCCTTTTGACTGGGATTTTCTTCTCAGTTCGCTCTTTGCCTCCTTGGACTGTTCTAGGGTGAGAGGAGCATATTTCCATGCTAGGCTTCTACCTGGGGGCAAGGGATCTGAACTTGGGTCATCTTACTTGTACAGCATGCCATAACCCCAGTCCCAGGCATTCTTACACACACACACACACACACACACACACACACACACACGGAGTTCCTTTTGCAGCTGGTGTTGAGATCTATTGGACCAGACAGTTCTGTGCCTGAATGGAAAGCCACAGGGTGCCTACAATGAAGGGGTGCAGCAGCAGTGCTGGAGATAGTCAGCACAGTCAGTTAATTGGGCGCCATCATTTCACATTCTCTTGTGCCTGCATTCTAGAAGGTAATGAAGGCAGCTGGTGTGGCTCAGAGCTTTCTGGGGGTGGTTCTCCATCTCCTATGCGCAGCAAGAGCACCTGCACGCTCTGTGCAACTGCAGGTGGCTGGCCCCACCTCCAGGCTTTCTGAGGCAGGAGATCTGGCAGAAGCATCCCAATACTTTGCATTTCTAGTAAGTTCCCAGAATGAGGTGGCTGCTGCAGGCTCGGGGGTGTCCACGATGCAGATCACTAAGTATGAACCAGCAATCCCCCTTTAGCCACAGATCTGAAATTACCTGCAATCAATCACAATAGAAATATATTGAGTAGAAAACTCTAGACATAAACAATTCATCAAATTTTACATTTAATTTTGTTATAATTTAGTACTACTTACAGTTTTAGGCATTCACAGGATGTCTTAGAGCATATCTGCCTGGACTAGCAGGGGGCCATTCTAATGTCAATTGTAGTCAGAGCTGAGATGATAGTCTAGAGAATGAGGTTGGCATTCCCTCATCCACTCCCCATTGGTTTAGCCTCTAAAATGTTATTTAAGCACTGTGTAATGGTTGGTGCTTTCATGCAATTGTACTGTGTGAAAAACCACCCCCAAGCTCCCATGTCTCTCTACTGCAAACTTCTATTTCACAACTCACAGATCTAAAAGGTTGGCTCCATTTCACGATGAACTAGATTTGAGTTCAGGCCTTAGTTCAGATTCACCTTTGCCCCCACGCAGATTCAACCCAAGACCAACGCATGATGGATTAGCAATGAGTACTTGGGCTATGATCTTATAATAAAAGACGGAAACCTCAAGAGAGCTGACAGACACTTCGAGCTTTCTCCTTGGAACTGACACGCTGCCGTTTTGCACCACATTCTTCTAGTCAAAGCGATTCTCATGGCCAGATTCAAAGTCAGAAGATGAGTCCTTGACCTGCCTTAGGGTAACAGGTGTACATTCCCATGCTTGGCTTCTACACAGGGGCTAGGGATTTTTTTTTCCTCAAAAAAAAAAAAATGCCTGGGGCTAGGGAGATGGCTCATCAGATAAAGTGCCTGCCGTAAAAGAATGATGACCTGAGTTAAGATTTGAACTATATTCTGATGATATTAAGCAGTGCCAGAACAAGAAACACAAGGCCCAACATCAAGTTCTGAGTACCTCCAGAGGGAGGAAATGATTCTCAGCCTCTGAGAAACAGATTGCCAGGAGAAGCCCAGGTGCTAAGATTCATAGGGCTGCTAGCAATGAGATGTGGAACCAACAGGCAGCAGGAGCCAATAACGGTGGTGGCCTCACAGCTGGGCATAGATGACAATGGCCTTACAGCTGGTGGATATTCCTATACTGCACAACCAAGGTGCTTGGAACTGATCCCAGTCTGCTTTTCTAGAAATCAGGGCTAGCGGCCTTCTAGGGGTGGGGTCAACGGAAGTGGAGCTGGGACAAATTTCTTCTTTAAGTCCAAAGTATATAGTCCAAAGCAGAGAACTGGCTTTTTGTGCTGCTCCTACTGTTGCCCCAGTAGTCTCAGTCTCTCTCTCCCTCTCCCTCTCCCCCACCCCTCTGTGTGTGTGTGTGTGTGCGTGTGCGTGTGCATGTGCATGTGCGTGTGCGTGTGTCTGTGTGTGCTTGAGCTTGTGGGCAAGCCTCCGCCTGGCCAGCCAGTGCCTAGTGCTGGGTTACAGGCATGTGCTGCTACTCCTGGCTTGTTCCATGGGTGTTGGGAATCTGAACTCAGCACTTTACTTACTAAGGCATTTCCCCAGTCCTGAGACCAGTTTTGTTGTTGTCTTCGTTTTTATTTTAATCACACCTACACACAAAAAAGGAATATAAGTGGATCTCTGGAGGCTTGTGAACACATGGAACTTGAGAAGGGAGGACCTTCACTCAATAACGTTCCTTCTGCTCGGAACTTGAGGGGGGAAAAGGGGCCTTCAGAAAGGCAACAAGTTTCAGGACAGGAGAAGGGAAATGAATGGGGGCAACTTTCTCAGGAGAGAGGCTATCTAACTGGGGCACAGCTGGTGAGTAGGAGTTTGTTAGCAGATGAAAGTAACATGCTGGAAGAAGAATAGAGAGAATTCCTGTGACAACCCTGGTGGCAGACAGAGTTCCCCATTTTCCATAAAGTTTATATGGGTTCTTATCTTTTCCCAAGACACTTATCTACTAACAGCCCTCTTCTCTGCTTCCTGGCATTCTGCCTGGTGCTCCAGGCTGCCCCACTGCCTACAGCTGTCTTTGTATTTCCGGGTCAATGACATTTTATTGCCTCTGAGTTTCAAGGATATTTTTCCCCCTCAAGTAATTACCACTGAAATTATGTGGTTTGATCCTGCATTGATTAAACAAAACAAACAAACAAAAACCTCCCAAGCAGTCTAACCTAGTTAACTTTCTGGTTCCTGGCACTCAGAACAACTATTTCCAATGCTAGGTTTAAATATTCTATCTGCAGTGCCCTGGCTCTCCAATGGCTCTCTCTCTCTCTTCCCATGTGCCTGAGCTGTGCTTCCTGAATGCTCTTGCCGGGCTAGTCCTCAGCCTCATAAGGACAAGCTTTTAGGATGGGAGGGAACGCCAGTTCCAAGATCTAAAGAGTAAATGTGGCTAATAAGGTGCTGGCAGGGTGTTCAGTTGGGGCCAGGCCCAGACAGCCTTGCAGCTGGGAGAATGCAGCTCCAAGGAGGGATTTTGCTAGCAGTGGAGAAGATTGGGCTTGATCGGAGAAGCAGGGATGGCCATACATGCTCTTAGAAGTGGGAAGTGACATTTTGCAGAGTCTCTCAGGTTTCTGCTGCAAAGTCCTGCTGAAGATGCAAGAGCCTGAGGAGAACCCATTCAGATTTTATTTTAATCTGAAAAAAACCTCCTCCTCTTCCTCTCCTTTCTCCTCCTCCTCCTCTTTCTCCTCCTCCTCCTCTTCCTTCTCATCTTCCTCCTCCTCCTCCTCTTTCTCCTCCTCCTCCTCTTTCTCCTCCTCCTCCTCTTTCTCCTCCTCCACCTCCTTCTTCTATGCTGGGGTTATAACAAATCTCTCCAAAAATTCAGGTCAGGAATAAGCCGGCTGGCTTCAAAATAATAGGGAGTGAGTGCTAGGGAGATGACCTAGTAATGTGTCTACTATGAGCTGGCCATGATGACAAACACTTGTGACCTCTGTGCTGGGGAGGTGGCAACAGGAAAGTCCTCAGTCTAGTTGAATTGGTGAGTGTCTGATCCACGTGAGAGATCTTGCTCAAAAAACAAGGTGGGTGATTTCTGAGGAATGACACTTGAGTTTGACCTCGGATTTATAGACACAACACACACACACACACACACACACACACACACACACACACACACACACACATCACACTACACAGACACAGACAGAAACACCACACCATACACATACATACCCCATATATCATACCACACAGACACACCACACACATACCACACACTACACAGTCACACCATACCACACACATACCACACACCACACAGTCACACCATACCACACACATACCACACACCACACAGTCACACCATACCACACACCACACAGTCACACCATACCACACCCATACCACACACCACACAGACACACAGATACACACACACAACACCACACAAACATACTTTAAAAAATAATGATCTCCTAGGTTTTGTGATATTGTGCATGTATGCACACTGTGAAGAGAATTTCTATGAGGAGAATATACCCTTTATATCAAGATGTGCATGCCCACCCAGCTTTAAAGCTCCCCTCCCTGTCTTTCCACACCTGGGTATAAGAAATATTTCACTCTCGTCTTCATGGTGTCACACCAGAGCCACAAAATGAAAGAAAATAATTTATGGTGACCAAGATCTGGTCCCAGTGGCAGAGAATAATAGGGGAGCACCGGGCTTGTAGAAAGCTGGTGACTAGGACAACCAAGTCCCTAAGGCTGCCACAAACTCTCTGCTTCAGCAAGGAAAGCCATATTCCTTCATTTTGCAAAAATAACTAGAACACATATTTTAATGTAGAATCTTTCTAGTTTAAGGCATTGGTGCTATTGTTTGAATGTGCCCCCACCCCAGTTCACATGCCAACATTTAATTGTTATGAAGAGGGTGGCAAGTCCCACCCAAATCCATATGCTTGTAGAATTGGGAGGTGGGACATGTGGGATGTGTTATGATTTGGCTAGGAAAATGTCGGCAAAGGATCATATGTTATGAGCTTGGTCCTCTCTGTCTGTCTGTCTGTCTGTCTGTCTGTCTCTGTCTGTCTCTGTCTCTCTCTCTTTCCCTCTTTCCCTCTTTCCCTTTCTCCCTCCCTTCCTCTTGCCCTCTGTGGTGTGTGTGTGTGTGTGTGTGTATGTGTGTGTATGTGTGTGTGCGTGCATGCATGCATGCACATGTGTGTATATGCTCACCAATGCAGTTACTTTCCTCAATTGCTTCTCCACACTATTCCTATTGTTATTGGTGTTGCTGTTAGTATTATTGTTATTGTTGTTATCTGAGGACAGGTATCTCACTGAACTTGAAACTCATAATTTCAATCACACTGGCTGGCCAGCAAGCCTCAGGGAGCTGCCTTTCTCTACACCCCAGTGCTGGGGTTACAGATGTGTGCCACCACATTTGTCTTTTATGTGGGTACATGTGGTCTAAACTCAGGTCCACAAGCTTGCGTGGCAAGTACTTACCCACCAAACCATCTCCTTAACCTCATCTTCTTTTTTTGCTCCCACTGAGACCTGGAGCTCAACAATTTGGCTAAGCTGACTGGCCAGTGAATTCCAGGGATCTATCTGTCCTTGCCACCCCAAAGATAAAATCACAAAGCATGCATGTGGGTGCTTGGGATAGAACTCAAATCTTTATGCTTGCTAAAAAAGCCCCCTTATTGATAGAGCTATCTCATCAACCTTTAGGCTTGGTTCTTGATTCAAGAGGGTTCAGAAGTGATTGGATCTGGAGCATGCTAACTTCATCAATGAATTAACTCATTGATGCGTTCAAAGGCAGATGTGTGATTAGGAGGTGGGTTCCAGTTGGTGGAAGAGGGCCACTGAGGTATGTCCTGAAAGAGTCTGTCATTTCATGGGTCTCTTCTTTCTGTTTTCATGTTCTGATTCCTAGCTGCCATGAGGTGAGTATCTCTCCCCCACTGAACCCTCCCTACAGCTCAGAGCAATGACACCGGCTGACTAGGGACTAAAATCTCTGGTGATATTGGCCTAAAGAAAGCCTTCCTCCATTGAAACTGTTTGTGGAAGTTACTTCTGCCACAGTGACAAAAAAAATGTGATTAACCCATAAGCTCTTAATGGGAGAGTTCTAGTGACAGCATTGGTGGCTTTAAGTCAAGAGGAAGAGGGACCTGAGTTGACATGCTTGACTTAACCTGCCTTTGAGGCCTCTACTATGTTTCAAGACAGCAAGAAGACCCTTGGAGACTAACAGCATGATCTTGGACTTTGCAGTCTCTAGATCCAAAATCCAGATGTGCTTTTAGTTTTTAATACTTTTCTCTGGTCTCGTTTATTCAGTTCCAGTAAGGAAAAAAAAAGGTGGAGACAATTTGCAGCCAACTCAGTTTTGCAGTGCTGTGAAGAACTATGAGTCTGTACTTTGTACCTGCCTCTCATCCCACCTTCACTTGGTATGACACTCTTAGAAGTCAGTTGATCAACTTTCCCAAAGAGTGACTGGTGACTCAAAGGGTGTGAAGGTCACCATGACAATTCTGTGAGAACTGAAGGGGTTAGAGTGCCTAGGCCACTGGCTGGGGTCTGTCCTGATTAGTTTTTTTTTTTTTTTTGTCACCCTGACACAAGCTAGAGTTATCTTCGAAGAGGAACCTTAATTGAGAAAATGCCTCTATCAGACTGGTCTCTAGGTGAGTCTTGGGGCTTTTCTTAACTGTGTGAAGTGGCAACCCTGGTAGGCTTGTATAAGAAAGCTGACAGAGTAAGCTATATGGGAGCAAGCCAGTAAGCAGCATCCCTCCATGGCCTGCCTCTGCTTCAGTTCCCACCTCCCTGCTCCTGCCATGACTGCATGATGGACTGTAAGATATACAGCGAAATAAGCCCTTTCCTTTCCAAGTTGCCTTTGGCCACGGTGTTCATCACAACAATAGAAACCCTCAAAAGACAATCTGTTCTTTTCCTTGCAGCAATATTTAAAACACTGAAATTTAGGTCAGCCAAGAGGTTCTAGATAGAGGCTCACTTCTGTGTCACTGATGTGTGTGCCACTGGTATCCCTGAAGGGCATCAAAGAAAGCAGGGTTTTCTAAAGGAGAAAAGAATTGTGGAAAGGCCAAGCCACTCATAAGGAGGCTGATGCAGAATAGCTGACAGCAGAGGCATATTGAAGACCTAGTGACCCCTTTAAGAGCATACTCACAATGGCCTAACTTCTTCCCACTAGGCCTTACCTCTTCAAGTTTCCACAAATTTGCAATTTTACTACAGGGTACCAAGCCATCCTTCACCACATTCAAGATCTAGACTACAACACTGATCCTTGCTCATGTGCCTCTGTAGACTGTAGCAAAAGCATCTCTGGTCACCATAGACAGGAACTGTTCTCCCTTTAAGAAAGGTGACAGAAATCTCAGGGAGCACCTGTCCTTTGCATAGTCAAAGGTCCACAAACATCAAAAATAACCTTGCATGGGTCTGGGAGTCCTTTCCCATGACTGCTCTGTAGATACCCCTGAGGAAGGTCTTCCCCATAACTGACCAATTAATTTCTCAACAGCTCTAACCTTGATCAGCTTCACCCTAATACTGCATCAAAATCCAGCTCCATGGTACTTCACCCTTTAGTGGCGTCCAGAGCTCAAGCAGAGATCAACAAGGCATCAACTACCAGAGCTGGAGGCCAATGTAGGCCAACCACTCACACATTCCAGATGCTGCTCCTACATATGCTAGCCTTGATCAGAACTATCTGCGTTCAATCCTCACCGCCATCCGGGGCTTTCCACAGTGGTTTGCTTCATTGCCTTGCCAGCCTTAGCTATCCTTGCTGGAAATTCTCAACCCACAAAGAAAGAGAGTGTGATGAAGCTACTCTATCCTTCTGTGGCAGATGGGAGACTGGTGGCCACACTTGAGGACCCAGCGACTACAGTAGACCAACAAATACAGTCGATGCTCACCAGAAACATGAGGGTGGCAGGCCCATTGACCCTCCCCCACCTCTAAATCGGCATATGACCCACGGCTTCAGGCAGCTGCTGCTCCTACCTCCTCACCCTGATATAAAAGCACACCCATCATAGTATTTATAGAACTGGTAAATAAAGAATAAAATAGCAAGTGAAAGTAGGTTTTGATTGCCTACGTGTTGGTAAAACCCAGCTGGAATAATTAGATTCATGCACGGAAAGCTGCCTCCCAAGCAGGGCCTTTTGTAGTGTGCTGAAACGGAATCCCTCCAGCCACAGATAGAAATTTCTGCTTCTCTTGTTTGGCTCCAAGACTAAGAATTAAAATCTAAAACGAGATTCCAAGAAAACTAATTATTTGATCCCTCAAAATACACCAGCGAGCTGTTTTCCAATCTCCAGACAAAGCCTGCTGAATGAAGGGAGGAGTGATGTCCCCATTGGCATCTGGCCTCTTTCTGGGAGGGAGGTGCCTCCTTACCCAGTTGGAGGGAAGGAACTCGCTCTCATCTGTCAGACTTCTGGACATAGCCCCAGGACGCAGAAAGCCTGTGTGTTTAGGCAAAATCAGGCACCATGTGACTTTGATTTCTGGTCCTAGTATCAAGGGGCTGTGACTAATTTTATATTCCATGAGTGTTTTTTTTTTTCTTTTTAGGAATAAAAAATTCTAACCTTCCTTACCCTAACTGCCCACACACTCTAATAAGAGATTCCCTTCTCCAAGATGCCAGCTCCCTTTGCAGACAATTTCTCTCACTCATCTGTCACTAAAG
Organism: Mus musculus; assembly: GCF_000001635.26. Lineage (NCBI taxonomy): Eukaryota > Metazoa > Chordata > Mammalia > Rodentia > Muridae > Mus > Mus musculus. The sequence goes on along the minus strand of NC_000086.7, from coordinate 11,458,412 downwards.
CTGTTCCTTATGGGAGCTGCTGCATGAAGCTGGTTTAGTGTCGCGCTTCAGTTTCTGGCTTCATGGACACTGGCTAATTCTTCCTGGCTGTCTAGAAGTGCTTTCCTGAATGTAACTCCTCCCCACCCCCGACCCCCCACCCCTGCACCAATGAGACAATACAAAGCCATAGTTTAGAAAATTCTTTGGCTTTGGTGACTATGATGGAAAGATGGGGCAAAAGCTATAGCAATTAAGATCTAGTGTGTTCTTCTTCAAGTAGGATGTGTCATGTAGTCTCACAGATCAGGGAAGGGTATTAGCAAAATAGGTCTAGGAAGTCAAGCTTCAGAGGTCAAAGTCAAGGGCTTTGTAGTTGTAGTTCCTTCAAAGTCTCAGCCACTCCTTAGTTCCACCTCTATCCTGCAAGGGCTTCCTGAGATTTGACTCCAGAAGTATTCAAAACCCTGTCTGCTGCTGAGGACACTGGTGGTCATATTGATAATTCTCCATGGGGAAATTCTGTGGAAGTCTTAATCCAGTGACTACCAAGACACCAGCAATTGAAAGGATGCAGCAAGAAAGTTTGAGGGCAGAATTATATGCTGGCAATGGTGCTGGGTGTGGGGAGCCGCCCTCACATTCACTGTTGCAAGATGGCGCTGACATCCTGTGTTCTAAGTGGTAAACAAATAATCTGCGCATGTGCCAAGGGTAGTTCTTCACTCCATGTGCTCTGCCTTCCCCGTGACGACAACTCGGCCGATGGGCTGCAGCCAATCAGGGAGTAATACGTCCTAGGCGGAGAATAATTCTCCTTAAAAAGGGACGGGGTTTCGCCATTCTCCCCTTTTTGCTCTCTTGCTCTGGCTCTTGCTTCTTGCTCCTAAAGATGTAAGCAATAAAGCTCTTGCGCTCTTGCGCTCTTGCCCTCTCTCTTGCTCTCTTGCTCTCTGGCTCCTGAAGATGTAAGCAATAAAGTTTTGCCGCAGAAGATTCTGGTTTGTTGTGTTCTTCCTGGCCGGTCACGTGAACGCGGGTAAGAGCTGGGAATGAGGGGACAGAGGACAACTCAAGGGGGGCAAGAAGTAGTGTCACCCTCCACTGGCAGCTATAGTTGCCTAGTAGAAGTAGTGATAGTTCTCTGGAGTCTAACTTCTTGATATATATATATATATTGGATATTAGCCCTCTATCAGGTGTAGGGTTGGTAAAGATCTTTTCCCAGTCTGTTGGTTGCCATTTTGTCCTATTGACAGTGTCCTTTGCCTTACAGAAGCTTTGCAATTTTATGAGGTCCCATTTGTCAATTCTTGATCTTAGAGCATAAGGTATTGGTGTTCTGTTCAGGAAAGTTCCCCAATGGAGGAGCTAGAGAAAGGACTGAAGGAGCTGAAGGGGTTTGCAGCCCCATAGGAGAAACAACAATATGAACTAACCAGTACCCCCAGAGCTCCCAGGGACTAAACCACCAACCAAATGGTACATATGGAGGGACCTATGGCTCCAGCCACATATGTAGGATGGCCTTGTTGGGCATCAATGGGAGGAGACGCCCTTGGTCCCGTGAAGGCTCAATGCCCCAGTGTAGGGGATGCCTGGGCAGAGAAGCATGAGTGGGTGGGTTGGGGAGCAGGGGAAAGGGGGATGGGATAGGGGGTTTTCAGAGGGGAAACTAGGAAAGGGGATAATATTTGAAATGCAAATAAAGAAAATATCTAAAAAAAAAAAGTGGTGATGGTCACACATCTGTTTTGAGAATGCAGGAGGTGTGAAGGAGATGGCCAAGTTGGTAAAGCACTCTTCCTGCAAGCGTGAGGACAGGGCTTCAATGCTCAGAACCCATGGGGAAAAAGCAGAGTATGTCATGGTCTGTAATCCTAGGTAGACAACGGATGGATTCCTGGCTAGCCAGCTAGATTACTCTTTTTCATTTGATCTTATCTGGTAAGAGATGTTGTCTAAGAACAAAACAACCTCCCCCCAAACCAAAGCAGGAGGAATGACAGTGATAGAGGAGCACCATGCCACCTGAGTTTGTCTGAATGTTTACATGTACACAGGAACATGCACATAATTACAACTGTATGCAAAATCCTCCATGTGCGTGCTTGCATGTTTGAATAA